>NC_056751.1:757228137-757453734 GCF_019279795.1 Protopterus annectens
CCCATAAGGGATCCTATTTCTCCATGGGATGTAGCTGTCATGCTTCCAGTGTAACAAAATCCCCCTTTGAACTAGCAGCTTTAGCGGACATAAAGTACCTTTCTTGGAAGACTATTTTTCTTGTGGCCATTACTTCCGCTAAAAGGATTACTGAAATACAAGCACTTTCTTGTAAACCTCCTTAGCTGATTTTCCATAATGACAGAGTTTTTTTGAGAATTAATCTTACGTTCATTCCAAAAGTGGTATCCAAAATGGACATTAATCAAACAATAAATTTACCAGTATTTATTTTCTAACAAAGGGAAATATTCTTTGTATCTGTTAGCTATCTTGTGGACTGGGGCAATAAGTGCTGATTTTAGTGTCTCCTCAAAACAGACACTCTAGGGAACTAGGGTTGAACTTGGCTAGGCTTGTAAGGGCCCTAGGGCCATTAGTCTAGTAACCTCCTATGATCCTATGGCCCCAGACAGATTAGAATTTTATCTCCATAAGACAAAAGATTTCAGAAAATCTGATAAGCTGTTTGTAACCTTTTCTAAAACCAAAGCTAGGACAGAAAGTTTTGAAAGTTACACTATCAAGGTGGCTGCCTGAGTGCATAACCTTTGTATACGACAACTTGGGACTCTGTTTAGCTAAGAAAAATACACACCAATCAGCCAGTACTTCACCAGTAATTCCTTTATTATTCCAATGGTCTGGTACCTCGGCAATTCGCCTTCAAGGATCACATTTTACTCCATCATGGCAATACACTTTTATACCATTTGATTAGAAACAATTAATTAATTAATCAATTAAAGTTTCAATTTAATAAAGGAATAGACATTATATTAAAGTGACCTTTGAAAAAACATTTTCAAAATTCATTTATTTTATATAATTTAAATGTATATGCATATAAATGCCAAATAAATAAATAAATAATAAATATGTGTAAATATTTTTGTAAAAAATATATTTTGACAAACGAATACATATTTTAATATATATATATATATATATATATATATATATATGTATATGAAATTATTATATAAACATGTAATATCACATAGTGATGCTAAATTCAGAATACTAAATATAATTTTAAATACCTAGTTCCTGATTTAAACCATTTGGTTTTAACGTATTAAATTTTAATATCATTCTAGTTTCTAATTCTAATAGTTTACTTACTATGTTGTCTCCCCTTTGAATAAAAGGTTTCCCCAATACACTAAATCTTAAACTGTCAGGACAACCACCATGTTTCAAAATAAAATGTTTGGCAACTGGACTAAATTGATTTAAATTCCTTATATCTTTCAAATGTTCCAAAATTCTTATTCTCACCATCCTCTTAGTTTGTCCTATATACCAAGTATTTATGCAAGAGCAGCCCAATATATACACAACACTAGTTGATTTACAATTGAAATAATGTCTAGAGATATGGTTTACCTTATTTATTAACTTCACATTAATCACTTTATCACATACACTACAAGAACCACAAACAAAAGTGCCCACCTTAGCAGAAATAGGTCTCTCCAAATTTAATAAATTATTATTTAATATTTCTTTTAGATTTTTTCCTCTCTTATAGGAAAAAGTTACGAAATGTGGAAATAGTTGACCTATTGATTCATCATCACTTATTAGATACCAAAATTTTTTAACCAGTGATGCAAGTTTATTAGAAAATGTTGTAAATTTAGTTACAAAAAATAGTTTCTCTATGTCTTCTCTCATTTCATTCATTCTCATTGGCTTTTGAACATTAGCCCCTGAACTTAGTTCTATGGAACCTTTTCCGATAATGCTATCCCAACATCTTAATAAGTGATTTTTATTATATCCTCTATCCAATAATTTCAAGAAAACTTTATTTAATTCATTTTCCACTTCAACTTCTATACTAGTATGATCATGGAATCTTTTAAACTCCCCATGTGGTAATGCTTTTAATAAATGTGAGGGATGCATGCTGGTTGCATGCAAAAACATGTTCACAGATGTATGTTTTCTAAAAGGTCTGAATTCTATCCTATTTTCTCTTTCAAATAGAGTCACATCAAGAAAATTAATTTCATTTCTATTAACCTCATATGAAAAAGAGAGATTTTGTTCATTATTATTCAACATCTCAAAGAACTCAAAAAATTCAAACATGTCCCCTCTACAAATGAAAATCAAATCATCAATAAAACGTTTATACAAAACCACATTATTTTTGAAAAAATCAGTTGGATAAATAAACTTTTTTTCAAATGAATCCATGTAAATCACAGCATAAGATGGTGCATAAGCTGCACCCATTGCAGTGCCTTTCACTTGTAGAAAATATTCTTTGTTGAACAGAAAGTAACTATGGGTCAAGCAAAATTCCAGTAAACTAATCAGAAAGCTGGTTCTAGGTCCCTCACCTAACATATTATATATTGATTCAAGCCCCCATTTAATATCAATATTAGTATATAAGGACTTTACGTCAATAGTGACCCAATAATATTCATAATTCCAAGAAATTTTTGATACCTCACTAATAAGATCTTGTGTGTTGGAAATATGAGCAATTACCCTATTTAAATATGCCTTGAGTTGAAAATCCAAAAAGATATTTACATTTTCTAAAAAAGAACCTACCCCTGATACAATAGGTCTACCAGGAGGTTCTACTAAATTCTTATGGATTTTTGGTAATGCATATAGAATGGGTGTAGTGGGGTTTTTAATAGTGTTTAGCTAAGAACCCAAGTGCGCATACAACAAGGGCTGTGGCTGCTTTTACTGCCTTTATGCACAGACTTCCCATTGATGAAATCTGTGCTGCAGCAATTTGGTCCACAGTCTATGCATTTATTACTCATTATAAGCTGATTGTACAATCAAGGTCATGTACTTCTTTGGTTCTACCCTTCTCAGGATATCCTTGCTTGATACCTCCCTGGGTTGTGGCAGCTAGGGAATCTGTCCCAAAGGTTGAATCAAATTAAAAAAATACATCAGATACAAAAGTTATGTACTCACCATAATGATAAATCTGTATTGTGTTCTTTTCATCTAGTTCAACATCCCTCCATCCTTCCTTCTTCCAGAGTTTTTTCCCCTGGTGCTTCTCTTTGATCAGACTGAACTAAACAGGAACCTTCTGTGGGATTCACAAATGTTTTTTTATCTATGCAGTAGCAGTGTAGCCACTCCTTCACGGAATATGTCCGCCGAACGATCCAGGAATGTGCCATTTTGATGTGCATGAGTGAGCCGACACTGTTCCTGCACGACTTCATTTGCTGGTGAAAACCATGCTAATGAGGTGCATTAGTGATCCAGGAAGCAGGCAGATAACCGTGCAGGAACAGTGTAAGGTGCAGAAATGTATTCGGCTACTAACCAAATAAATTTCTGCAAAAATGAAAACGAAGCCATGACAGCTCCAATAAAAACATGTACCCTAATCTGTAGACATGCCAATGGCCAAATGTATGGCCATTGGCATGGAAAACCTTTTAATTTTTATAAAGATAAAAGTTTATTTTATTGTGGCATATCTTGGCCATTGAAGTATAGGGCAGCGCTACACAAACAGAATCGTGGAGAAAAAAATAGTGAAAAGTAAATTTTAGGGGAAACCTGCATTTTGCCATTATACTATATGGCAAGCAAAATGAAAACAATGGCAGGGAACAGTGGTTGCTAAGGGGAGAGGCTCTTGTGTAGTGCAGCAACTACAGATTAAGGCAGTGGAGTATGTTAATGAGGGGACTTATACTGATTCACAAAATTCTTCTAAGTGTCACACTGCACCTAACCGTCTAGGTGCTCTAACACCATCGTATAGGCAGGAGGAGCAACTAACATGAAAAGGAGGTGTGTTGTGCATGCTCTAAGCACACTGGAGCTCCATTGCCCAGGTTTGCGCTTAGCTAAGCACAGCTAAGTGAGGGTGTGTATCTAAGGCTGTATAGTCTTATTCCATAAACTGAGGAGTGTGTTCACACCTAGGGGAGGGCCATTTCTTGCTGTTTACACTAGCTAAATGAGTCTGTGTGGCACGCCCTGGGGCTTAAACAGGAATGATATAGAAAAAAAAAGGAAATAACAGAAAAAGAGAAATGCAGTACAAATCAGCAATATGGGATTCTGCAACTCACAATGGGCCATTGAAAGCACTCAGTAATACAGCTGGCAGGTGGCTGCATAGCTGAAAATAGGAGGAGATGTGAAAAAAAGAAATAAAGGGCAACAGAACAATAAAGGAGAAATGAAGTAGAAATCATTAATATGGGACTCTTACAACTCACAATGGGCCAGGCAAAGCACACAATAATACAGCTGGCAGGTGGCTGCATAGCTGAAAATGAGAGGAGATGTAAAAAAAATTAAAGGGCAACAGCACAATAAAGGAGAAATGAAGTAGAAATCACTAATATGGGACTCTTGCAACTCACAATGAGCCATGCAAAGCACACAATAAGGGTTATGACAATGGATCGAATAAGTAAAATATCAAACGGCTGTAACACTGAAAATGCCGTTCATAGAAATCTGTTTGCACCCCCCCACTGCTAAATATATATACCAACTCCAAGATCACACTACAGTGAGGAAAGGGCATATTTCCCAATTTTCACTGTACCGTGATCTCAGAAAATGGATTTCTATGAACGGCATTTTCGGTGTTACAGTCGTTCGGCATTTTACCTATTTGATCCATTGTCATAGACCCCACAATAATACAGCTGGCAAGTGGCTGCATAGGTGAAAATGAGAGGAGATGTAAAAAATTTAAAGGGCAACAGAACAATAAAGGAGAAATGAAGTAGAAATCACTAATATAGGACTCTTGCAACTTACAATGGGCCATGCATAGCAAACAATAATACAGCTGGCAGGTGGCTGCATAGCTGAAAATGTGAGGGGATGTAAAAAATTTAAAGGGCAACAGAACAATAAAGGAGAAATGAAGTCAAAATCACTAATAAAAGACTCTTGCAACTCACAATGAGCCATGCAAAGCACAGAATAATACAGTCAGGAAGTGGATTCATAGCTGAAAATAGGAGGAGATGTAAGTAAAAAATAATTTAAAAAAGGGCAACAGCAGAATAAGGGCAATCATGCACAAATTACCACTAATGCCTCTAACACTCACAGTGGCTAAATCAAAGCCATGAGTAATACAGGTGGCAGCTGGAATGCATCATAGTCAACCAATCATACAGGCAGCATCTGCAGCACAACAGTATAAACCATGCAAACACCTTACAGTCTGGTTTTTCCTACAAACTCTGCACCATTGGTGTACACATGCGGGGGAATTTTAATTGGAAAAATGTCAGGGGCTGCTATTGCTTTGATCTATCACTATGTGCTATCGGCTGAGGGCAGAGAGGACGGTAATACTGACAACTGCCACAGACCAAGGAGGAGGAAAAGAGTGTTCAAACCTAGGGTAACTTATCAGGGGCTACATGATCTGGAGATAGTAGAGCACTACAGGGTGGACAGAGACATACTTCAGCAACTTGCTGAGCTGTGCTAACCTCGACTCAGACCCAGAACCAACAGAGGGGAGCCCATCCCAGTGGAAACAAAGGTATGTGTAATCTTAAGAATACTAGCTACAGGTACTGGTGACATCATGGGGGTTTTCAGCATCCAGGGTACTCCACCAGTTCCTGGATGCTATGCTTCCACATGCCGGTGACCACATTTACTTCCCCAACACCAGTGATGAGAGGACCAGCAATATGCGTCTCTTCCACCATGTAGCAGAATACCCGGAGGTGCTGAATGCCATAGACTGCACACATATCCACATGAAAGCACCACCCAGTAAATAGGGTAGGGTCTGCATAAACTGCAAGGGCTTCCCCTCCATCAACTGCCAGGTTGTGTGCAATGCCCAGGGCATTATCATGAATGTGTGTGCTGGCGGCCCTTGAAGCTATCACAACTCCCATATCTGGCATTCATCACAGCTGTACCAGGCATTTGCCAGTGGGGGCAACCCGTATGGCCATCTGTTGGGGGATGCTGGCTATGCACTGGAGCCGTGGATGATGACACCCATCAGAAATGCACACACACCCACACAAGAGTGCCACAATGAGGCACACGCACAAACCAGGATCATTATAGAACATGTGTTTAGGATTCTCAAGTCACAGTTCCACTGCCTTGACATATCTGGTGGAGCCTTGCAGTACTCTCCAGCCACATGTGCACACATGTTCATAGTATGTTCCATGCTACACAATATGATCCTGTGGAAACAGCTGCAGCAGGAACAGCATGAGGAAGGGCCACACAGCCCACCACCATTACCAAGGTCCCCACAGACACAGAGGGACTCACAGCAGGAGGCCCCTGAGCCTGCTTCCATAGGCAGATGGAGGCGTGTCCAGTATGCTCATGCCTTGGCAAAGAGGCAACACATAGCACACACACTGACACTGTAGGGACCCCAGGGACTGACACCTCTCTCTGACTCGCACACACAATAAAATGGATGATACACACATCGCATTACCTGTAACTTACCATGTATAGGCAGTGTACTGTGTGCATCCAACATAGGAGGCCCTCAAGCACTGTCCTCACAACTGCCACAAGCACAAGGTAAGTCAGTCTTCTTAACAATAAATGGATGGAATAGTATGTTCTGCTAGCATATGTATGGTAATGCTGCATGAATGCAAATGAATGGGTTGGCCTACTGGGATAGCAGCACACAACTGACAGCTATGTGGGACACCAGGAAACGTCTGGCCAAAAACTGGCCTTCACACACTATGTCTTAGTACCCAAAGTGACAAATTCCACTGCAGTATTATGTGTGGGAACAACTAACTGGGGGTCATAGGTCACAGGCATGGATGTCAGGGTGGGGGGGTCCCATAACCACCCATCACACCCACACAGCAAGTCAGCTGTAGAAAACTACAGAGAAATGTCTGGTAAAGGCACACAAATGGCAGCATTGTTGAATTAACCCCCTAAAGACTCACACAGTGATAGTATAGCAGGACCCGCAGTTGTAGTAAGGCAATGAAGGGTTAGAAGTCTGAAACTCAAATGTTTGCCAGTGCAATCTGACCTGGGCTCTTTACTGATATGCCTCCAGTCCCCAAGACAGGGCACAATAGTATGGTAAATGGAACCAAAATGTAAATCAAATATCAGCACAGTCTGTGCAAATGTGTACAGCTGACAGGTGTGCCCCCTCCATATAGGTTCATAGGTTCATAGGTTCATACTAGGCTATCTGCCCTAGGGCATTTATAAGCCTAGCCAGAGTGTGTGTGGCTTTCACCACCCCTTAGGATGAGAATACTATACCCATTAGTTTGCTGTGCCTCTGTCCAGCAGTGACACAGAGATGATTCCCGGTAAACCTCGATCTCCCATCCACTCGTCAAGATTTCTCTTGAACAGAGTCAGTGAGGGGCTCTGCCTCACATGGACTGGGATTCTGTTCCATAGTGTAGGGAGTCTCTGGGTGATGAATCTGTCCCTCCAGCACGTCCTATTTATATCCGTGTTGAGGTTTAAGTCTCTTGCTCTCGTGGCTCTGGTGGATTTGGATTTTTTGAGGTGGAGCATGTCCATTAATTCCGGTTGGACATGGCCTTGTATGTCAGGCACAGATCACCTCTGAGCAGACGGTATGCGACTGAATAGAGCTGGAGTTTCTTCAGTCGGGCATCGTATGACATATGTTTGAGCCTTTATCCTTTTGGTGAGGAACTTTTGGGGTCTTTCCAACTGCTGCAGGTGTCGGGTAAGGTACATTCCAAATGGGGCGTTGTACTCAATCATTGGTCTGATAAGTGAAGAGTACAGGGGTACAATGACCTCTCCTGATCTGGATGTGAATCCCTTCATGATCAGGTGGGCAATGTAGAAGGTCTTCCTAACCACTTTGGCAATGTGAGTGTCAAACGAGAGGTTACTGTCAACTTGGGTCCCCAGATCCCTGATAACTTCTTCCGTGTTTAATGGATTACCACCTATGTGGTAATTAGGGGTTACCTTGTTTTTCCCAAAGGGTATGACTATACATTTTTTGACATTTAGCTTAAGGCCATGGCTCTGGCACCAGTTATCCATTTCTATGAGACCTCTCTGGAGGATGTCTGTGTCTGATGGAGTGTCAATTATGGTGCCCAGTTTGCAGTCATCTGCAAATTTTGTCAGCCACAATCCCCCTATGTTTGCCTGCACTTCAGAAAAATAAATGCCGAACAAGAAGGGGCCCAGGACTGAGCCCTGTGGGACACCGCTCGTGACCGGCTTAGAGTCTGACATGGCACCAGCAACTCTAACCCTGTGTGTTCTGTCCTTGAGCCAGTTTGCAACCCATCTTGTGACATATGGGTTTACATCTAAGCTGGTGAGCTTTTCTATGATGCCCGAGTGGGGTATTGTGTTGAACGCTTTTGCTAGGTCAAGGTAGGCTGTGTGAACTGCCTTACCCTCATCAATGACCTTAGTGACTGTTTCGAAAAAGTCGACCAAGTTCAAGAGGCAGGATCACACAAATGCAGTAACATATATGTTTGCATGGAAATAGCAGCATAGCACACATTGGCAGGGCTGTACCAATACACAGGAAAACATGTTGCCTATCTGCAATATGCAGGGGTCAATGAGCTATGTGTATGTGTGGTTAATCCTGTCTGGATCTGACCAGCACATTCTCCTGGCAGTCATTTTGTACTGCCATAGGTATAGTGCTGCCTTTGACAGGGCCATGTGCAGATAACTGCAGTGCTAACTGTTATGCATGTTAGTGAAACCCACTGCTCTACCACTGACATACCTGGAAGTCATAGTGCTATGTGGAATATACTACATATATTAGTGACATCTTGAAGGATGTGTAGCAGAGGTGCCAAAGCTTTTGTGAATATAAGTCCTTTGTGGTACTGTTGCCAGTGGTCATTCTGAGTAATCCTTTTTCTTATGTTTGCTTTTACAAATAGTGGACATGCCTACACAGTTGAATGCACTCTGTACCCACACCCATAACTGCCAACCTCTGACAGCAAGATGTCTGGACAAGGGCAGAAATAAAAGTGTAACAAAGGCACAATCATAGGCATGTGTTGTAAATATCACCCTTACATACTGAGAAAGTTGGTAGGGTGAGGGGTTTGCAGTAGCGGGAATTGTCTGATGATTATGTATTCTGAAACAGTAATGTCTGTATTATTTTGCAACATCACACTTTAATTATGTGTTACTAACTTGCCATAAAACACAAGTTTATGTAGAAGTGATGAAACCTCTAGCCAAACACCTGAACAACCTGCCAAACAATGTACAGGTCAGAGGTATGCACACACAAGGATATGACATCTCAGGTTAGAAAGATACCACACAAGCAGGAGATCCCCAGCCAGTATATCACCAGGTTGCTGGACTGTTTACACAGCTGTGTGTCATTACTACACTGGCTGTAGCCACACCTCACAAATGGCCTTGTTGGGCAAGAATTTACATAGCTGCCCTCATAATATTGGTCTATGCATCATACAACTAGTATTCCACTGGAAAAGCACCATGGTGATCTGAGGATGTCTGGCACTAGGTAATGGCTCAACAATTGCAGTTTCAGACTACAAATATGCCAGAAAATGTCTGCTAAACAAAACAAGTACCCTGAGGAAAGTTCTGTGTACTCCTGAGAGGTATGGCTGTAGCACAAAAAACCCTGGACAGGAGCACACCTATGTCTGGACTGGAGTCCCTCCCTAACTATAGAAGATCACACTGGGCATGCTCCTATGCTTAGAAAATCACAGGACATGTTGGAACACACATTGGAATATATGACTGTATTGTGTATATATGTCCATGCATACAGACAGCTATGTACACCTCAACTGTCCCCACACACACACACGTCAGACAGGATTATCCTCAGCTAGCTGTAGTTAGCCCATTTGTGATATATCTGCATCTGTTGCATGAGATATACACACATATATATATGGACAACAGATAACATATGTCAAGCATACACACACATAGATGTGGGGAACTGAGAGACAGACAGTGATACAGATAGAGACACAGGGGGACACAGACAGAGTGAGTCACACACATGGATACCCCGAATGACATGCAGTGATGTTCTGCTGTCTGTAGACAGTGGCATACCAGTTGTAAACAGTTGCACATGCCATTATAAAAGGTGAGCCCTATTGTGTAACATTACTGAGGTTGTGTTTATAATGTCACATCACCTGAGTGTGTGTGTGTGTGTGTGTGTGTGTGTCTCCATAGATCCAAGTATTAGAAGACTCTTCCCACTCAGTACACTTCACATTGCCCTATGAGAAGTACCATTGGACACTGACCACCCCTATAAGTGCTGTAGCATTTGCAATAACTGCATAACACTATAGTAGAAATTTCTAGATAGATATGGGTTCTAATCTCAATATTGGCAACTGTGCGCGTGTGTGACAGTTGTGTATGGGAGAGTGAAGGAGTGTGTGTTTGTTTGTTTGTAGGTGAGACAGTTTTAGACCATTCCCACCCACAACACGTCCCAGTGCCCTACTTTATCACTCCTGTTGATGTCATTCCCCTTATCAGCACCTTTGGCCAGTTGTCAGCTCAGTAAGCTCTGTAGTGTGTTTGACAACTGTGTAACACTGTAGTACAAATCACTAGTTAGACAGAGGTTCTAATCTCAGAGCTGGCAAATGAGTGTGTGTGTATGTTTGTAAGAAGAAGTATTTTGATAAATCTCACATGCACTGCTCTACTTTATCACTTCCACTGATGTCATTCCTCATATCAGCACCTTTGGCCAGTAGTCAGCCCAGTAAGCTCGGTAGTGCATGCAATACCTTTGTAAAACTATAGTACAAATAACTAGATAAGCAGGGGTTCTACTCTCAGATCTGGCAAATGTGTGTGTGGGTGTGAAAGTGTGTATGATTGTAGGAAGAAGTATTTTGATAAGTTTCCCACCCGCTGCCCTACTTTATCACTCCTGCTGATGTCATTCCCCTTATCAGCACCTTTGGCCAGTTGTCAGCTCAGTAAGCTCTGTAGCTCATGAGATAACTGTGTAACACTATAGTACAAATAACTAGATAAGCAGGGGTTCTGCTTTCAGATCTGGCAACTGTGTGTATGTGGATGTGAACGTGGATATGTTTGTAGGAAGAAGTCTTTTGATACATTTCCCACCCACTGGCATACTATATCAGTCATGCTGATGTCACTTCCCTTATAGGTTCATAGGTGTGTACTAGGCTAATGTCCCTGGAGCTGTTACAAGCCTAGCCCGTAGAAGTGCCCTGACATTGTGCCACCAGACATTAGTTCCCAGTATCTATATCAAGTAGAGCCACTGGAGTGATCCCTTGGATGAATTTTCTATTACCCATCCACTCATCAAGATCCCTCTGGAACAGGGTCATCTAGGTGCTTTGCTTGACATGTATGGAAAGTCTTTTCCAGGGCATGTGCAGTCTCTGAATGAGGAACTTGTCCCTCCAGCATGTTGTGTTGATTGTGGTAATGAGGTTGAGGTCCCTGCAGTGTGTGTGGTGCTGAGAGATTTGGATGTCTTTAGATGCAGCATTTGTAAAAGAACTGGGTCAGACATGCTTTGCAAGTCCAGCAGAGATCGCCTCTAAGTAGGTGATATGAGACAGAGAATAGCTGAAGTCTTTTGAGTCTGTCTGTATAGGACATGTGTTTAATGCCTAGGATCCTCATTGTGAGGTACTTCTCTGGCCTCTCCAGCTGTCGCAGGTGACTAGTGAGGTACATGCCAAATGGGCCATTATACTTGATTATTGGTCTAATGAGGGAAGAGTATACAGAGACAATGACCTCTTTCTTCCTGGATGCAAAACCTTTAGTAATGAGACGTGCCATATAGAAGGATTTCTTGACCACAATGGCAATGTGGTGGTTAAAGGAGAGGTTGCTGTCAACCTGTGTCCCCAGATCTCTTATAAGTTCATAGGTTTGTAGGTGGGTACTAGGCTATCTGCCCGAAGGCATTTATAAGCCTAGCTATAATGTGTTGGCTTTCACCACCCCCTTAGATTAGTTCCCATGTGCCTCTGTCCAGCAGAGCCATTGAAGTGATCCCTGGGGTAAACTTTCTGTTTCCCATCCACTCGTCAAGGTTTCCCTTGAAGAGGGTTAGTGAGGAGCTCTACCTAATGTAGATTGGAATCTTGTTCCAGAGCATGGGAGGTCTCTGGGACAGGAATCTATCCCTCCAGCATGCACATATTTATTGTTGTGGTGAGGTTTAGATCCCTGGAGCATGTGGCTTGAAGTGGTATGGTTTTCTTTAGATGGAGCATGTCCATCAAGTCTGGGTTGGACATGACCTTTGTATGTCAGGCAGAGATCACCTCTGAGTAGGCGGTATGCAACCGAGTATAGCTGGAGTTTTTTCAGTCGAGCTGCATAGGGCATCTGCTTGAAGCCAGGGATCCTCTTGGTGAGGTACTTCTGTGGTCTTTCCAGTTGTTGCAGGTGTCTTATAAGGTACATCCCAAATGGGGCATTGTACTCAATGATGGGTCTGGTGAGTGATGTGTAGAGAGGCCCAATGACCTCTTTCGATTTGGATGCAAACCCATTTCTGATTAGGTGAGCCACATAGAAGAATTTTCTAACCACTTTGGCAATGTGATTATCAAAGGAGAGGTTACTATTTACTTGGGTCCCCAGATCCCTTATTACATCTTCGTATTTAGGGGGCTACCACCTATGTGATAGTTTGTGGGTACTTTGTTTTTTCCAAAGGGGATGATGATGTACTTTTTGGCATTTAGCTTAATGCCATGATTTTGCCACCAGGTATCTGTCTCAGTGAGACCCTTATGGAGGATGTCTGTGTCAGCTGGAGAATCAGTTATAGCCCCTAGTTTGCAATCGTCTGCGAACTTGCGCAGCAATAGCCCTCCTGTGCTTGCCTGTATGTCTGAGAAGTATATGCCGAACAGGAGGGGTCCTAGGACTGAGCCCTGGGGAATGCCACTTGTAACTGGTTTAGAGTCAGACCTAGCTTCCGCAACTCTTACCATGTAGGTTCTGTCCATGAGCCAGTTGGCAACCCATCTTGTGATGTAGGGGTTTATGTTCAGGCTGGTGAGCTTGTCTATAATGCCTGAGTGGGGAATGGTGTCGAAGGCCTTTGCTAGGTCTAGGTAGGCTGTGTGGACCACATTTCCCTCCTCTCTAGCCTTGGTAACTGTCTCAAAGAAGTCCACCAGGTTTAGGAGGCATGATCTGCCCTTAGCAAAGCCAAACTGGGTAGGGTCCAGTGTTTGGGGGTTCCCAATGTCTCTATTAATGAGATCCATGATGATGCACTCCATAGCATTGCAGACCAAGCTAGTCAGACTTATAGGGCGATAGTTCCCAGGGTCCATTGTGACTCCACCTTTGTGGAGCAGAATAACCGTTGCTGTGAGCCACTCTGTGGGCACATAGCCTGTGGAGAGGCCGAGTTTAAACAGTGTGTTTAGGTGAGGAGTTAGTTCATCTTTGAGCTCGTGTAGGACGCAACCTGGGACACCATCTGGACCCACTGATGCTGTGTTTTTGGCTTTTGGAGAGGGCTGTTTTAACCTGAGTGTCTGTGATTTCAGGGGAACTACATTCTTCTGGTATAGTTATGGGCCTTTTTGGGGGTGAGAGGGGGGTGAAGTTTGCACTGAACCTGTCTGCCAGGATTTTGGATATATCTGTCGGTTCAGTGTATTTTGTGCCATTCTGCACTAACTCTGAGCAGATCTGAGAATTGCCACTTAGATTCTTGACATAACTAAAGAATGCCTTGTGGTTATTTTTGGAGTCCATGGCAATTTTTCTTTTGAAGCTAGCCTTGGATGATTTTATGAGGGAATGTAGTTTCTTGCTGATACTGGTCAGGGATTTTACTCTTTTCTTTACTAGTTTCCTCCTTCTATTGTACAGCTTGTTTATGGCATGGGGTCAACCAGACTGGTTTCCTTTTCTTGGAGGAGTGAGTCTTGATTTTGTTTGGGATAGCACGATCCATGCATTCTTGTAGGTGCCCATAGAATGCATTAGTAAAGGATTTTGCAGCTTGGACAGTGTTATCCTTTAGCATGGGGGCTTTGAAACTTCCCGTGGTCTTAAGTAACGTGAAGTTTGCTTTTGAAAAGTTTTTCACGGTGCTTTCTTTGACCGGAGGTGGTGGTGGAATGTGGATTTCCAAAGTGATTAGTTTATGGTCAGATCTAACCAACGAGGGGTAGACGTCCGGTGTGGAGCACCAGTCGCCCATGTTATCACCTAATATCAGGTTGTTTGGTAGGACCTTTATGTTTCCCAGTGTTTTCAGGAATGCAGAGTGGGGGTCCTGGGACATGGTGGGTGATCTGTAGCAAACTATAATTTGAATAGCAGTTTTGCCCGTTGTTAGTTACATGTGGATGATCTCTGAAGCATTGTGCTGTACAACCCATCTGGAGGTGTGAGTATCCTTGATGAATATGGATACTCCCCTGCCTTTTGTATTTCGGTCCGGGTTTTGTGGCCGAAATGTATGGTATGAGTTGTAGCCTAATAGTGCTAGGGTGCTCTCTGGAGCCTTAAACCAGGTTTCTGTTACTGCACATATATCAGTTTTCTCCATACTGAGGATTACCTCGAGTGCGTGCATTTTGAAGTTTAGACTTCTGGCATTGAGTAGCATTACCCTCAGTTTTTTATTACTTGCGTTATTTACGGTGGTTGGTTTGTCTTTCGAGCCTTGCCTAAAAAAGGCACTATGGGGGTGGCAAGAGCCTTGGCCAGTATTTGAAAGCCTAAGGGTGACAGGTGGAAGCCGTCTCTAGTGAAGCAGCGTGGCTTGTCGAGCATGTCATCCCAGGCTGACAGACACTGGATCCCCTTTGAATGACACCAGAAGCTTAGCCAATTGTTGAAATTGATAATTTTTTCTCTATACCGTGGTATCATTCTTGGTGGGGGCAGGATGCTACTTAGGGTCAAGGTCATACTGGCCTGGGCTACGTGATCAGAGAGCTCCTCCGTGTCTCTTTTCATGTAGTCCAGGGAGGTACGGTTCAGGTCATTCACACCAACATGGACAATGACAGAGTCATATTTGTACTTGTTCTGGAATGACCTGAGTACTTGTGTTATAATGCCTACAGTGTTCGGTGGGCTTCCATCGATGTAGTACTTAGTGGGAACTGAGATTTTACCAAAGGGGCTGATGATGCATTTTATGGTGTTAAGCTTCAGGCCATGGTTTTCACACCAGTCAGTGGTCTCAGTGAGGCCTTTCTGTAGGATGTCTGCATCACTTGTGGAGTTAATGATGGCTCCCAGCTTGTAGTTGTCAGTGAACGTGGTCAGCCAGAGTTCCTCTGTGTTGGCCTGGACTCCTGAGAAGTACATGCTGAACAGGAGAGTACCAAGGTCTGATCCCTATGAGACTCCACTTGTGACTGGCTGCCAGTCAGACTTGGAGCTTGCTACTTTCACACTGTGTGGTCTATCTGTGAGCCAATTTGTGATATAGGGGTTGATGCCTAGTTTGGTGGATTCATCCATAATTCCTGACTGAGGAATGGTATCAAGAGCCTTGGCCAGATTAATGTCAGCTGTATGCAGTGCCTTACTGTTATACACAGCTCTGGTGACTGACTCAAAGAAGTCAACCAGGTTGAGCAGGCATGATCTACCTTTCACAAAGCCAAACTGTGTGGGGTCCAGAGTTAGGACATTACCTATATGCTTGTCAATCAGGTCCCTGATGATGCGCTCCATAGTTGTACATATCAGACTCAGGCTAATGGACTGATAATTCCCAGGGTCTGTAGTTGCCACACCTTTATGGAGACGAATGACTGTGTAAGTGTACCATTTGGGAGGGACAAAGCCTGAGATGAGGCTGTGACTGAACAGAGCACACAGATGTGGTGCCAGGTATCTTTGTAGTTCACGTACAATGCAACCAGGGATAATTTTGAATCCCATGGAAGCTGTATTCTTGCCCATGGACAATGCAGGTGTAACCTGGGAGGCAGTAATCCTGGGTGCTTGGCATTCTTCTGGAATTCTAATTGTTCCCCTGGGGGGAGGGAGGCATAACACTGACACTGAATGTGTTGGCAAGAATGTTGGCAATATCTGTTGGTTCAGCATAGGAGGTATCATTGTGCAGTAACTCAGAGCACTTCTGGGTACTGGCATGGAGGTTCTTGATATCACTATCAAAGGATTTGTGATTGTTGTCAGTGTCTGCTGCAATTCTGCCATCATAGCTTGCTTTAGATGATTTCATGAGGGATCTCAAGTTGTTGTTGAGGCTAATAAGGAGGTTTTACCACTCTTGGGACTCCACCTTTTTCTGCAACAGTTTCTTCCTTCTGTTGTACAGGTTATTAATAGCAGGAGACCACCAGATTGGCCTCCAGTGTTGGAGGAGAGTGTCAGGGTTCTGTTAGGTATGGCTAGTTTCATGCATTGATGTACATGTTTGTACAGTGCATTTGTGTATGATTTGTCAGTCGTGCAGGTATTTTCCATTGGCATGGACACTGCAAAGTTAGCCACCTCTGTTTTTATGAGTCCAAAGTCAGCTTTGGAGAAATTTTTCAAGGTGGTTATCTTTGCGGGGGGTGTGGGTGAGATTTGGATTTCCATGGTGATTACTCTATGTTGGATCTGACCAGGTAGGGATTGACTACTGTTGTCAAGCAATGGCCCCATATGTTAGTAATCAACACAGGTTAAGGATGTTGCTTCCTCTACTGGGTGCCAGAATAAGCTGGTCCAGGGCATTGGAACTGATTCCATGAAGCATTGGGCCAGTGTATTGGTGCTTGAGTATCTTTCCCAGTTAATGGAGGGGTAGTTGAACTCTCCTAGTATGAGAGTGTTGGGTTGGCTCTTGATAGATTCCAGGGTGTTGAGGAATGTGGATTGAGAGTCTAGGGGCATGGATGTGGACCTATAGCAGGCTATGACCTGGATTTCACTATTACCCAGTGTCATTTGTACCTGAAGTGTCTCAGATGCATTATGCTGGGATACTACTCTGGATGTGTAAATATCTGTTATTAATATGGAGACACCACCACCTTTGGAGCTGTGGTCCATGTTTTGGAGCTGACAGGTGTGGAATGATTTATAGGCTGGTAGTGCAGGGGTGCTTTCTGCTTTTGTTAAACATGTCTCTGTTACAGCACAAATGTCAATGTTCTCCATTTTGAGGAGTGCTTCGAGTGGCTGCATCTTGAGATGTAGATGTCTAGTGTTGAACAGAATGACCCTCAGATTTCATATATGTATAGCTGTTATGGTGGTAATTTGATTTGGAACATCACCTAAACAGGCACTATAGGGGTGGCAAGACACTTAGACAGTAACTGGAAACCCAGGGGTGACAGATGCAGGCCATCTCTGGCAAGCCCTCGCAGTCTGTCAATCATGTCATCCCAAGCAGACAGATACTGGATCCCATGAGAGTGACACCAGACACTTAAGCCAGTTGTTGAAGTCAATTATTTGTTTTTTTACTGCTGTATCATTCTGGGTTACAGTAGTATACTGCTCAGGGCTACTGTCATACCTACCTGGCCCACATAATCTGAAAGCTCCACCATGTCTCTTTTCATGTAGTTCATGGAGGTGTGTCTCAGGTCATTCACACACACATGGTTAATGACAGAGTGATACTTGTAGTTGTTGTGGAGTGACCTGACTGGGTGTGTTATGTGCTGTATTCTGGCACCTGATAGACAGCTGACTAATACCTCCTCCATTTTCAACCTAATGAGTGGGACATCTGTGTGCCTCAATACTGAGTCACCTATGATTACTGTATCAGGCAAGGTAATTAGCCTTAGGGGCTTAGGTTGAGCGGCACACTGTGTAAGTGAGATATGTGTCCTGTGGTTTATGCTGTGTTGTGGTGGTCGAGTGGGTGTCTGTCTTGGTGGTCTTCCCTACTTGGGTAAATGTCTACTGAGTGCCTCTGTAAAGGTGGGTATGTGGTTTTAGTTTGTATGTCAGAGCTGTGATAGTGGGTGTTCTGGAGGGGTATGTGTTCCATGCTGTGTGTTGCAGGTGTTGACCCTTCTCCTCTTGACCATTCTTCACTGGAGAATGCATATCTTCCAATTCGGTGATATAGGCGTATCTCTCACAAGTCTGAGTGTTGGGAATGTAGAGTAGACGGTTGTCTGTGTACATGAGGCAGTTGCAACAGTGTGTCAGAATGCCCAAGTGCACCAGGTTACTGGGCAAAAGCACAGAGAACTGCACTTTAATCATGACAGGAGGGGTGGTAATAATTACTAAGTACTGGAGCTAATTCCATGAGGAATGACTACTGCTGATGGCTCTCAAGTGTGCTAAAATAATTGATAAAAAAAAACTGTTGAAGTGCAAAAGCTATAAGGCTTTCTGAAATGCAAGAGAGAAAGAACTAGCAAGATCTAAGGGAAAAACTGAAGGCAGACTTTCTGGCACCTGTAATAGTTTACCTCAGCTGTGCAGTTATCAGCCCCTTTGGCCAGTTGTCAGCCCAGTAAGCTCTGTAGCACGTGCGATAACTGCGTAACACTATAGTACAAATAACTTGATAGGCAGGGGTTCTAATCTCAATACTGGCAAGTGTGTGTGTTTTTGTGTGTGTGTGTGTGTGTGTGTGTGTGTGTGTGTGTGTGTGTGTGTGTGTGTGTGTGTGTGTGTGTGTGAATCATATACTGTGTGAGTTATACCATTTTGAGTTGTGTACCACCCTGTAAATTCCCATCATCCTACTTTACTAGGCCTGCTGATGTCATTCACCTTAGAAGTACGTTGGGACTAGGTGAAATCGTGTAAGCTCCTTGGCGCATCTGATAACTGCATAATACTATAGTAGAAATAACTGGATAGGTAGGGGTTCTAATTTCAATACTGGCAAGATACTGGGTATAGGCTATATGAAATACAAGAGAGAAAGAACTAGCAAGATCTAAGGGAAAAACTGAAGGCAGACTTCACTGGGTGAAGATACTGGGATGACATGATCGACAAGCCATGATGCTTTGCCAGAGATGGCCTGCACCTGTCGCCCCTGGGATTCTGGATACTGGCTAAGGCTCTAGCCACCCCTATAGTGCCTTTTTTAGGCAAGGTTCAAATGACAAGTCCACCACCCTAACAGGTACAGGCAAGAAGAATCTGAGGGTATTGCTACTCAATGCTAGAAGTCTAAACCTCAAAATGCACTGTCTCGAGGCCCTCCTTAAAATGGAGAACATCGACATCTGTGCAGTGACAGAGACCTGGTTCAAGGCTCCAGAGAGTACCCCTGCATTACCAGGCTATAATTCATACCACACCTTTCGGCCACCTAACCTGGACCAAAACACTAAAGGCAGAGGTGTGTCCATATTCATTAAGGATATCTACACCTCCAGGCTAGTTGCTCAGCATAATGCATCCGAGATTATCCAAGTGCAACTAACTCTGGTCAAGACCACAATCCAAATTGTAGCTTGCTACAGATCCCCCACCATGCCCCAGGATTCTCACTCCTCATTTCTTAATACACTGGAAAATATTAGGGTACAACCTAGCACCCTAATAATGGGTGATTTCAACTACCATACCATTAACTGGGAAAACTACTCGTGTACCAGCTCTTGTGCTCAACATTTTCTGGAATTCATAAATTCCAATGCCATGGATCAACTAATCCACACCCCCACCAGGGGCAGCAATATCCTAGACCTGGTTATTACCAACATGGGCAACTGGTGCTCCACACCAGAGGTCAATTCCTCGTTGGTCAGATCCAACCACAAGCTAATCACCCTAGACATCCACATCCCTCCCCCACCCCCCATTAGGGAAACCACAGTAAAAAATTTCTCCAAAGCCAACCACATGCTTCTTAAGACAGAAGTGGCAAACTTTACGACACCCATGCTGACGGACAATAGAGGTATGACTGCTGAATCCTACACAAATGCACTTTATAAGCACTTACATGAGTGCATGGATCATGCAATCTCTAACAGAACCAAGATGCTATCCTCCAAAAAAAGGAAGCCAATCTGGTGGTCCCCTGCCATAAACAAACTCTACAACAGAAGAAAGAAACTGTTGCAAAAAAGAGTAAAATCCCATGATTGGAGAAACTCTCTGGTCAGCCTTAGTAAGAAGCTGAGATCCCTCATAAAATCCTCCAAAGCTAGTTATGAAAACAAAATCTCCACTGACTCTAAAGACAACCACAAAGCATTCTATAGCTATGTCAAGAACCTTAATGGCAACACTCAGATCTGCTCTGAGTTACAGCACAATGGCACTAAATATACAGAACCAACTGATATTGCCAACATCCTGGCAGATAGGTTCAGTGCTAACTTTTCCCCCCTTTCATCCCATAAAGGGCCTATCTCTATACCAGAAGAATGCAAAGTTCCTGTAATCACGGCTGCACAGGTAAAAAAACACACTATCCAAAGCCAAGAACACAGCATCCATGGGACCTGACGACATCCCAGGCTGTGTTCTATATGAACTATAGAATGAACTTGCACCCCACCTAAGTACCATGTTCAATCATAACCTCACCTCAGGCTATGTGCCCACTGAATGGCGCACAATGACAGTTATCCCACTCCACAAAGGGGGAGCCACCACAGACCCTGGAAACTACCACCCCATTAGCCTAACGAGCCTGGTCCGCAAGGCTATGGAACATATCATCATGGAACTTATAAACAATGACATTGGTAATCTCCAAACTCAGGACCCCACCCAGTTTGGGTTTGTAAAAGGCAGATCATGTCTCCTAAACCTGATAGACTTCTTTGAAGCAGTCACCAAAGCTGTAGATGAGGGTAAGGTGGTTCACACAGCCTATCTAGATCTCGCCAAGGCTTTCGACACCATCCCCTACTCTGGAATTATAGATAAACTCACTAAACTAGGTATAAATCCCTATGTCACAAGATGGGTTGCCAACTGGCTCACAGACAGAACCCACACTGTGAAAGTAGCAGACTCCAAATCTAACTTCAGTCCAGTGACAAGTGGAGTACCACAGAGTTCAGTCCTGGGTCCTCTCCTGTTTGGTGTCTACTTCTCTGAAGTACAGGCCAACACAGAAGGTCTTTGGCTAACGAAGTTCGCAGATGACTGCAAACTATGAGCCATAATCAAAACTCCAAAAGATGTGGACATCCTACAAAAGGGCCTCGCTGAGACAGATGCCTGGTGTCAAAGCCATGACCTCAAGCTCAATGCCAAAAAGTGCATTGTCATACCTTTAGGTAAAAACTCAGTACCCATGAACTACCACATACGTGGTAGTCTACTTAACACCGAAAGTGTGATAAGAGACCTTGGGACACAGGTGGACAGTAGTCTCTCCTTTGATAATCACATCGCCACAGTATTCAGGAAATCCTTCTACGTGGCACACCTCATCACAAAAGGTTTCTCATCCAGGAAAAAAGAGGTAATTGTTCCCCTCTACTCGTCACTCATTAGACCCATTATAGAGTACAATGCCCCTTTTGGTATGTACCACACAGGACATCTGCAACAACTGGAAAGGCCACAGAAATACCTCACAAAGAGGATTACTGGCCTCAAAGAGATGCCCTATGCAAGCCGTCTCAAAAAACTGCAGCTTTACTCCGTTGTATATCGCCTACCTGCCTAACACACAAAGCTATGTCAAACCCAGAGCTTTTAGACATGCTCCACTTAAAGAAATCCCAATCCCTCTGAGCTATACGCTCTATGGACCTAAACCTCATCACCAGAATAAGCATAACATGCTGGAGGGATAGATTCCTGTCCCAGAGACTTTCCATGCTCTGGAACAAACTACCTATCTAAATCAAACAAAGCTTCTCATTAGCACTCTTCAAGAAAAATCTTGATTGGATGGGAGATAGGAAATTCACCCCAGGGATCACTTCTGTGGCTCTGCTCGACAGTGGCACAGGAAAATAATTTTCTTGGGTGGCAAAAGCCATGGTACCTTTGGCTAGGCGTATATAGGCCGTAGGGCCAATAGTCTAGTACCTACCTATGAACCTATAAAGTGTTTGTGTGAGAACCATGTACTGTGTGGGTTATACTATTTTGAGTTGTGTACCACTCTGTAAACTTCCCCTCACCCTACTTTACTAGGCCTGTTGATGTCACTCACCTTAGAAGTATGTTGGGACTAGGTGAAATCATGTAAGCTCCATGGCACATCTGATAACTGTAACACTATAGAAGAAATAACTAGATAGGTAGGGGTTCTAATCTCAATACTGACAACTGTTTGTGTGTGTGTTTGGGTGAAAATCAGATCCTGTTTGACTGATACCATTTTGATGTGTGTACCATCCATGCCTGTTTACCACCTCCTGATGGCATTACTTTATATAGCATGGTAACGGCATCTGCCTCACATGCAGCATGTTAAACCATTGTGTAGGCCATACCAGTCCTCTTTACAGTTGTGTATGGAATATCCAGATATTTGCAACCTATATGTGGTCTGTGTCCCTTAACAATGCCCATGTATGTGATATCATTGCCAACTCGGCCACAATGTGTGTAGTGACACACATGCCAGCATCAGGCATCATACTTCGCTGAAACATCATGCTGATACAACGTCTGCTGCACTATCACTTGTCCAGGCTTGTAGGAGCAGTACATGACTCCACATCCTATTTCTGGCAGGTTATCTCACCATTCATGAAGGCATTCAGAACATTACATGTTGTAAGAGGTAGTGTGTTATGTCCCATGCATATAATCTATGTGGGGCATGTCATGTGTATGTAGTAGTACAGTACATCAAGGTGGAAATGTCGGTTTACTAATCTGTCTGTTGCCAACTGTGTTTATGTTACTGTGTGCACATCCCCTGTGTCAGTCTTTACTGTGTGTATACAAAGGATATACCATTTTGTCTCCCTGTTCCACCTGGTGAACTCAGGAATACATACCACAAACCTGTCATACACAGTATCATGCATGCCCTCATCAACTGCATCAGGGTTGAGTGTATGGGAAAGAAATGGCAGGGCCAACAGATGTTGACAGGTGAATCTGTTGCAGTTAATGTAATGGCTACGCTTGTGAGGGACCTGCTGACAGTACTGCAGTAACCTGTTCTGTATATATGAGCCTGGGTACTGCACAACACTGAACTGATATGTCTGAAGGCTAAGGGTTATGCATGCAAGCTCACACTGTCTGACAACAGTGTCACTCACACACTGATGCATGTTTACACACCTGATACATGTACATATAAAGCTGTATCTTGCCTATGATATGGTTGGTGTATTCCCACTCTGCCATACTCCCTCTTGGGAATGTCTGCAGGAATACAGCCTGCAGACATACAGACACCTGGAACACAAACAGAACACAGCATGTCAGACTACATTCAGTCAGTGGTACTAACAGCAATAATGCGTCTTGGATAATAAGGTACATACACCTGTATGTGTACCCATAACAAATGCAAGCAGAGAGCAGCTTACATAATATTACATAGCTACACTGTACTATAGTCACCCTGTGCATCAGACCCATACTAGCATGTCCCTGCATTGATGGTATGGATGACAGGGATGTGGCACAGGTATCATCATATGCACAGGGTGTGGTGTGGGTTTGCCAGAGGCCTAGGCTGGGCCATATGGTTGACATCATGTGTTTGTGTTTGGAGGGGTATCCAATAGATGGGCTGTGCAGAAGTGCTATGTGTGTCTGGAGGTGACCTGCCTGTGATACAGATGTGTGTGTGTGTATGTATGCACATAGTCACGCCATGTGGCTGCCCTACACAGGGGTATGTTGGACAGCTGTAAACCGTATATGGCAGGGTGTTCAGTTCACTGTCTCCAGCCATGGACAAGGGAACTGGTCCTGCCAGGGGTATCACTGGGACCACCAGGCCCAAGGCCAGATGCAGTACTGCTTCCTGGTGGTGACTGATGTTTGCTGGATCCGTGTCCCTGATGGGACTGGACAGGACCACATGCCAGTGGCCTGCTCCAATGTTATGTGGATAGCAACCTCCCTTTGGTAGTGCTGGTGTCACTGCCACAATGGGAATGTGAAGGTGCCCAGCCCCATAGACTCTCAGCTGTTGTTGGTGCTGACCTACATCCACATGGCTGATGCCCATCTCCCACCACATGCTCTAGCACAGACATGCCACGGTCGAGGATTACCAAGGTCTCACCCTGCTGTCTGTTCATGACCTCAGTATTTTGACATGTCCCCTCAACAAGGTCGTGTATGTTGCCATGTAAATCAGGAAGAATTGCATCTACCACCCTGAGTATTTATCTGGTGTGGCGTTCACTATGTACCTGTGCATCCATGACAGCCAGAAACTTGCGTCTGGTGACTCCTGCTGTGACACTTGCAACAGTGGCTTGATGAGCAGTGGTCTTCCTGTGAGCACCCCTGTACAGCTGCCTGTGTGGGACCTCGCCTGCACTCTGGCTATGGCCAGTGTCTACACACAACCTGCCATAGTCACCACTCTAGCCTTTTCAATGCCACCACCTGCCAGCTCTCCATTCTCTCTGGCCACTGGTGATGGGGTATGTGTGGGCATTGTCACTGTGTGCAGGGATGGTGTGGACAAGAGTGGGATGCCAACCAATTGCACAATTTCTGCCCCTGACAACCCCACCTGTACCTCACTATTCCTATCATCATTGTCAGAGTCTGCAGAGATAGTGACATAAGTTTCCAAGCAGGAGGGACCCCAAACCCCATCGCCACTTGTGAGGGGAAAACAACATAAGTACATTAATACCTGCACTTTGAAGTTGGGTAGTACACACATGCACACATGCACATATGCACATACACACACACACACACACACACACACACACACACACACACACACACACATACATGCATGCACGCACGCACACACACACACACACACACACACACACACACACACACACACACACACACACACACACACACACACACACACACACACACACACACACACACACACTTACAGGCAAATTGGCACAAATCTGTTACACGAACCACACATTACCCAAATGGAGACATGCATGACACATGGCCCTCAGCATCATGCATTGCAGTCAGTTTTACTACATGTAAATAACAATATAGAGCTCTGGGATACGTGATTAGTGTTAGTAGGTGATGGCCGTTCCCCAGCACAGACTGCACCCATGTACATATCATTGCTGTTCACCTGTGTAGCACAGTGGCAAGTACTACAGAACATACCTCACAACTGTACAGATCCTAGGAGGATGTGTAGATGTGTGGCTCATATGTTTGTTCTGTTTCTCATAACCCCTGTGTTTCGATGATACATAGCTGGGATGATCTGAGGAGTGACATCACTGATGAATGACATACATTTGAGTGTCAGACCTCCAAACCAGCAGTAAATGTATGGTCACACAATTCCTGTTACATGGTGACCAATGATAAGTGTACACAACCCTGTTAACATGCCATGTTCTTGTAATTTATAAGATGAGACCACAATAATGCTTTGAAATATGTTACCCACCTTTCATGCGACATATGACCTGTGCAATCCAATCGATAAACAAATGTGTTACATGTAAAATATAATCACTGCAATATGTACATTGTGGTGGTTGCATAAGTGTGCACACCCTTACAATTATTCTTTGTTGAAGCACCTTGTAAGTGATTTACAGCAATCACTCTTCTTGGGAAGGTGTCTATCAGCATGGCACATCTTGTCTTGGCATTATTTGGCCACTCTTCCTTGCAAAGGTCCCCCAACTCTGTCATATTTCAAGGGCAGCTCATGTGCACAGCCCTCATCAGGTCACACTAGGGTTTTTCTGTCTGGTGTAGGTCTAGGCTCTGGCTGAGCCAACTCATAACCATGAGTGTGTTCAGGTGGAGCCATTGTTAGGTAGCTTTGGATGTATGCTTCGAGTCTTTGTCATGTTGAAGGTTGACACCCCTCCCTGTCTTCAGTGTTCTTGCAGATGCCTGATGGATTTGGGCCAGATGTAGGTGTTATTTGGAACTGTTCAGAGTTCCCCTCACTTTGACTACAGGCCCAGTTCTGGCTTTGGAACAGCATCCCCACAGCAAGCCATTGCCACCAGTGTGATTCAGCATTGGGATGTTGGTCTTCAGGCTAAGAGAGGTGTTGCTTGTGCACCACACATACCTTTTGGTATTGTGGCTGTGAGGTCGATCCATAGTCTCATTACACCATAACACATTTTCACATATGACTTTGGGAGACTTGATGTGCTGTATTGCAAATTGTATCCACCCCCGGATGTTTTTTTGGTGTGGGGAAATGCTTCCATCTTCTGACCCTACCCCATAAGCCAGACATATGCAGAATACAGGAGAGTGTTCTTACATGTAGCATGCAACACCAGTACTTGCAAGAGATTCCTGCATCTCCCTCAGTGTTGCTGTATGTCTCCTGGCAGCCTCCCTGACCACGGCTTGTCATCATTTTTGGAGGGACGTCAGGTTCTTTTCAACAGCACTGTTGTCCCATATTCAGTCCAACTTTTGACGACTGTCTCCACTGTGTTCCATGGTTTATGCAATGCCATGGTGTATGCAATGCTGTGATAATATTGTTGTACCCTACTCCTGACTGATACCTTTCAAATATGAGATCCCTGAGCAAATGTCATGAATATCCTACTTGAACAGCATACTGTTGTTTGGTGTCACTCAGAGTGCCTTTACTTGATGGCATGTGTGTACCGAAGCAGACTGAATGCTGTCAGTAAATCACAAGCTGCTGCAATAAAATGTTATTTGAAGGGTGTGCACACATATGCATCCAGCTTATTGTAAGGTTTGTATACTCCATATTTGGTGCTCAACAGATTGATTGGTTTTACAAGTGAATTGTTCATGTCATAGGTCACATTACAGGTTGAAAAAGGTGTGGATTGACATATTGTGGTCTCAATTTTGTATATATATCACAAATACCTGGCATCTTAACAGGGGTGTATATTTATATTTATCACTTATTGGATATTAATATTATATTACTATATAAAATGGAGAGTACTGAGGTTTTCTGCCATGTCATTGAGGACTGCTGTCATGACATAATGGTATATATTTCAGTTTTAGACTTGTAGCCTTCTGAACATTAATGCTAATGGATAACCTGTTTTCCATCAACTTTCTGTCTGTCCTCTGTGCAGATGGGATGACACCGTTGCTCAGGCTGTATTATAACTACACTGCAGAATGGGTCTGAGAGTCCATGTCTGTGTTCATGTTGGATGCAGCCAGGAATGGTATCAGGCCTATGGAGACCTCTATGTGTTGCCTTTGAGAGGGCATTATAGACCTGCTTCCTGATCATGAGGGGAGGGGGCAGGTGCTGTACATGCACATGTGTAGCTATGGGGGGACAGGGGGTGATGTTTACACTTCACCTGTCTGCAACCGGTTGCCTGTATCCATGGCATATGTGTATGTGGTGTTATTGACCACCACTACAGAGCAGATATGTGTGTTGCCTCTGGAATGGCAGACACACATCTGGAAGGCCTAGTGATTGGCCTTGGTGGAGGTCTCCAGTTTGCACTCAAAGACAGACTTATTTTACATCTCCTGTGACCTTATTTCCTTGTGCAGAACAAGGTGACATGACTTCCAATGAGGCATCTGTTCCTTCTTGGCCTGTCCTGTGATTATTTCCACCTATGATGGTAGTTGTGTATTGCTGCTGTCCTCCACAGGCATTCAGCCTACCTTGAGGGGGTTGATGTTATCCTGTCGGGTATTGCTGAGGCCATAAAGCTATGTAGTTGCCCATATAGTATTGTGGTGTGGGCCTGGATACTGCTGCTAGTTCCAACATATGAGATGCCCTTCATGTGGGCCTTGCCCCTTTTCTTTGCCTGTGCAGGGGACATTATGGAGGTGTGGGGGCTACAGCTTCACAGACAGTAGGTGGAAATACCTCACAGGACAGGACATGTGGAGACTGCCCAACAACATGGGGACAAAGCTCCAGCCTTGGGTACAGATTGTGTATCATTATTGCTGTTATACACATGAAGGGTTGCTAGAAGAACAGAGTTCTCCTGGACATGCATTTACTGGGTGACTTGACATCTGACAGTGATATGCCTCTGACATACCTCTCAACTGGCATGTTGTCCACAGACTGCCCAGATGTTTGCCTTTTATGTTTGGTCTGTTCCTCGACCAAAGTCTGTTTTTGTGGGGTTGGTAGGTTATGAGGATTGTAGTCAGTAACAGTTGACATCCACTGGTGTTCTAGACATCATATCCTTCAGGGATGATATGTTACAACAACATGTGTAACACCAGCTACTGTTTCAGTTTGTAACACCATTATATGTAATATGTCCCTCTTTCCAGCACCATGTCCCACAAGTACATCATGCATTGTCCAGATGTCCTGCCCTACAAGGTGCAGAGATATGGTATATCATTGATTACCAACTGCACTCCAATTATCATGCCAATGACCTGGTAGACTCCTGGCCATGGTATGCAGCAGTGGCCAGGTTTAAGGTTCCACACCTTGATAATTCTGTTGAAATCTGTACATATGACAGTTATGTATGTCTGACCATTGTGAACAGACTACCAAGATTGTGTAGCAGTGATGTGTGTAGATGTTTGTTGGGCTGAGTAGGGAGAGTAGAAGATGTGAGTGCCATACATCCTTTACCTATCTGACTCTGCATGCTGCTACAGCTGCTGGTGATCTATCAGGTCTGTATGCTTGTAGGGGCTGACTGTGAAATGTCCTGTAACACCTCAGCATTCCCCGTACACTGTGATTTGGGCTGGTATATGTAAGTGCAGTGTATGACTGGCAATCAGGATATGTTTGTTCAGACAGTCGTTCTACTCTAGAGTTCACTTTGGGTACTGGTATGTTGCTGTGACTGTGGTGCAAATGTTTTTGGGTGGGCATTTTTACACCATTCTCTGCATCTCACTACAGTTCCATCCCTGTAGTGCATGCTATATTTGAATATACATAGGTAATTGCCCAGAGGTGATGTGGGGGAGTGTCATGTTAGTCTTACTGTACTTCATAAGGTGCTGGGTGACTGTTTGGCAGCTGTCAGGGGATTTCCATTCTGTTACATCACTGCGGTCATACCTCTACACTGTCCAGACGCCTAGACACTGTCCAGATGCGTGGCTCATATGTTTGGTCTGTTCCCCAGACAGCTGTTGTCCTTGGATAATCAGTAGGATACTTTGGGGAATGCAGTCAGTAAATGCTAACATCCATTGGTGTTACTGACTTCATATCCCTCAGAAAAGATATGTTACAACAAAGCCGGTAACACCAGCAACTGTCTACATTTTTAACAGCAATATATCCAATATACCCCTGTGTTTGGGCCTCTGTCCCCCAATTATGTCAGGCTTTGTCCAGATGTCATGCACCAAGAGGTTCAGAGGTATGTAGTATTGTTATTTATTGCATTCATTCCTGATACCATCACATTGATGTCATAGACCCCCCCGACATGTAAGAGGAAAGCAGCCATAGATATGAGTCCTGTGCCTATATATTCTGTGGGGAAATGTACATTTGAAAGGTCTGTGTATGCCTGCCCATTGTTTAAAGACTGTCAGGATTGTGTAGCAGTGTAGTGTGTACATGTTATTTGGGCTGTGTAGGGAGGGGGTACATGTGAGTGTCATGGGCCCTTTCTATCTGACTGTGCATTCTGCTTCAGTTTCTGGTTCCCTATCACCTGTATATTTTTATACATGCAGACCATGGCATAGCTTCATAGGTTCATAGGTAGGTACTAGGCTATCGGCCCAAGGGCCTAGCCCAAGGGCCTAAGTAAGCCTAGCCAACAAGGTTCCCTGGCTTATGCCACCCAAGAAAGTTATTTTCCTGTGCCCCTGTTGAGCAGAGCCACAGAAGTGATCCCTGGGGTGTATTTCCTATTTCCCATCTACTCATCAAGATTTTTCTTGAAGAGTGCTAATGAGGAACTTTGCTTGACATAGATGGGTAGCTTGTTCCAGAGTATGGGAAGTCTCTGGGACAGGAATCTATCCCTCCAGCATGTCCTGTTTATTGTGGTGACAAGGTTTAGATCCCTAGAGTGTGTAGCTTGGAGAGATTGGGATTTCTTTAGGTGTAACATGTCCAACAGCTCTGGGTTTGACATAGCTTTATATGCTAGGCAGAGATCACCTCAGAGTAGACGATATGCTATGGAGTAAAGCTGGAGTTTTTGAGACGTTGTTACATGTCCCGTAACACCTCACGATCCCCACTACACTGTGACTTGGGGCAGTATATGTAGGCGTAATGTGTGAGTGGAAAATGGGATATTGTTGCTCACATAGTTATTATACTGTTGTGCTCAGTTTGCTTACTGATATGTCGCTGTGACTGTGGTGCAATTGGCTGGGTGTATGCACACCAGTGTATGTTTTCCACTAGTGTTGCATCCCTGTAGTGCCTGTTATATTTGCTAATGATGTGTACAGCCCCAGAGCTGGACTTGAGTAGTGTTATGTCAGTCTGATTGTAGTTTGGACATTGCTCGGTAGCCCAGTGTAGTTTCCCTAATGTTGTATGTCCACATATCTGTAGGATGTCCAGTTGTCTGGCTGATATCTTTGGTCTGGTCCCCATAACTGTTGTTTATTCCTGACACATCAGTGGAATGATGTGGGGATTGAGGTCACTAACTAATGAGAAGCAATTAAGTCCTAGAATTGTGGTATTTCAGTCAATATATGTTAGAGCATACAGTGTCACTGCATCTACTTTCTCAGCTTATCTACTCATGTATTTTGGATATGTCCCTATTTTCAGGCCTTTGTCCCCCCCACTTTGTCAGGCTTGGTCCAGATTCATTGCACTAAGGGGTTCTGAGCATAGCTCTCCACTGCCAGGATTTTCACAGACTGTCCAGATGTTTGGCCCATATTTTTGTTCAGTTCCACAATTTATTTGTATTTGTCAGGTAAATCACGGTGATGATCCAAGGATTTATGTCAGTAAATAATGATGTAACATTTCAGTTTCCATCCTCATATCCTTCAGTAATTGTCTGCTGAAATGCACCCTGTTGCTGTAGCAAATGTCTTCATTCGTAACAACAATATTTGAAATATGGCCCTATATGTGGCCCATCCCCCTGTTTGACAGCCTTTGTACAGGTTTCTTACACTAACAGGTTGATAGGGATGGTTCTGAGGTATAACTGCATTGCACGTTTATATATATATATATATATATATATATATATATATATATATATATATATATATATATATATATATATATATATGTATATATATATATATATATATATATATATATATATATATATATATATATATAGATATATATATATATATGTATATTTATATATATGTGTATATATATATATATATATATATATATATATATATATATATATATTTATATATACATATATTTTTTCCCCTTCCTTTATATTTTTATATATGTATATCTGGCTTCCGTCAATTTGTTCGAAGTTTCACTACTTCGAACTCCACTTCACCGAGTCCACTTGTTTGAAGTAGTGAAACTTCGAACATTGACTTCGGCATGCACACTATAGCGCAGAATGGGAATATTCCCTTTTCCCCACTGTAGTGCGATCTCGGAGTTGGTATATTTAAGTAGGGGGTGTGTGGGGGACACAGCCCTCCACATGGGGGTGCAGGGGGGCTTGCCCGCCCCTGCAGAAACATGTTTTAGTGTTTTTGTTTTGTTTTTTTTTGGGTAGTAGACTTCAGCGAAAGTGCACTTTTGTTTAAGTGGACTTTTGCTGAAGTGTAGTCTACTGTTTAATTTCGGAGAAGTGTATTTTCGATGTTAAGCAGTAGACCCTTATATCTATATTATGGCTCTGCTTTTTCATATATATGTTTCAACAGACAGATGTGTATATGCCTGCATACAACACGAAAATGATTCTACAAAGCTTTCTCTGTAATGTTGTATGCCTCTATTGCATGATATATACCCATGCAGACGGACAATAGAGGTACGACTGCTGAATCCTACACAAATGCAATTTATAAGCACTTACACGAGTGCATGGATCGTTCAATCCCTAACAGAACCAAGATGCTATCCTCCAAAAAAAGAAAGCCAATCTGGTGGTTCCCTGCCATAAAAAAACTACAACAGAAGAAAGAAACTGTTGCAAAAAAGAGTAAAATCCCATGATTGGAGGAACTCCCTGATCAGCCACAGTAAAAAGCTGAGATCCCTCATAAAATCCTCCAAAGCTAGTTACGAAAACAAAATCACCACTGATTCTAAAGACAACCACAAAGCATTCTATAGCTATGTCAAGAATCTCAATGGCAACACTCAGATGTGCTCTGAGTTACAGCATAATGGCACTAAATATACAAAATCAACTGATATTGCCAACATCCTGGCAGATAGGTTCAGTGCTAACTTTACCCCCCTCTCACTCCCTAAAGGATCCATCTCTATACCGGATGAATACAAAGATGTTCTTTGTGTTTCACTGTTGCAGTCATTACATTTGGGTTATCTGCCTGCAGTTAGCTCTTAGCCGACCTGAATATCAAAGTCTTGGATTCCTACATCAGATGCTGTCTCTTCTTCCATGACGTCAGGTCGTCAGGGGTATAAAGCATGTAGCCAATGCCATTACATCTGTCTTTCTTGCCACTCAGTGCCTGAAGCAGAAGCAGTTTGCAAGTGCCTGGTCAGCCAATTCCTGAAAGTTTTGTTTTCGATTTTGAGAACCGAAGTCTTCAAAAAAGCTAAGTACCCCGTTGGAGATCCCTTTTCTTGCTCTACACCAATGTCAGCAAAAGTTAACAATTGTATTACCTGTGGAAAGCAAATATCTCATAAAGATTTTCATTCGTACTGCATTCCTTGCTTAGGCCCAGACCACGACGTTCCTCGCTGTTGGATTTGTGGCTTATTCAACCCCGGAACTATTTGTTGTCAGTCTATTTTTGTAGCAAATTATTTTGGTACTCGGTTTAACTATCCAGAAATGGATTCGGTAAGCCATCCTACTACCAACATTCCAAAAAACATAAAGATAAAGGCAGAGACAGACTGCATAGGTCCAAAACTGCCAACAAAGCTTCCGTTAAGCTAGTTGCCAGTTCACCGGTACTCAGTGAGGTGCTTTCACAGCCCCTGATATCCGCTACTTCAGATTTGCAGGCCTCTACTGAGACCCATTCAGAGTCCGGTATGCCGCGAGATGCTTCTTCGACTATGGAACCTGTGGATGTCTCTACCTTGGATGGGTCCAGAGCCGCTGTGCAGGCACGGAATTCTGAGGGTGTATTCAGACCTTCAGATTTGCATTTCAAACCAAAGCCATCTTCTTCATCAAGGTCTAAAAATCAACCCACGCCTAGACAACTGACATCCAAACCGCATGGTCAGGCCCATATGCCAAAAAAACAAATGCTTAGAATGGCTGAAGACCTTATTACTTTAATTAGGGGAAGCCAGCCTTCCCCCTCTAAGAGACCTAGAACTGATTTTCCTTCTGATTCTTTTGATCAGGATTCTGAAATTTCTGTTTCTTCTGATTACCAGGATTTGCCCTTATTCACCTATGAGGATTCTTATGCAGAGGATTCCATTCCCTCTGCTTCCCCTCCAGAAGATTTTTCTTTTGGTGAAACCTTGCATTCTCTTAGGGAGTATTTCTGCTGGGAAAGCCAGGATTACTCTGACTCTAAAAAGAGGCTTAGGGAATTCTTACTCCTCCTTCAACACAGGCCTTTAGCTATCCCTCCTGTTCTGGACATTGTAGATGGTGCCTTCTTGGAATCTAGCCTGGCCACAGACTCTTTACATCCAGCTCCCAGAAAACCTGACAGATATTACAGAGTACCTGACTCTCACAAGTTCCTCTTCAAGAATCCTACTGTGGATCCAGAGACCATTTCCCAAGGACGAAAAGGCATTAAGGCTACTGCTGCCAAAAACCCTACCCCCTCTGATAGAGATTCCAGGGCCTTGGACAGATGGGGGAAGAAGGTATACAATTCTGCTACTTTGGCCATTAGGGCCTTAAATTGCCAGTTTCTTATGTTAAAGTATCAGCAGGATATTATGGGATTACTTAAACAAAAAAATATTTTGATTCCTGACTGTGCTGAACATAAAGAATTACAGGATTTAATGCATTCTGCTGAACAAGTTGGTAAACATACTTTGCAATGTGGTTTTGACTCTTTAGAAGCATGTTGTAGGGCTGCTGTCACTGGGTCTGTACTTACAAGGCATGCTTGGCTTAAGTAGCAAAACTTGCCAGATCATGTTAAAGCTAAATTACTGGATGCTACTTAAACCAAGACCACCTTTTTGGCAACAAAGCAGAAGAAGTTCTTAAAAAGATGGAGGATAAAGCTAAATCTATGCAAACTGTTAAAGATTTCCTGCAAGTACAGCCTCACAGATTTAGTAGGCATTGGTCTTTTAAGAATTGGTCCTTTCCAGTCTCTTCCAGGCCTTCTCAGTCCAAACCCAGGAATAGCAGACCACCTGGGCTACAGTCTCAAGGTACGCACAGGTCTAAGCAGTGGGGGGCTCCCACTTCCAAAGCTGGAAGTAGTAAGACACCCCCCCATGGAAAAATGCCACAGTGACTTAACCTTAACTCTTCCAAGCCCTGTTCAACTGCCTGGTCCCTTAGGGGGAAAGCTCGCACTGCATGCAAAAAAACTGGGAACTCATTACCCAGGGCAAATGGGTTTTGAATATAGTTTCCCAAGGATACAGATTCCACTTCCACATCTACCAACCCCAAACAGTTGGCCAGACCTACCCCCATATCAGTGGGCAGAGGCCTAACTGCAGTTTCTCTCTCTTCCAAGTATCAGGGCTATGCAACCTGTCCCAGTAGAAGAAAAAGGACAAGGTTTTTATTCAAGACTGTTCCTGGTACCCAGAAAAGACAGCTCCTGGCATCCTATCCTGGACCTCTCTATTCTAAATACTTTTTTGGTAATCCCAAAATTGAAGATGCTAACACTTCAACAGCTGCTTCCTATGCTAGGCAAAGATGCCTGGTTGGCAACCTTAAGACTTAAAGGAAGCTTACCTGCACACTCCAATAAGGGAATCTTACAGGAAATACCTATGCTTCAGGGCAGGCTCCATGCACTATCAGTTTTCTGCACTTCCCTTTGGCTTATCTACTGCACCCAGGGTAAACTGTCTAGCTCCAGCCATTGCATTTTGCAGGCAAAGAAATATTCAAATATACCCATATTTGGACGATTGTCTGATTCAGGCAGAAAGCCAGGAATTACTATTAAAACATCTGGCATTCGTAAAGAAACTTCTAAACTCACTGGGGTACACAATAAACGAAAATAAATCTCACCTGGTACCCTGCCAACAAATTGTATTCCTGGGTGCAAGCTTAAATACGACTTCCCAGATGGCTTTCCTCACTCCAGAGAAACAAGTTTATTTGACAACCTACTTCAAACTACTGGCCACGAAGACCCAGCTATCTGCAAGGAAAATCCTGCAAGCTCTGGGATTCATGACCTCTTGCATTCTACTAATTCCATATGCAAGACTGCATATGATGAAACTACAATGGTATCTAAAAAGCCTATGGTGTCAACATTCTCAAGGACCTGGAATCAATGATTTCTATTATTCCTTGTATAAAGACAGAGTTCCTTTGGTGGGGCAGAGGCCTGCTACCACAACAAGGGGATCCCATTCACTCTACCCCTTGCCGCCCAAACCCTAACAACAGATGCATCAGACTATGCATGGAGGGCTCACTTGGCAAGGCAGTGCATTCAAGGCAAATGGAACCTGAGACAGATGCACCTGCATATCAACCAAAAAGAAATGTTAGCTGTACAGAATTCCCTGACAGCCTTCAAGGACCACATTCTTCCAGGACAATTATTGGTAAAGACAGACAACACCACAGTTATGTGGTACATAAACAAGCAGGGGGGAACCCACTTGTACCCTCTCTGCAGACTAGCCATGGGTCTGTGGAACACAGCCTTGAGCTACCAAGTGCACCTACAAGCTCAATTCCTGCCAGTCAAGTTAAATTCACTGGCAGACAACGTAAGCAGAAATCTCATGGACCCACACAAGTGGAAACTGGAACCAAAGATATTCAACCTTTTGAGAAACAACTGGGGGAATCCAGAGATAGACCTGTTTGCCTCTCCTCAGAACTACCAATTAGACAAATTCTGCACAAGGACTTCCCACAGTCAAACTTGGAATGTGGATGCCCTGCCCTTTACCTGGAAAAGCCTCTCAGTTTATGCCTACCCCCCTCTGCCTTTCCTGAATCCACAAAACAAAGGAGAATGAATACTGCACTCTTTGGATGTGCACAGACAACTTAGATTTTATGTGGACAGGACTAAGCTTCTCAGAAAATCTGAACAGCTGCTAGCTGGCTTTGCTGCAGGGGCAGAGGGGAAGGCCATTTCAAAGCAAACCATTTCTAAGATGATAGCCCATTGCATTAATTTCTGCTATAAGCACCATGGACAACCTACCCCACAGGGGATAAGATCACATTCCACCAGGGCTGCCTCTGCAGTATTTCTCAGAGGGGTCCCTACCAGGGACATCCTAGAAGCTGCTACCTGGAGCTCTGTACATACCTTCGCCAAGCATTACCACATGCCTATTTTTTCTATATCCAGAGTTGGTTTTGCCACTGAAGTTTGGCAGGGCTTAATAGCTGTTACTAATGGTCTCTAACTTCCTCCTCCCTTCCTTAGCTTTGGGAATCAACCCAAATGTAATGACTGCAACAGTGAAACACGAAGAACATAGTACAATTGTGTACACTTACCATAAATGTAGATGTTCGAGTGTATTCACTGTTGCAGTCCTGGTTACCCTCCCTCCAGCCCCCCGACTTCTCTTGGCTATACCTTTCTTCTTGTTTAGTGTATTTAAGCTTTCTGGTGTATTTGCTTTTTGTTGGAGGTGTAACCTAACATATTATTGCTTCCCATTATGGGGGCACCTGACATCTGGGGCAAGAAAAACTGATGTAATGGTGTTGGCTGTATGTTTTATACCCCTGATGACCTGACGTCATGGAAGAAGAGACAGCATCCAATGCAGGAATCCAAGACTTTGATATTCAGGCAGGCTGAGCAGTACCTGCAGGCAGATAACCCAAATGTAATGACTGCAACAGTGAATACACTCGAACATCTACATTTATGGTAAGTGTACACAACTGTACTTTCCTGTAATTATGGCTACACAGGTAAAAACCACACTCTCCGAAGCCAAGAACACAGTATTCATGGGACCTGACAACATCCCCAGCTGCGTTCTACATGAACTACAGAATGAACTGGCACCCCACCTAAGTACCATGTTCAATCATAGCTTCACCTCAGGCTTTGTGCCCACTGAATGGTGCACAGTGATGGTTTTCCCACTCCACAAAGGGGGAGCCACCACTGACCCAGGAAACTACCGCCCCATTAGCCTGACAAGCCTGGCCTGCAAGGCTATGGAATGTATCATCACGGAACTTATAAACAATGACATTGGTAATCTCAAAACTCTGGACTCCACCCAGTTCGGGTTTGTGAAAGGTAGATCATGTCTCCTAAAGCTGATAGACTTCTTTGAAGTGGTCACCAAAGCTGTAGATGAGGGTAAAGTGGTTCACACAGCCTATCTAGATCTCACCAAGGCTTTTGACACCATCCCCCACTCTGGAATTATAGACAAACTCACTAAACTAGGTATAAATCCGTATGTCACAAAATGGGTTGCCAACTGGCTCACTGACAGAACCCACACTGTGAAAGTAGCAGACTCCAAATCCAACTTTAGTCCAGTGACAAGTGTTGTACAACAGGGTTCAGCCCTGGGTCCTCTCCTGTTTGGTATCTACTTCTCAGAAGTACAGGCTAACACAGAAGGTCTTTGGCTAACGAAGTTTGTAGATGACTGCAAATTAGGAGCCATAATCAAAACTCCTAACAATGTGGACATCCTACAAAAGGGTCTCACTGAGACAGATGCCTGGTGTCAAAGCCTCAAGCGCAATGCCAAAAAGTGCACTGTCATCCCTTTTGGTAAAAACTCTGTACCCATGAACTACCACATAGGTGGTAGTCTACTTAACACCAAAAGTGTGATAAGAGACCTTGGGATGCAGGTGGACAATAGTCTCTCCTTTGATAATGACATCACCACAGTAGTCAGGAAATCCTTCTACATGGCACACCTCATCACAAAAGGTTTCTCATCCAAGAAAAAAGAGGTAATCGTTCCCCTCTACTCATCACTCATTAGACCCATTATAGAGTACAATGCCCCTTTTGTTGTGTACCTCACAAGACATCTACAACAACTAGCTAAGGCCGCAGAAATACCTCACAAAGAGGATTACTGGCCTCAAACAGATGCCCTATGCAGACCATCTCAAAAAACTCCAGCTTTACTACATCGCATATCACCTACTCAGAGGTGATCTCTGCCTAACATACAAAGCTATGTCAAACCCAGAGCTGTTGGACATGCTCCACTTAAAGAAATCCCAATCCCTCCGAGCTACATGCTCTAGGGACCTAAACCTTGTCACCACAATAAACAGAACATGCTAAAAGATAGATTTCCCTCCCAGAGACTTTCCATACTCTGGAACAAACTGCCTATCTATATCAAACAAAGCTCCTCATTTGCACTGCACAGGAAAATAATTTTCTTGTGTGGCAAAAGCCAGGGTACTTTTTTGGATAGGCTTATATAGGCTCTAGGGCCAATAGCCTAGTACCTGCCTATGAATCTATGACAAAGCAACATTAATTCCTGCTGCTCCGATGGTGTAGTGTTACTTTTCTCAGACTATAGTGCTCATTTTCATGGGTTTGACCCTTGAGACTGCTATTTTTTTTTCATTAATGTTAAATGACCAGAATGCATGATATGTTTGTTAAAGCATTGCAGGTCCCCACAGCTCAGATGGTGCAGTGGTATTTTGCTGTGATTGAAGAGGACAACATCCCGGGTGTGAGACTTGGCAGGGCTAACTATTTTGTTGCTGGGCAGAACAAGGTCTGATGGATACAGAGCAATTGTGGCACATTTAAGCATATTATACTTATAATTTTATATTATAAAGTAATATTTATATACACATTTAATTTTACGTTTACCTTCCATGACATCCCTCTATCTGCTGTCATTAAATTATATTCTTGTGTAACTATACTGTATGGGGCACTTGTGTTTATATGTGGGTTTCACATCTTTTCTACACTGACATCTCACTTTTGGAACTGCTACACTACCCTGGTTGACAAAAAACAGTTGCTACATAATTTAAGTTTACTAAAATAATTTTAACACTATTTCACATAGGAACATAAGTTTCCTGTCTTGGTACTCAAACCATGAATGCCTGCATGTAAAACAACAACTCTAACCACTATGCTATCTCCACTTGGAAATTTCATCTGTATATTTGCATTTAGCTCCTATGGGATGTTTAAGCTATGCTAAGCGGTGGTCCATAACGTGCACACCCACTTAGCTACGCTTAAACATTTCTTAGGCTAGTAAAAAAAAGTATATATTATCATTATATTATTATGTTATATGGGTGTGTATTGTGGTGTTCTGACAACTAATTGGGACTGCAGTCTTGAAATACTGGCATTCATTTAGCTTTCAGGCTTCTATCCTTCAGGGACTCCTGCTAATACATAGCCTGTTTTCTATCAACTTTTTATTTGTGTGAGGGCAATTTTTCAGGCATGTCCCTAATTTATTATTTATTCCCCCCATCATTTGTGCTTTTGTTAACATGCACTGCTGTAAGGGAATATTGGCATACATTTGCTTTCAGACTTCTATCCTTACGTAATCCATGCTAATGCATGACCTGTTCTTTATCAGCTTTCTATGTTTGTAGGGCTATATTTGTGTTTTTTCACTTTTGGGGGATTTATCCCCCGTTATGTGTGCATTTGCACACATTTACTGCTTTAGCAGGTTGCAAAAAGTGTCATACGGCACTTTAGCAATACAGGCGATGTGTCAGAGAACTTGTCACACATCCCCTGCATTGCTTTCTTTTTACTGATTTTTATTTCAGTGTCTGTGGACATGAAATGATCCTTTTTTCATTTCAGTGTCTGTGGACACTGAAATACTAGCATAATATTAGAGTAAAGCTCTAATATTATGCTAGTTCAGCTTAGAAAGTGCCATATGGCACTTTCTGAATACGGGGGCATGTTTAGTGTCTGTGCACTACTTGGACATGCCCCCCTGCACTCGTTCATAGTTCAGTTCAGCTGTTGCAGATGTCTTGTGAGGTACATACCAAATGGGGCATTATACTCTATAATGAGTCTAATGAGGGATGAGTACAGTGAGACGATGACCTCTTTTTTTCTGGATGAAAAGCCCTTAGTGATGAGGTGTGCCACATAGAAGGATTTCCTGACTGTTGTGGTGATGTGGTTATCAAAAGTGAGACCACTGTCCACTTGTGTCCCTAAGTCTCTCATCACACTTTCAATGTTTAGTGTCCTGCCTCCTATGTGGTAGTTCATGGGTGCATGTTTTTTCCAAAGGGGATAACTATACATTTCTTGGCATTAAGCTTGAACCCATAGCTCTGGCACCAGGCATCTGTTTCTGTAAGGCCCTTTTGTAGAATATCCACATCATTTGGGGATTCAGTAATGGCTCCCAGTTTGCAGTCATCTGCAAACTTTGTTAGCCAGAGTCCCTTAGTGTTGGCCTGTACTTCAGAGAAGTAGATGCCAAACAAGAGTGATCCCAAGACTGAACCCTGAGGTACTCCACTTGTCACTTGTCTGGAGCTGGATTTGGAGTCGGATAGTTTTACAGTCTGAGTTCTGTCAGTAAGCCAGTTGGCAACCCATCGAGTGATGTAGGGATTTATGCCCAGCTTAGTAAGTTTATCTATGATTCCAGAGTGGGGGATGGTGTCAAAGGCCTTGGCAAGGCCCAGATAGGCTGTGTGGACTGCCTTACCCTCGTCCACAGCTCTGGAGACCGATTTGAAGAAGTCAATCAGATTCAGGAGACAAGACTGGCCCTTCACAAACCCAAACTGGGTGGGGTCCAGTGTTTGAAGGTTGCCAATGTCTTTGTTTATAAGCTCCATGATAATGCGTTCCATGCCCTTGCAGATCAGGCTTGTCAGACTGATGGGACGGTAGTTCCCGGGATCCAAGGTGGATCCTCCCTTGTGGAGCGGGATAACTGTAGCTGTGCGCCACTCAGTGGGCACGAAGCCTGAGGTGAGGCTATAATTAAACATGACACTTAGGTGGGGTGCCAGTTCATTTTGTAGTTCATGTAGTACACAGCCTGGGATGTCATCTGGTCCCATGGATGCTGTATTCTTAGCTTTAGAGATTGCTTTTTCTACCTGTGTGGCTGTGATTATCGGAATTTGGCAATCTTTTGGTATTGAGATGGGCCCTTTAGGGAGTGAGAGTGGGGTGAAGTTGGCACTAAATCGATCTGCCAGGATATTGGCAATATTCTTGGGATTGGTATATTTAATGCCATTCTGATGTAGCTCAGAGCAGATCTGAGCATTGCCATTTAGATTCTTGACATAGCTATATAATGCCTTGTGGTTGTCTTTGGAATCTTTGGCAATTTTATTTTCGTAACTAGCTTTTCAGGATTTTATGAGGGATCTCAGCTTCTTACTGAGGCTGGTAAGGGAGTTTTTTGCATCCAGGAATTTTCCTCTTTTCTGCAACAGTTTCTTCCTTTTGTTGTAAAGTTTGCTTATGGCAGGGGACCACCAGATTGGCTTCCTTTTTTTGGAGAAGAGCATCTTGGTTCTATTTGGGATGGCATGATTCATGCACGAGTGGATGTGCTCATACAGTGCCTTAGTGTAGGATTCTGCAGTCGAACTTCCAGATCCCGTCTGCGTGGGTGTTGTGATATTCAAGGTGCGTTGATGTTCTAAATGGACACAAACCACTCCGTACAAGAATAGTCTTATTCTTGCATGGAGTTTGTTGAATCTGGGGCTTGTCTTTTCACAACTTTAAATGGTTGTTTTTCTCCAGGTTATTTTCCAGTGTAGAATTAATATGTTCTGTTCTATGAGGTAATAAGAAGTTTTGTTAGCTAATCACCAGGCAAACTCAATCTGAGGTATGAGGGGGAAGAGAGGGATTATGGGTAGGGGAGGAGTCAGAGCCCTGGATCCAGAGCTTCTAAAGGTGGTGATGTCGGATCCAGTCAGATTTGATAGTCCAATCTGTTGTTATGGTATGTGCATAACTCGTTTATTGATTATAAAGATTGCTGCTTCATAAGATAATACATATGAATGTTATTGTGTCACTCGCACTTTTAACTATAAACTTATCAAATATTTAAAATTAGTTGCAGCCTACTTCTTTGACTTGAAATGTGTTATAAAATAAACATTACTGCAGACCTGTTGAAAGTTAAGGCTTCTCTGTCTTGTAAAAAATAATATATAGTCATAACTGTACTACTTGCTTCAGCAAAATGTCTCATGAATAACAATGCGTGGGATTTAGAAAGGTTTACCATAATGTGGATGCCTTATCTCAGAAGGTTTCTACATTTCAGCAAGCCTTTCCAATTTTTACACTGCTCTGTCATGGAGGTATTTTCCTTGTAGAGGTCTTATCATGGAGAGCAGTCTTGCTGGGGAAGCCCCATGCTAATGTGGCTTTCTGGGGAAGTGCCCAGTGTTAATTAACTATGTGTTCTTGCTTGGAATTGTTTCCTAATTTCCTTGGCCAAGTGATTTAGAGAATTACTCTGTCAAATAAAATGTTAGTATGGGAGGAAAAAGAGGAGGACTCACACTACAGGTAAGTCCAGCAAAGCCATGGTGATGGGAGGTGGGCCAGTGTGTATGTATCTGTGGGGACATGTGTATGCATGTCTGTAGGGGTATGAGTGAGACTGAATGAATCAATGTATGTTTGTGTGCATGCTCGTGAGTCTAGATGTGTGTGTGTGTGTGTGTGTGTGTGTGTGTGTGCGTGCGTGCGTGCGTGCGTGTGTGTGTGTGTGTGTGTGTGTGTGTGTGTGTGTGTGTGTGCACATGCATATCTGAATGTGTATTTGTTTGTAGGCAGGTGCCTTTTTCTAATGCACTGCATAGACTGCTAGGGAGAACACTAGCACTGTCAGGTCAGACAGCACAGTGTTTGATTCAGAAACATGGTAATGTGATGTTAATGAGGTGGTTCTCAGTGCTTACCATGTCTCTGAGTTATAATTTCTCTTTGTCACACTAATAGATCAAGCTGCACTGGGCAATTAGCATGGCTGAAGAGAAGTTTTATGAATTCCAGGATGCACCTTTTATTCAGAAAGTATTGATAATTTGCAGTTTATTTTAATAAACTTAAAGCTATGACCTTTTATCACTGAGAGAATATAAAAACATCTGTAATTTAAACTAAAAAAATATATAAAGTTCTACTATACTAATAGAAGTCCACTCTAAACCAAAGTAAACTGAGGCAGAACTAAATCATCTAAGTAAAAAAATAAATACATTTATTATGTTCCTGTTATATCACAATATATAATTAGTATCCCATAGCTATAATCACAATATAACTAAGACACTTTGGGTATTAAAAGGCTACTAATTAATGATGCATAATTTAACCTTCTAAATCAAAAATAAGAACATTTGTACTTTTCTTGTTATACTGCTGTATTCTCAAGCATAAATGTTGCGGTGGAGGTGCTGCGGTAGCGTTGTCGCCTCATAGCAAGATGTTGTCCTGTTCGATTCTCAGCCAGAGCATCTTCTGTGTGGAGGCATACGTGAATGGGGCATGCGTTTGTTGAAGGTTGTGCATCAGGGCTGGTAACCCGGTACGTAAAAATCCACTACCAATCATTAGCGGACTGGAGTACCGCTGTGGCGACCCCTAACCGGGAAAAGCCGAAAGACACAAACAAACAAACAAATTCTCAAGCATAAATGTTGTAATTGTTAGCTCATATCTGTGATAATAGGATCATAGGAGGTTACTAGGCTATTGGCCCTGAGGCCCTTGTAAGCCTAGCCAAGAGTTTAGCCCATGTTTAGACAAGTCATCATCTAGAGCCACTGCCCAGCAGGGGCACAAGTGGAATCCTAGGAATGTATTTTCTGTTTCCCATCCAGTTATCCAGGTTGTACTTAAAAAGGGATAATGAGGTGCTCTGCTTGACGTGGAGGGGGAGTCTATTCCACAGATGGGGGAGTCTCTGGGACACAAATCTGTTCCACCAACACGTCCTATTGATATCACAGACCAGGTTGAAGTCGTGCGTACACGTTGCTCGAGTGGAGCTTGACTTGCAGATATGCAGCAGTCCCACCAAGGCTGGGTCTGAAATTGCTGCTGCTGCATGCCAGACAGAGGTCACCTCTGAGGAGTCTTTATGAAACTGATTAGAGGAACAGGGTTTTTAGCTTATCTGTGTAGGGTAGGTGTTTGAGGTCCTGGATTCTCCTGGTGAGGGATCTCTGTGGCCTCTCCAGCTGCTGCATGTGCTTTGCAAGGTACATGCCGAAGGGGGTGTTGTACTCAACAATTGGCTTTATAAGGGAAGAATACAGGGATCTTATGACCTCTTTGTCCCTGGATGAGATACCCTTACTTATGTGATGGGCCATGTAGAAAGCTTTCCGTACAACGGAAGCAACATGGTGGTCAAAAGTCAGGTTGCTATCAACCTGGGTGCCCAATTCCCTCACTACTGATTCTGTACTTAGGACATTGTTATTAATGTGATAATATGTGGGAACGTCACTCTCCCTAAAGGAGATGATGATGCATTTTTTGGCATTCAGCTTGAGGCTATGTTTCTGGCACCAGTCATTTATTTGGGTGAAACCCTCTTGGAGGATGTACACATCACTTGGGGAATTGATGAATACACCCAGCTTGCAGTTGTCTGCAAATCTGGTCAGCCGTAGCCCACTGGTTTTGGCCTGCACCTCAGAGAAGTATAACCCAAATAACCGAGGCTCCAAAACTGATCCCTGGGGTATGCCACTCGTTACAGGGCTACTGCTTAAAGGGGCTTCCCCTATTTTGATTAGGTGTGTTCTATCAGTGAGCCAGTTTGCTACCCATCTGGTAACATATGGATTGATGCCTAGCTGAGAGAGTTTATCTACTATGCATGAGTGGGGAATAGTGTCGAAGGCTTTGCCCAGGTCAAGGTAAGCGGTGTGCTCCATCTTCCCCTAGTCCATGGCTTTGGTGACTGTCTCAAAGAAGTCGACCAGATTTAACAGACATGACCTTCCCTTGACAAAGCCAAACTGTGTGGGATTGAGTGTTTAGAGGTTGCTAATGTCTCTGTTAATGAGGTCCATGATAATCCATTCCATGGCCTTGCAGATCAGGCTAGGTAAGCTGATGGGTCTATAATTTCCTGGATCGGTGGATGCTCCACCTTTGTGTAAAAGGATGACAGTGACTGTCCTCCACTCGGCTGGGACAAAGCTGGTACTCAGGCTTTGGTTGTATACGGTGTCTAATGGTGCTGCAAGTTCATGCCTGAGTTCATGTAGGATGCAGCCTGGGGTGTTATTGGGTCCCATGGAGGCTGTATATTTTGCCTTTGAGAGGCCAGTGATGTCCTGTTCCCTAGAGATAAGGGGTGGAGGGCAGGTACTGAGGATGTCCTGATTTACTGATAGGGGAGAGAGGGAAGAAGTTTTTGCTGAATCTGTCAGCCAGTAGATTGGCTATATCTACACCATTTGTGTATGTGGTATCCTTGACCACCAGTTCTGAACGGATCTGTGTGCTTCCTTTGAGACTGCAGACATATGTGAAGAAGGCCTAATGATTGTCTCTAGTAGATTAGGCCAATTTGGACTTGAAGTTGGCTTTAGAGGATTTCACTAGTGCTCTTATTTGCTTGTTCAGACTAAGGTGAGAATGCTTCCAGTTGAGCATCTGCTCCTTCTTGGTCCTGGACAGCAATTTTTTCCTTTTGTTATATAGTTAGAGGGGGCTCAGGGGAGATGGTGACTTTGAAAGTGACCGCTTTATGGTGAGATGTTATCAGGGAGAATGTTACCATATGGGTGCTGCAGTGGTTACTCATGTTGGTTAATACCAAGTCCAAGATATTATCACCTCTTGTGGGGGTATCAACTAGCTGTTCCAAGACATTTGCATTGATACAATCAAGGAATCTCTGGGCATTTGTGTTCTGGCATAATTAGTTTTTCCAGTCTATGGTTGGGTAATTAAAGTCACCCAGGATCAGGGTAAAGGGTTGAATCTTGATAGATTTGAAGAGGTCCAGATAGGTGGAGTGGGCATCTTGAGTCAAATTTGGGGGCCTGTAGCTAGCTATACATTGAATAGGGGCCTTGTCAATGGTTAACTGCACCTGGAGTGTCTCCTGTGGGTCATACTGTTTGACCAGCTTGGAGGTGTGTGTATCTTTAATATATATTGAAACTCTACTTCCTTTGACTTTGCTGCCCGGGGTTTGAAATGTTATACATGATTGGACATTATAAGAGCTACATCATATCCCTCCCACATATGCTAAGTAAGAGTCATTTTATGGTTTTACGGTTTTATGGCTGGTCAGACTGATAGGGCTATAATTCCAAGGATTGCTGGTATGGTGACTCTTATTTAGGGGCATCATAACTGCAGTGCAGTGAAGTTAATAAACAAACAAATAAAGAAAGAAACAAACAAACACAAACTTATGCAAAAGTCCCAACAATCTATTGTAAATTGATGCAAATCACGGCTGCCATAGTCACCGCTGATTTTCTGTACCTGTCTGTCCTAAATATAATCATAAATTCAGAAATAAACTTCACTGGTGGAACTCTGGTGTTAATAAACTGTACAGCAAAAGAAGAACTATAGTGACACATTGTAAGAAATTGCCATCTCCCTACCTCAAGACCACACTGAAACATGTCAGCAAGAATATAACTTAAGATCATTGCAAATACAACTTTTTCTTCAGTTACTTTTGGAAATTAAGGAATAATGTCCAGCAATGCATTGATCTCATTCATGATATTATCACACATTCTGTTCTCAAGGAAATAGTCGTCATACTAGCAGACAAATTTAGTGCTTTTATCTCCCCTACCCACATTGTGGCCCCAGCTATCCATGGTGTTGCGTACTCTCTATGGGTTTTGATGACCACCTAAATGCTGTATGTCATTTGTCACATGTCTGTTTTTGGCCTGAGCCTGAAAAGGGTTCATTTGGTTCAGCCCTCTACCTTTATTAACAAATATAAATAAGTGCATAATTTGTAATTTTAGATCAAACAAGTATGATATTGCACTCTCATTTAAAAAAAAAAATCCATTCATTTAAAACAAGGGTTGACACTCCCAAATGTAAATCACTGCTTTTGTTGAATACAGAGATGTGTTTTGCAGCTTTTAAAATGTACTGTTCTATTAAGATACAGCCAGCCTTACAACATATATCAGAAGCAGACAGATTTCATTTATGAGAGAGTGACACAATAAGGCATGTTAACAGAGGTGTGTAGTTGTATCTATATAACGTTTAATAGCAGCAGATAATTATACATTTAAATAGCAGTATCAGATTGTTGATTATATTTACTGACTTTGTTGCATTTTGATAACTGCATTGAGTTTATTTATGTATGTGTTTTAAAGGATAAATACAGTCTGCATTTGCAAAAATAAGGCTGCTTTGTTTTAGAATTGTTACCTTGTCTTTGTTTTCTGCATTTTATCTTGCAAGCCTGTATAAAATTGTATTGCCATTTTACCTGTTTGTTACTTGTACAGTGTAAAATCACTGTGAGCGTATAATTTGTTTACGGTCTATAGTATGCACATTGTATATGATAGGCATTTGTGTCTGTGTGTCAGAAGTGAAATCAATTGGAAACTTTGTTATGACATGGTTATGATGTTATGTCCCGTGTTGCAACACTGATGTGATGTCATAGTGGTGGTACTGGTGCAATAACTGACCACCTAAAGAAGTAGTAAAGCACAGTCTGAGATAGAAACAAATTGTATTAACTGTGATGATTAGAGATGAAAAGTACATTTTCCTGCTCCTGCATCAGCTGCAATCCACAGATGAGCAGGAAGGTAAATGCTCAGTGTGCATACATTTACAGGACATGGAACAACTCTCAAAACCAGGCAAGAATGACTTTTACACTTGAAAGAATGAAAAATTACTTTGAAATAGCAACACCAAAGTTTTGGGTTATTATCTTATTGCTTTGTGGATGTATCTTCAGCTTTAGATTTGAAATCTCAACAAATTTGTCAAATACTCTTGAGAACATACCTCTAAATCTCCTAGTGCAAAACTTATGGACAAAACCATAATAATTGGAAGTACAAAGGCCAAAAATCAGAGGCAGATTTTAAATATTGTTTTTACAAACTTGAAAAGTTGCTAGAATAAAAGTTTTTCATTAGCATGTATTTCCTGAAGGTTGTAAAGTCTGGAACTCAAATGTGTGTCATTATTTGGTGACTGCTGTCCTCAATGATTTGCCAGAAAACTTAAGATTTTATGAGGAACAGACCAAAAATGCAAGGCAAAAATGTGTACATTGTTAGACAATCTGGACAGCTGAAATGTATGCCTTAGAGAAGTGCACTCTTTATTACCAAAAGCTGCACTGACACAGGTGTCTTTCTTGTGAGTTTTATTAGTCTGAATTTTTTGCTAGTCTGAAACCGTTGAAGCTGAGTCTGTCAGTGTATTATTTGTTCCTGTCTAAAGCCATTACCTTTTGGGTCTTCTTTTTCAATTCTGTACTCTCCATGTTCTTTCATGTGCAGATAAAAAGCACCATTATCTTAGTCTGTGTTTGCTCTAAAGTAAAAAAAAGTATTTTATACTGCACTTGACTCTTGTTGTTTCCTAAAACAAATAAAAATCTGGAAAAAATCCAACATTTAATAACTCATCTGTATATCTCATGTCTAAATTAGGGCACCTTCACTATCAGATATCAACTGTATCCTGCAAGATGAGCGTTATACCAGCTATGAAGATTTTACTCATCCTGGTCTTATGCAAAATCCTGAACATGCTAAAAGTGCTGAGTCCCTGGAAGTTACAGAGCTTTCTGAAAAGAGGGGGGACATGGATTTTCTTGAAGAAAGGGTAATAGGATCAGAAGATACTGGGCGGATGATAAAGAAAATGCCTCTGTTCGCTCTTTCTATGGAGCGTTGTACTCCTCGTGCCCAGAATGGTGCAGCCCCCCCTCCCACACCTGTCAATGGAGTTCAGGATGATTCTTTCCATTATGAAAGGGATGCAATGAATGATAGTGTAGAGGAAGGACAGGCGCAATGCCTCTTGCAAGTACATGAATGGGTTCGTTCACAGAAGGAGAAAATGTCCCTTGGTAAAGCCAGCAGAACTGGGTGAGTTCAAATAACAGATTTTACTTTACATATAAGATAACTTTACCTTTAATCTCAGAATTCAGTGTAGTTCTGATTTAGGCATTTCAGATACCTTTGCATTGTATTGAGAAAAAAGTTACCTTTCAGTAAAAGTGGTCAATTTTGTACACTTTCAATTAAACCATATAGAAATGATGAATATACAAAACTGCTTGAGAATCATTTTAATGTTTTCCAGTGTTATTACTATCAAGTCTTGTTATCACTTAATAGAACTAGGCCACGAGCTTTTGAAAGTATAGCATAATTTATTACACATATAGCTTTACTATCACAATAGCTGCATTTATGAAATGATTGACAGAAACTTCAACACTCCATAATATTTAATAATATATCTTAAAGAAACACAGAGATTATAAGAAACAAAGGGTGGCTGTTTCACCATGATCTGCACATGGTGGCTGGAGTGAGATTAATGGATTGCTGATTAAAAGTGACAGTGGTATACCTTTTAAACTATCACGGCATGCCTTAAAGACAGTATACCAGATTATTTGGAAACTGCTGTGCTATGCAAAGTTTATACAAAACATTTCACTAGTCATGTTAACTGTCTTAAAATATTTATGTTCTACTTTTCAAGGCTGAAATGGAGTTTGATACATTACATGGAGGAATATACTACAGGCTGTTTTATTATTTATGAGTGTAGGATATGAAGTAATCTAGTAATGCAGGTTTTCACTACCTGTCATGGAGGGTAACTAACACTACATTGTTTTCTCCTAATGTGGTAAATGACAGAATGAAACTCGTGTGTGCACTTTACTGTATACTATTTGTTTTCCACTGGCTCTGGTTAAGACTCCGAAAGGTCCTTTCTGGATCAATAAATAAAATTATCCTCAATGAAATATGTAAGTCTTGTTCCATCAGTCCGTCTGATCCAAGAGTTGGTTACCAAGTCACCACTCAGATCTGATCTGGTCCTTTGCTTGTGCTTTAGTTCCTTGAATTCCTGATAGCTTCTGAGCCGTCCTTCAACCTGGTTCGTGCCACTTTTGCACCATCAACCTTCATGGTTCTGTTGCCAGTTCTTTCACCTCTGACTCACTCTATCTTCGCTCCCTCTACCTTGAGTGAGTCTAAGACTCAGGTGCTTAGCATTGAATCCTCCACACCATCCACAAAGACAATGAGCTTGAACTTCGGGGTGTCAAGGTCCTTGGTGTCTGAATCTTTGTTTTTGATCTCAACCTCAAGGCCTCAAGGACTTTTGGATCCTCACTGCCAGGGCAGACTTCAATACCACCTACCACTGTCTCAGTGTATGAGGAGTCAGTTCTGAGGTGTGGGGCTTTGATGCAGATGGATTATGTATCTGCCTTCAAAGTTATGGAGAGGATGTCAGCCCCCTTCCCTACCAGGTTGTTGGTAGAGCTGTCTGTGGTACTGGCTCCACTTTGAGGTGTCTGTCCTTTGGCTCTTCAACCCATTCATCATGGTTCTAAGGAACAGAGCAGAGCCATATCCTTCAAAGATTAGTAACAAAGGCAGTCTGATTCTTCATGGACTCTGACCAGTCACAGCCAGAGGTTCTCAGGATGAGAACATGTAAAAGGAAGCTTGTGGACTCCCCATTGGAGTCCATCATATCTGAAAATGAGTTGGTTTAAAGAGAGGGCTTGCCCCAGTCCTCTCCAGAAGACATTACATTCTGTGAAGTCATGGAATTAATGAAACAGAGGGAATCTTGGCCATCCAACCTGCCCTCTCTGGATTAGAAAGTGTTCTTTGAAGCATATGGCTCTGCCCCTTCTACCTCTTGGGGTTACTTTAGGTCAGCCAATGACTCAAAAGTCCACTAAATAACTAAAGACCACCCTAAATACCATGCAGAATATTACAAAACGTTCCATGTGTATGTACAACAACGCAATCAGTGGAGTAGCAAGGATGGCAGGAATTGGCACAACCCTTCAGTGCCCCGCTTGGCTCCACCTCGGCAACTTTGAGCACAGCTTTAAGGTGTCCTTTGCTAATTCCTCATTTGACAGGTCTTCACTTTTTACACCAACTGAAAAGGAAGAACCGATGAGGTATGAGCAAGGTGGCAAGACACTGTCTGCTATGGAAGTCAAACGTGAGAACCCTCAGTGATCCTTTAATGAGAATCAGAAGGGTTCCAAATCATTGTGGTTCAGGAAATCCCTGAATCAGCCCTTCGATTCCCACTCTGACAGAGTGACTGTGGCAGTGGTGGCCTCCTTAATGGGTAGTCCTTCTCAGGAAAGCCAAACCAGTACCCCTATAAGTTTGCTCAACTGCCCTTCTCTGGAAGCAGATGGGGGGGGGGGGGGCAATTGTTTCATCAAGAATTATTTCAAGATTGTTTTTGATTCCAAAGAAGAAGGTCCAGTCCTTTGACCCCAATAGCCTAAATTTGTCCATAAAAATGATCCAGTTCAAAATGACCACAGTTTCATTGATTTTGCCTTGCTTCAAGGCAAACAAGTGGTTGTGGTCCATAGACTTCCAGGACACCTATCTATGCATAAAGATGTCAAAGGAGTCCAGGAGGCTTCTGCACTTTTAGGGAGTGGTCCAGTCATTACCAGTTCATACCCTTGCCCTTCAGTCTCACAACAGTGCCTCTCTGGGCATTTATCAAATGCACAGTAGTACTCAAAGCCAACTACTGGCTACAAGGGATCTGTATGCTCTCATAACTAGATGACTGATCACTGGCTGTAACAACCAAGGAGACATTACTAATAGCCAGAGGCTGCTTTTTCCAGCTGTGCTTATCATTAATTATCTATGTAAAGTTTCTAAACTCACAGCTACAGCCTTCACAACAAATTACCTTTAGTGGATGCTGTCTGAAGACACCGTCTTGTTAATTATCCCTAATGCCATCTATTTATTTTACATTTGTTGACTGGGCTGGTCCAACTGGATATATGTCCATTTTCAGTGGAGGCCCAGGGAAAAAAGCTCTGCACATCAGAATAGTATTACAGAAACACAGGTACAATAGCAAGTTTAAACAAATTATAACAGTACATTACATATTAGTTTAGGAGCAAGGAAAAAAAATACATTCCTAGTTACAAAAAATACATTCCTAGTTACATAAGTATGGATATACATCAGAAAATATATAAAGGTAAGTGAAATAGGGCACTTTTAAACTAAAAGGATTACACACACATTATTGTTAGTAAAATATTAATGAGATTGGGTGAGTGAGAGGATTAGTGTCTGGAGATAAGGGAGGTAGTTAGTCTGGCTTTGCACAGGGGCCTAGCCAGTGTGATTTAAGGTATGGTTTGAGTTTGGTTGGGTAGGGAGGTTAGGTCATTAAGGAGGGTGTTCCAGGTTTTACCCGCTGTGTTAGAGAATAGTGAGTCTCTGGCTAGATTGTTGGTTTTACTTATCTTTACTAATAATTTATTTGAAGACCGCAGGGTCTTTAGGTTATTGTAGGGGGTGATTAGGTTAGTGAGTATTGGAGTATTTGTAGGTTGATACAGAATCTTATGGGCAATAGTTAGTTGGTTCAATAGAATAAGATTTGACAACTCTGACCATCCGAGTTGATAAAGATTATTGCAATGATGGGTTCTGTAGGTAGATCCAGTAGCAAATCTGGCAATATTATTGTTGGAAATAGCCAGCTTGTCGAGATTGCTTTTACATAGTTTAGTATAGATAGGGGATGCATATAGTAGGGTTGAGATTAAGTGGGTGCGGGCAATGGTGGTCTTGGCTAGTGGAGTCAAAAAGGGTTTGATCCTGTAGAGGGAGCCTAGTTTCTTGTTTACTGTTTTTATTGTGTTGTTAATATCTGACTCAAAGGTAAGGTTGTTGTTAATTAGTACTCCAAGTAGTTTTGTGGTAGAATCGGGGGATATAATTGTACCATTGCTAGATGTGACAGTGAAGTGCAGTGGGGAGGCTCTGCATGTGGGAGTGAATAGTAGCATTTTTGTTTTGTTTGGGTTCAGGATGAGACATCGGTGAAGAAGCCAATTCTCTACTCTCCTAAACACATCTTGGGTTAGGGACTGAAGTTGTGATGGTGAAGAGGCTGAATCATCCGTATATTGGATACAGGTAGCTTGAGGTAATACAGAGTGTAGGTCGTTAGTAAAAATAGAAAAGAGGAGAGGACCCAATATGGAGCCTTGAGGGACACCAAGGGCAACTGGGAGGTGGGAAGACAAGTTATTCTCCCATAATACAGCCTGTTGCCTGTTATTTAAATAGGATTGGAACCACTGTATAGCAAGTGGATCCAGTGAGAAGTTTCTAAGTATGTTTATGAGCAGCTGGTGATTAACCATGTTGAAGGCTTTTGACAGATCAATGAAGAGGGCTGAGGATAGAGTGTCATTATTACGATTTTTATTAATACAGTCGGTGAAGGATAAGAGAGCAGAGGTGGTGCTATGAAATGGTCTGAAGCCATGTTGGCAGGTAGCTAGTGGCTTGTTTTCTAGTAGGTGGTTTAATAGTTGCTTATGAATGCACTTTTCCATGATTTTTGCCAGTGGGGATAATATGGCTATAGGCCTATAGAAAAATCTTTGGAATTACCACCTTTATACAGGGGGACGATATGTGGGATTTTCCAGCTTGATGGAATAGTTCCTTCAGAGATAGTTCTGTTAATGAGGATGGATATGGGGTAGGCTATAGCTTTAGCGGCTTTTTGCAGGTATTCTGCAGGTAGTTGATCTGCAGAGAGGGTGGTGGGTTTAAGTTTCTGAATAAGGGTGCAGACAAAGGATGTAGGAACAGGTTGAAATTGAAATAGTGGGGGGCTGTCAGGGATATCAGTGGACGAAGATGTAGTGTTAGGGGATAGTTGATTGGCCAAAGACTGAATGGTGTCTATGAAAAAAGTGTTAAAAGCATTGGCAATTTGGATAGAGCTGTTGAGATTAGAGCCTGTGGGGGTGGGTGTAATAGAGCAACCTGGGTGTAAAAGCTTATTGATACCAGACCAGAATTTTTGAGGTTTATTTTGGTGAGTTTGTTGGAGATGACAGTAAAAGTTTTTTTTGTTAGTCAATATGGCTTTTTTAGTTTCATTTCTTAATTGTCTAAACTTTAGTTGATCTGTTGGACTTTTGGTTGTGCACCACCTAGTCCAGAGATTGCTTCTATGGAGGATATTTTGTTTGGTAGTTTTGGAGAGCCATGGGGCTGGTTTAGACCTGCTTCTTATTATTCGTGTTGGGGCATGGTAGTCTAGGATGGTTAAAATTTAGAATTAAAGTAGTTCATAGGTTCATAGATTAGTACTAGGCTAACTAACCTCGTGGGCCATTTCAAGCCTAGCCAATTACCCCATGTGTGAATCAAACCCTGCACCTTGTGTTTGTAAGGTAAACACCTTAACCATTATGCCATCTTCCCACCCCTTTAACGGCATCTTCTAATGGTAGGTGTTTCACGAGTGACCAGTTGCAGGCTAAGAGTTCTTTTTGAAAGCTGTTGGGGTTAAAATGTTTGTTAGACCTTGTTTTTTTTTATAAATGGTTGGGTTTTGGATGTCACTCTTATACCTGATTAAGAAGGTGAGTGAGTGATCACTTATATCTTCAGGGAGGGTACCTACTTTGTAAGATTGTTGATGACTATTTGTGAGGATCCAATCTAAGGTGCTGTGATTATTATGTTTATTGGTTCTAGTGGGGGCTGTAATAGTTTGCGTAGAACCATGTAGGTTGATATGGGTAGAAGGCTGTTGAGATGTACAGCTCATCCAGTTTATATTAAAGTCACCAAGAATTATGGTTTCTTGAGGGTAGGTGGTGGATAGCCAACTTAGGATGGCCTCTAAGGTGTTGATATTATTGCCGGGGAAAGGTAGATACAGATTATATAGATGGATTTACATTTGTTGAGTTGAATTTTGGAGATAAGAATTTCTGCATTGCTAGTTAGAGGAGGTTTAGAGTCTATGGAGGTGACTTGTAATTCAGATTTATATAAAATAGCTACACCTCCACCTTTTTTAGAGTTGCGGTCAAGTCTGAGGATACTGTAACCTGGGGGGATGACAGTAGTATCTTGTATTGTTGGCTTGAGCCATGTTTCAGAGAGACAGAGGATGTCAAATGAATGTACATCCATGAGGGTGTGTAGGTGGGCAACTTCATTATTTATGCTTCGAATATTTAGATGGGCTATCAGGAGAGAGTTAGTGGGTCTATTAAGCAGATGTGCATTAATAGAGGTTGGGGTGTTAGGCTTTGTGATAGTGGTAGAATTTGGGCCTAGGTTTGGGTGTATGTCACCATCAATTAGGGAGTGGACTTGTATTACCAGATTGAGAAGTAAGCCTTTACATATTAAGTTCTGGGGTTTTCTAGCTTTAGGGTTGAGGTATGTGATGTGAGTGAATCTATGAAATTTGGCTGTTAAATACTTTGGTAGATAGGATGTGTGATTATGGCTATGACAGGTGAAAAGTGTTGGTGTGGAAGTTTGCTTAATGGGGTTATGAAAGTGTAGGTAGTTAAGGTGTTCATAGAAAGTAAGTAGGTATGGTATAGCTAAAACAGGTAGAAGTGATAGTAGGAGTAAGGGTTTCAAGTGTGTAAGGGTAGTGTTAGGTGGCATTGTAGACGTAATGTGTGTAGGTTAGTTTACAGGGAGAAGAGCAGTTAGTCTAATAGGATAATAACTAATGGAAAGTGGGTTGTAGCAATTTAAGGGGTTGGACGATGTAATTGGTTATATGGATAGAGGGTGTGGCCAGTGTATATATATGTAGATGTACTGGGGCGGGTGGGAATTGGGGGCAGGGTGGGGGAGCGGAGTGAGTCCGCAGGGCGAACAGAGCGGGTAGAGCCACAGTAGGAGTGAGCCCGAGGAGAACAATCAGTGGAGAGCTGATTGTTAAGGTAAGTGAAGTTGGAGAAGATGGGAGGTGAGAGTCTTGATAGTGGGGATAGAGGAAGGGTAGCTAACTGATACAGAGTAAGAAGGTAGAGGGATATAGTGGGACTATAACTCTACAAGCTAGAAATACTGTATTCTTGTGAGTTGTGTTGTAAGACAGAATGATAGATCTAGGAGAAGGGTGCCATCTAGTGGCCAAAAGCTGTACAGCTACTATAGTTTCTTTTTGGGAGGTAGCAGGTCTTGGAATTTGAGGAGGAGAGAAGGATATAATATATTTACAAGGGTATAGGAGGGGAGGTAGGCTAAGAAGAAGAAAAATGAAGGTTATGGCTGCTGGCCGCCCTAGCAGTGGAGTGTACTTTAACACCTACAGTAATTTATACAATGTTGCTTCCACAGACGGATGTTATATAACACGTACTTTCTTCACTTGTATTGTCCATGAGGGGCTGTTCCTCAGGGTGGGAGAAGATTCAATTCCTTAGTTTAGGGTGAAGATGACAATTATAAGATGGTTTAAGGTTGTTCGCCAATAAATCAGGGCAGTTCCACAGCTTTAGTGCTGTACGAGCGGGTAGGGCAACTGGTTGTATAAAGGGAGAGAGAAACAGAGAGGTAAAATAAGTAGGGTGTTAAGCACAGTTTTATGGTAGCGTCACATATAAGATAATGCACATACTAGTACAAATACAAGGTATAATTGGTCACTATCCTTCAAATATTAGGTTCAAATGAGAGATGATGGGTTAAATAGATGCATTTACATAGGGAACGGATTTCAGATACAACTAGCAATTCTATAAAGCCATAACATTAGGATTCTAAAAACTTGGCCAGGACAGTTGATATGCATGAGTGTAAGCTGCACTTAGTATGCAGGTGTGCAGCATGAATGTAGGCGAAGCGAGGCTCTACTTAAGCATGGGACAATCTATCCAGGAAGACATTTGTAACATTTGCAGAGTCAAAGTAGTTAAACAAACACAGCTAGGGACATTACCATTTACATTAGTTTAAAGTTAGAATTACTCATATATGGAGGCACAGTCATTAAAATGCTGTGTTAATATTGCATTTCTGTTATAATTAAGGAACAGTACACCATCCCACAGTTATGCTTTAATAGTAAAAGTCCAAATGCACTCTAATGTGAAGGATAAAGGTTAGACAATAAATGCGTTACTGAAACCTGGAGATTACTACTTAAAAATCTGATATCTGACTCATTAAATTAACAAGTTTAACTTTTAACAGGTAGCTACAGATGTAAAATACTTCCACGTGCAGCACGCAAGAACAGTAATTCGGTACCAACGGTTATTATCACTGGAACACTCTAGGTTACATAAGTTGTTGCCTATCACTATACTTATACTTTTTCAGACAGTGTTTGAAGAAAACAGTTGTTGCATATAAAATAAATATGCTTTTCAAACAATGTACGAGTATATCAGGGGTATCTGGCATTAAATACTTAATTACTTACAAATACCCAAGCACAGTTAGTCAGTACTGGGAGTTGATAACACCAGTACGCTTTTGGGTAGCGTATCTATTACATGTAATTAGTAAGATAAACCTTCAGACATGCTTGTCAGTGAGCTGCATATCTAACAGTAAATAGACATAAAACATGTGACAACCACTGATTCTAAAGATAACTACATACAGAACTATACCTACACATTTAAAAGTGGTATGCTTGTCTGGTAGTAAATAGAAAAATACGTGCAGCAAACGCTAACACAGATAGCCGGCAACAGTGATACGTAACCCCCAGCATATGCTGGGATGATTTAGTTGTCGCTTTTAACTGTGAGGATATCTTTACTGACAACTTAGTAGGCAGACAGCTTATCTATCAAAAAAGAGTAAAAAAAGGCGCAACTTACACAAAGTGTGTACACAAGAACTGAGGGATGCACAGCAGCCAAGGGAAAGACCTGGATGTAAAGATGGCGGCACAAAGGGAGATGTATATTTATAGGATAGGTGAGGTCATAGGAAAGGAGGGGGAGGGGGAGGATAGGTGGGGGTCACTGCTTTCTGCTGCTTTAAACTAGGTCTCTGTTACAACACAAATGTCAATGTTCTCCATTTTAAGGAGTGCTTTGAGTGAATGCATTTTGAGATTTAGACTTCTAGCATTGAGCAGCAAGACCCTCAGATTGCATTTGTTTGTAGCTGTTACGGTGGTAATTTGGTCTTTGGAACACCACCTAAAAAAGGCGCTATAGGGGTAGCAAGAGCCTTGACCAGTATCCGAAACAAGGGAGTGACAGATGCAGGCCATCTCTGGCAAAACATGGAGGTCTGTCAATCATGTCATCCCAGGCAGACAGATACTGGATCCCCTTAGAATGACACCAGAAACTTAGGCAGTTGTTGATATCAATCATTTTCTGCTTGTGCTGTGGTATCATTTTGGGTGATGGTAGGATGCTGCTCAGGGCTAGGGTCATACCCACCTGGGCTACATAATCCGAGAGCTTCTCCATGTCTCTTTTCATGTAGTCTAGGGAGGTACATCTCGGGTCATTCACACCCACATGTAGAATGACTGAGTCATATTTGTACCTCTATATATTGTATATATTGTAAATTACTATGCTTTTCTCTCTCATATTGGAACTTCCCACAATGTATTAGTTTGTTTCTCATTTTGTTATATTGTACTGTATTGTACTGTAATTTCTGAAAATTCTGTAAACTCTTGTAAAATACGGTGCAATCATAATGTGTTTGTGGAACTTTTCTCCCTGGGCCTCTGCTGAAAATGGACTCCTGTCCCAGTCGAACTTTCACAGTCAACAAATGTCAATAAATAAAATAATATTAATAAATAAAATTCAAACGCATCTTCCATACCACCCCTAAAAATCTCAAAGTCTTTCTGAAGGGCATCTTTATTTTGAGACAGCCAGTTAAGGACACAGTCCCCTCTTTGATAACCCCCTTTCAAGCCTGTTTCTTTCATGGAAAACTTTTTTCTTGATTTCAATAACCTCAACTAGGAGAATTTCTGAACTACAAGCCTTATCTTGTAAGTAGCCCTATTTGATATCCCACTAAGACAGGGTAACTCTTACGCTAATCCTACCTTTGTACCTACATTTGCTGTGGAGTCAGCCTTGATCCAGGCCAGACATTTACTCATCTTTTTTGGAATCAGTCTAACAAAGGACAATACAGTTTTCATACTATAGTTGTACATTGTCACTTGAGATTCTACTTGCATTACACAAAACCTATAGTAAAGATGCTTAGCTATTCGTTTCTTTTTCTATGGTTAAACTTGGACTGAAAGTTTCTAAATTCATTTTGTCTAGATCATTTTCAAATTACATTACATTTAATTACACATCAAAAGGCTTATCTCTTCCTACCAAACCAAGAGCACATTCCAATAGATTCATGGCTACATTTACTGCCTTTTTCCAACACTCCACTGTAGATGATATATGTGCTGCCACAGCTTGGGCCACAATGAAGACCTTCAGCAAACATTAAAATTGGGTCTCATATCAAGATTCAGAACAGCCTTTGGTTCTGACATTTTCAGAGGTATCCTACCTTGATGCCACACAGGAATCATGGTAGCTGAAGAATCTGTCCCAAAAAGTCAAAAGGATGGATGGGGCAATGAAGGATATGAAAGTTATGTACTTACCAGAACGCTAGTACCATGTTGTCCCTCTCAGTTTGTCCTGACAACTCTCCTTCCCTTCCCCTTCCAGACTGTCACAACCCCTTATGTATTCCTGGAGGAATATGATAGACCTGTGCATGAAGCCTTGCTTCTGTCCTGTTTCTTGCTCCCATTTTCCTAAGGGGAACCCCATCAACTTAGGGACAAACTCAGTCTAAGGAGCAAATCATCACAAGATGTTTATCATACTAACATTGTTGCATTAACCTTAGCTATATGGCTTATATCCTGGCAAGGATATAACAATCGGTCAGCTTCTAAAGCTTCAGGGCACCTTCCACATGCCCAAACTATTGAGCTGCTCAAGCTGAGCTGACTAAAAGAGAAGTTTGAACACCAAGTCCTTCAGAGCTTTACTGCCACAGAGGAGTATGCTCCTCTGAAGCTTTTGAGGATTGACAGCTGGCATGTGCTGTTCCTATCCTGGACAGATAAGTTCTATATTTTTAGTTTATTATTATTACTTTCCTCTTTAGAAAATTATTTTAAAGCTAGGAGTTTGTGTTTTAACAGACTGTCATGAGACTATACTGTACTTTTAAATGGGAGTGCTCTTTTTTCCTGTCCTGTCATTTTAAAAGTTGTATGAAGTAACATTTCTTTCTGTCAATAAATTGTATTTATTTCACTTTGTGGGGCTGGCAGAGTATTTTAAAGTGCTTTTTACTGTATTTGTCTTTGAAGAAAGAGACTTTTAAAGACTTTTGGTTTTTACCATCATTTGCTGCTTGTTTTCACTAGGAAAGAAGCACTATTTTCAGCTTGACCATGGTCGGTCCTTTTTCCACCCGCAAAAAGAAAAAGTTAAAGAAATAGCCTTTGCCATCACAGCAAGCTAGCAATTTGCCTTAGCCACAGGTACGTGACTCTGCCATGGCCATTACTTATACCTCACGTACCTGTGGCTAAGACAAATTGCTAGCTTGCTGTAATAGCCTTTGCCATCACAGCAAGCTAGCAATTTGCCTTAGTCACAGGCACGTGACTCTGCCATGGCCATTACTTATACCTCACACCATTCATCTTTTACTGCAGATCCCTCAGGTGTAGCACCTAGAACTTCTATGGACTGGAAGTTAACCAAGTCCTCTGCAGCTGCTGGGAGACCCTCAGTGTGGAAAGAGCCACCCTTGTCATTCCTGGGAGAGGGAGCAGGGAAGACTTCCATGTTTTGTCAGCACATTGAAAGCTGCTGCTGACCTTAATAAAATTGTTGGTCCCGGTTTTTCTGTCAAAAAGAAACAGAAAAGTAAGCATGTATCGACTTCTGAAATTTCCTTAAACAGGAGTAGTTTTCTGGGTCTGGCTCAGGGTCTAATTCATTACCTTGATCCTTCTTGTAAAGCAGTTCTTGGTAAAAGGAAGAGGGATACCGCCTTTCTAAAGATATTCAAGATTCAAGATTAAATTTATTATTTATTTTATTTATTTTTCTTTTGTTAACCAGGATGGTCCAACTGGACGAGGTCCATTTACAGCGCAGGCCCGACGAGAAAATCTCCACATAATTCAAAAACACAAATAACAATACTGATATCATACATGTAAAAAACATTGTTATACAACTATTATCTAGTAAGAAAAGAAAACAGTAAAGGCAATTCAAATCAGCAATATTTACATATGTACATTCTGTTTGTTGTAAAAAAAACAGACAGAGATTACAAGTTCATGTTTGTCAAGGGATACCATTTGTACCAAGCATGTTTACTGAAAGCATGTACTATGACAGAAAGAGAGAAAGTGTGGAGGTTAACAGGTTTTAGGACTATGTGACACATGGACAGAGCCAAGAACTTACAAGGTGGGCCTTCAGGGAGTTTTTGAATTGTGTGGTATTTTCTGCAGAAGTCACGGATGGAGGGAGATTATTCCAGGTTTTTGCTATACTATGTGAAAATAGAGCTTTGCCTGCTGTGTTGTTAGCTGATGAGGAAGAGAGAAGTGATTTGTTGGCAAAGCGGAGTGGACGATTTGGTGTGTAGTTAGTCAGTAGTTAGTCAGTAATTGCCAAAGAACAGGAGTTTTGTTGGGTTGTTTTAGGTTGTTGTAAGCTGTGACAAGTTGGTGATAGATTAGTAGCTGTAGGAGCTCAAGCCACTGAAGTTGTCCAAGAGGTATGCAGTGATGGGTTCTAAACGGGGAATTATTAGCAAACCTGGCGATTTTATTGTAACAAGACTCAAGTTTGTGTAGGTCAGATTTCCTAATATAAGTGAGAAAATAATCAAGATTCTGAACCTGGACAGGCGAATGTAGGGACAGATACAGGGCTTTCTCCTCAGAGTCAGAGGAAAGCTTAGTTTCTGATTCTCCCTGTGGAGGGGGGTCTCATTCTCAGAGACTATTTCTAGAATGTGCCAGTATTTTCACTGGGGTAACAGTGAAGTTTCTCAGTCCCTCAGAAAATACTATCAGCTGTTACAGAAGGAATTTCCAGAACATGCACCTATTCCTCCTGTTCTGTCACTTCTGGAGGATGTGTGTGTTACTGTCTGCAATTTTTTTGATAGTCAGTCTGATGTTCCTAAAAAAGGCAGATAAGTTGTATAAAGCTCCACAGACTTTTCAGCTTTTATACACTCTTCTCAAGCCTGATCCAGCAACTTTAGCTTTAGTTAATCCTTCTGCTACTAAAGACTTACTAAAGTCCGATCCTGCTCTCTCCGATAAGTATGGGAAGATTATTGATAAGTATGGGGAAAAAGTTATGCTTCTGCCACTTTGATATTCAGAATTTTGAATTGCCAAGCTCATATGTTAAGGCTCATTCTGAGCGTGAAAGTATGAAGAATGTTTTGTCTGCAGTCTCTTCTTGAGAGGGAGGATCTGCTTTAAATCATTTCCTTCCTTCTGTTGTTCAAGTCACTATTTATTGTTTACAGTGACTGCGTGACTCTGTTAATACTTCTTTAAACACTGTGGCAACAGCTACTGTTTTGAGGAGATTTGCATAGCTGGGCTCTCACAACCTCCCAGAGGATGTTAAAATAAGATTCCCCTTTGGATAGAGGTTTAGTTTTTGGCCCCTCTGCTGAAGAAGTGATCAAAAAGTGTAATGAAAGGGGTAAGCAGATACAGGCAATCTTTAAGATTTTTCAGCCCTCCTTTTTCAAAGTTTTCAAGGGATTCTCTAACTTTTCATCTGTCTGTGGTAAGAAACAAAATAAACAGTCTCAACAAAATAGAGGTAAATAGACATTTAAGAAGAAATGTCAAGGTAGTTCCAAGAAGGATTCTTCAAACTCCCAAAACCAAGGACTGTCCAATAAGTCAGAATGACTATTTAAGACACTTTGTTCCCTCTTCCCACCAGGCAGCCCCCATTTTACTTCCAGAAAGTCTAAATCTCTACTTTTCTCTTTGGCAACAGATAGTTTCAGACAAATGGGTTCTGCAGATCAATCATCAAGGTTACAGAGAAAATTCCTCCTTCTCGGTGGGGGGGCACAATTCTGGAAGAAGGACTGACTCTGGGACTGGTAGTTTGTTCCATGGTCAGGCAGAAAATGCCTCTTTCCCACAGGAGACAAGTACCAAATGCCAGTAAAAACTACAGGTCTTTAAAATGACGTTTCATAGAAAAACACAGTAAAAAGCACTTTAAAACACTTTGCTAACCCCCCCAAAAAGTAAAACAAACACACTTTTTCCAATGAAAAAATGTTTTAGCCTGAAAGGGGAAAAAAGCGCTTCTGTTTAAAAGTCTCATGACAATCCATTAAAATATAAAACTCCTTGCTTTAAAATAACTTACGTGAAGAGGAAAGTGATAAAACACAAACAATATTTAGAAGATGGAAGGTTTTCCCCAAAGCAAACTATTCAGCCCAACAAAGGAACATCTCCAAGATGACTGTTGATGAAAGACATTTAAGAAGAAATGGCAAGGGTGTTCCAAAAGAAGCCTCAAGCCTCCCCAAACCAAAGACAGTCCAATAAGCCTGAATGACTATCCAAGTGACCTTGTGAACCCCTCCCACCCTGGCCCTATTTTTCTTCCAAAAAAGTCTGAATCTCCATTTTTCTGTTTGACAACAGATAATTTCAGACAAATGAGTTTTGAAGATTATTCATCAAGGTTACAGATGGAAGTAGGAGGAAGTTCTTTTTTTGCAGGGGATCACTCCTCACCCTCCAGATCACTCTTTTGTTTCCACCAGTTCTTCATCACATGCTCTCCCAAGGAGCGATATAACCAGTTTCTCCTTCCTAGGTGGGGAAGGGTTTTTGTTCCAAGAAGTTCTTAGTGCCAAAGAAAGAAAATGTTTGGAGACCAGTTCAGGGTATTTCTTTCTGAAACCAGTTACTGATAGTGCCAAATTCAAAATTATGTCACTTTATAACCTGTTACCTCTTCTTCTGCTCTCAAGTATCCTGGTAACACTAGACTTAAGAGATGCTTATCATCACACTCTTATTCATCCAAATATCAGACATTTCTCAATATTTTGTGTGTCTGATTCACATTATTAACTCTCTGCTTTACCCATTGGACTATCCACTGCACCAAAAGTGTTCACAAAGTGTGTAGCTCCAATTATAGCTCATAGCAGGCTACAGCGTGTCCACATTTTTCAATATTTAGACAACTTGCTTATGTTTATATAGTCTTTTTCAAAGTGTCAGGAATTTCTCTCTTGGGTGAGAGATCTCTTACACAAGCCGAGACTCACTCCTTCACGCAGGACTGTGTCCCTTGGATACCAACTAAACACCTCAGTTCAAGAGATTTTCTTCCACATAGTAAAAATAAATCTTTGTCTAGATGTATTTCTAAGGTTTTCCACTGAAACTTCGGTCACTGTGAGGGAATAGCACAGGATTTTGAATCTTATGGCTAATGTGAGTCTCATGAGTCCCCTGACAAGACTCCACATAAGAAAGGTACAATAGTATATGACGTCCGTTTGATCCCGTCACCATCACCCTTTGTCTTTCCAAACACCAGCACTGCAGTTTGTCACAAGAGAAATCATTCGGTGGAGACAGCACATAAACAGAAATCCATCTAGCCCTTTCTCCCTCCTTGTTTCAGAAGCACTCAGTCACTATACACACCTCAGACTTTGCTTGGGGAGCAGTTTCAGGAAGGATAAAAGAGCAGGGTGTTTGGGACATGAAGGACAGACACAAACACATAAATATCAAAGAGATGCATGCTCTGATCAAGGCACTCAACTCTCTATATCATCTTTGGTCCCCAGGACCTTTTCAAGTTTTACAGACAGGGAAACCAAGTCATACCCCCTTTGGAGACAGTTTTACAGCACAATTTCACTCTACAGGTATCCTACATTCTATCAGAGCAAAATTGTGTGGCAGACATGCGGAGCAGGACCAGGGCAGACCTTCATGAATGGAAACTAGATCAGGTGGTCTTTCAAGATTTGATCCTTCTGTGGGGAGTTCCTCAAGTAGACCTCTTTTCCTCATCTCTGAACTAGCAACTGGCAAGATTCTTTTCCAGGACTCCATTCAAGAATGCCTGGAAGACAGATGCCTTTTCTTTTCCTTGAACAGAAATGTTCCTGTATGCTTTCCAACCCTTTCATTAATATCCAGGGTACTTTATAAGATTCATTAGGAATTCCCCGAGATCATTGTGGTGACTCCTTTCTGGCTCAGGCAACCACAGTTCTCCCTTCTTTTTGGAAGTGGCCAGGGGCAATTACCACAAACTTCCTCACAGACTGTATCTACTCACACAAGGACTGGGGTGTTTGATACGCTCTGACAGCAATCAAATTCAAATGAATGAATGGCAGGGTTTTAATTCCTTTTAGTCACCTGTTTACTGAGGACATGCAGCAGGTAATAATGGAGGCACGAAAGCCTGCTGCTAGAAAATATTATATTAGCAAATGGAAAAGATTTTCTAGTTGGTGCCAGCAACATAACCAGCACCCATTCAAGGCTAGCTATTCTCTGGTTTTGCAATATTTGTGTGAGTTACTATCCTATGGCCTTTCTTATTCCTCTATCAAGGTTCATTTATCAGCCATTTCAGTATGTCTGCCCATGGATCCTCCTCTTTCAATGCAGAATCATTCAGAATGTTTTTAAAAGAGATTTTGCACAAGAGACCTCCAAGTAAACTAGTGGCCCCTCCTTGGGTTCTTAATTTTGTGTTAGAGAAGCTAAGTGTCTATATTAGAACACTGAAGTTTCAAAACTTCGAATGTTCTAATATCGACCTCTATTCAGGGAAAGCTGAAAATATCGAAGCTACAGAAAATCAAATTTTTTCCTAGTGAAAGACTTTGGTTGTCTGTTGCTTTGGTATTTTCAGTGCTGTGGTGGAAAGTTACGGGTTGGGTTCAGGTAAGTGTGCGATTGAGCACGGGTTAGGTTAGTTAGGGTTAGGGTGCGGGTTAGGTATGTGTGCGATTGTGTGGATGTGAGGGGTAGGATGGGTTAGGTGAGTTAGGGTTAGGGCGCGAGTTAGGTATGTGTGCGATTGTGTGGACGTGAGGGTTAGGCCAGGTTAGGTGAGTTAGGGTTAGGGCGTAGGTCAGGTAAGTGTGCAATTGTGTGGACGTGAGGGTTAGGGCTGGGTAGGTGAGTTAGGGTTAGGGCACGGGTGAGGTGAGTGTGCGATAGTGACGGACCTTAGGGTTAGGGTTTGGGTTAAGGTAAGTGGATAGTTAGTGGTGTATGTATAGTTTAGTGTAGGGTTAGGTGTAAGATTTTAGGCGTATGTGTTTGGATTGCTGTTTGTTTGGTGTGCTTGTATTGTGTGTATGTGTTTTGGAACAGTGAATTTTTTCCCTAGGAAAAAATTTGCTTTTCTGTATGTTCGATGTTTTCAGTTTTCGCTGAATAGGGGGGCGATAGTAGAACATTCAAAGTTTTGAAACTTTGATGTTCTAATATAGACCCAAAGCTAACACTTGCTCCATTTGAACCAACTAGCCTGGCTGACTTGGGGCTCTTAACATGGAAAACAGTTTTAGTGATTACTCCAACCTCTGCAAGAAGAGTATCTGAGTTGCAAGCTCCTATGGTGAGTCAACCCGTCCTCATTTTCCACAGGGACAGGGTTTCTTTGAGAACTAATCCTTCTTTTATGCCAAATGTGGTATTTAAGTTTACTTTAAACCAGACTATCCATCTCTCTATTTTCTTTCTGTAACCTAAAATGAGGGAGAAGCAATACCCCATACCTTGGATGTGTACAGACAACTCAGGTACTATCTTGACAGAACTAAATCTTTCAAATCTTTGGATCAAGGTTTACTATGAGAATATCAAAGTACAGAACAAAATTAATTCACATCTTCGATTCAGATATGCGACGTGTAGCATATTATTTAGGACAGAATGTCGAAGTACTTATAGCAAAGCATTCAAATTTGCACTTTCGACATTCTGTGTTGCACGTCACTACTGCTTATCAGCTAATGTAATCTTTTTGCAGGGGGGCTGCACCCCTTGCATCCCCCACACCCCCTGCAAATAATATATTCCAACACTGAGATCGCACTACAGTGGGGAAAAGGGTAATTTCCTGATCCCCACTGTACCGAAATTTGTAGTCATAACTCTGATGACATATGTGCGAATGCACAGTGGCATTCGCTAAACTGCACACTCGCAATAGTGCAGGTCGGTGAAAATGGGAATCAACCAACTGTGGTTCGGCATTCCCATTTTTGTCGAACCTGTACTCGTAATTTTCAAAGTAAACCTTGGACCAATTGTTCATTTCTTGTGAAGGTAATAAGAAGGGACAACCTATGTCAAAACAGACCATTTCCAGATGGTTGTCTAAGGTTATTACCTTTTGTTGTACCCTCTATAACAAAACTGTTCCAGGCAGGGTCCCCGCCCACTCCACCAGGGCCTTCACATAATTTGACTTTTTGTTAAGGGTTGGATTCTAGAAATATTCTAGAAGCTGGTACTTGGCCCTCTGTACATTTTTACAAAGCACTATAAGCTTGATTCTTTCTCTAGGTCCAGGTCAGGCTTTGCTAGGAACATTCTCCAGGTGCTCTGGGACTCTACTCCTTCCAAATATAATAAGCCAGGGTAATCTACTCATATAGCTAAGACTGCAGCAGTGATCAATATGATGAACATAGTACAGTTGTTTATATGTTCATAGGTGTGTACTAGGCTAATGGCCCTGGAGCCTTTACGAGCCTAGTCCAAAAAAATTGCCCAGGCACCATGTCACCCGAAGTTAGTTCACAGTGCTCCTATCCAGTAGGGCAACTGGAGTGATCCCAAGGGTGAACTTTCTGTTACCCATGCACTCATCAAGATTTCTCTTGAAGAGGGCCAACGAGGTGCTCTGCTTGACATGAATGGGAAGCTTATTCCAGAGTATGGGCAGTCTTTGAGAGATCAACCTGTCCCTCCAGCATGTTCTGTTAATTGTGGAAATGAGATTGTGATCTCTGGAGTGTGTGGCACGAGGGGATTGCGATTTCTTTAGGTGTAGCATTTCAAGTAAGGGTGGGTCAGACATGGCTTTATAAGTCTAGCAGAGATCACCACTAAGTAGACGATAAGAGACTGAGAACAGCTGAAGTTTCTTGAGTCTGTTCATCTAGGACATGTGTTTAAGGCCTAAGATCCTTTTTGTGAGGTCCTTTTGTGGCCTCTTCAGCTGTTGTACATGTCTGGTCAGGTACATGCCAAATGGGGCGTTATATTCGATGATTAGTCTAATGAGGGATGCGTAGAGAGGGATGATGACTTCTTTCTTCCTGGATGTGAAACCTTTGGTTATAAGATGTGTCACTTAGAAGGACTTTCTGACCACAGTGGCAATGTGTTGGTTGAAGGTGAGGTGGCTGTCGACCTGGGTGCCCAGATCTGTTATGGCCCCTTCAGTGTTTAGTGGGTTCCCATCAACATAGTAATTCACAGGAACTGAGATTTTTCCAAAGGGGATGATAACTAATTTTTTGGGATTAAGCTTCAGGCCATGGTTCCGACAGCAGCCACTGATCTCAGACAGGCCCTTTTATAGGATGTCTGCATCACTTGGGGAGTTGATAATGACTCCTAGCTTGCAGTCATCAGTGAACATGGTCAGCCAGAGTCCTTCTGTGTTGGTCTGGACATCTGAGAAGTAGATGCCAAACAGGAAAGGGCCCAGGACCGGTCCCTGTGGGACTCCACTTGTGACTTGTCAACAGTCTGACTTGGAATCCGCAGTTTTCACTCTGTGGGTCCTGTCTGTGAGCCAATTTGCAACCCACCTAGTGATGTAAGGATTGATGCCTAATTTGGTGAGTTTATCAATGATACTTGAGTGGGGAATGGTATCAAAGGCCTTGGCCAGATCGAGGTAGGCAGTATGCACTGCCTTACCCTCATCCACAGCCTTGGTGACTGCCTCAAAGAAGTCAACCAGGTTCAGCAGGCAGGATCTCCCCTTGACAAAGCAAAACTGTGTGGGGTCAAGAGTTTGGCGATTGCCTACTTCTTTGTTAAGTAGGTTCATGACGATTTGCTCCATAGCTTTGCATACGAGACTCATCAGGCTAATGGGGCGATGGTTCCCTGGGCCTGCAGTTGCTCCCCCTTTATGGAGCAAGATGACTATAGCTGTGTGTCATTCATTAGGGACATAGCCTGAGGTAAGGCTTTGATTGCACAGGGCATACAGATGTGGTGCCAGTTCATTTTGTAGCTCATGTAGGATGCAGCCAGGGATATTATCATGTCCCATGGATACTATATTCTTGGCTTTGGACAATGCAGCTTTTACCTGTAATGCAGAAATGGTGGGTACCAGGCTTTCTTCTGGTATTGTGATAAGGCCCTTGGGGGGGATGAGAGGGGTGAAGTTGGCAATGAATCTGTTGGACAGTATGTTGGCTATATCTGTTGGCTCAGTATAGGATATGCCATTGTGCAATAACAGAGCAAATCTGGGTCTTGTCTTGAAGGTTTTTTATATAGCTATAGAAGGCTTTGTGGTTGTTTTCGGTGTCAGCTGCAATTCTGCCTTCATAGCAGGCTTTAGAGGATTTGATAAGGGATCTCAGCGTTTTGTTCAGACTGATAAGGGAGGTTTTCCAGTCTTGTGACTTCATTTTTTTCTGCAACAGTTTCTTCCTTTTGTTGTAGAGTTTATTGATGGCTGAGGACCACCAGATTGGATTCCTTTTTTTGGAGGAAAGTGTCTTAGTTCTATTTGGTATGGCAAGGTCCATGCATTTATGTACTTGCTCATACAGTGCATTGATGTATGATTCAGCAGTCATGCAGCTATTTTCCATTGGCATGGGTGCCGAGAAGTTAGCCACCTCTGTTTTTAGGAGCTCAAAGCCGGCTTTAGAGAAGTTTTTCAAGGTGGTCACCTTAGCAGGGGTTGTAGTTGAGATGGAGATTTCCATGGTGATCAGTTTGTGGTCGGATTTAACCAGGGAGGAATTGACTATAGGTGTGGAGCAATGATCTACCATGTTGGTGATAACCAGGTTGAGGATGTTGTTTCCTCCAGTGGGGGTCAAAATGTGATTGTCCAGGGCATTGGACTTGATAAATTCCAGAAAGCGTTGGGCAAGTACATTGATACTTGAAAAGTTTTCCCAGTTGATGGAAGGGTAGTTGAAGTCACCCAGAATGAGAGTATTGGGTTGGACCTTGATAGATTCCAGGGTGCTTAGGAACTTGGAGTGAGAGTCTAGGGACATGCTTGGGTTTCTGTAGCAGGCTATGACTTGTATCACCATCTTACTCAGTGTTAGTTGTACCTGAAATATCTCAGATACATTATGCTGGGCTACCAGTCTAGAGGTGTGCATATCCTTTAAGAATATGGAGACACCACTGCCTTTAGAGCTTCTGGACGTATTCTGGGGCTGAAAGGTATGGAATGATTTGTAGCCTGGGAGCCTGGGGGTGCTTTCTGCCTTTTTAAAACAGATCTCCGTTACAGCACAGATGTCAACATTCTCCATTTTGAGGAGAGCTTCGAGCGAGTGCATCTTGAGATTTAAGTGTGTAAGTAAACTTATCATAGCAGTAGATTTTTGAATGATCACCTTGGCAGTAGCTGCTACATCCCACTACCCCCTTGTCTTTGGTGCATTTCTTATGCTGGAGTGTGTAAATTTATTTATTTATTATTATTTTTTTGTTGCTGTTGTTCCTTCTATTACCCTTTCAGGGGTCACCCTCTCTCTGTCTCTCTGTTGGCAGGAAAGCTCTGAAAGGCTTGGCACCCAAACTTGTGTTTTATTAGGCTCCCCTTGAGTTGCTTGACAGTTTGGGCACATGGAAGGTGCCATGAACCTTTGGAAGCTGGTAGGCTATTACATCCTTGGCAGGATATAACTCATATAGCTAAGGCTACTACCGCAGTGATCATTCAAACGTCTAATGTTATGGTAAGTTTGCTTACACAACTGCACTTTTTTTAACTGATGAGCTCTTATTCCAGTAATGTGGGATCTAGTAGAAAGTATATTCACAGTATGAGTGTACTGCTTATGCTCCAAAAATGTCAAAAAGATGTTTGTTATGCATCTGAAAGGTGTATAAGGGTCACTTTTTTTCTCCCAATTGTCTGTGTCGCTGTGACATTTTTTATTACAGCTTTCAAACCTGTAAAATATGTTTCTGTCTCCTTTTTTCTCTGTCTGTAAGTTGTAGTACATTGGGACAGCTAAAGCTCCATGTGCTACAAAGAGTTATGATCTCTGATCTTAAATTTAATGCATTCTCAAAGGGATTTAAAAAATCACTTCTTGAGCTTCTTGAATCCGCTTCTTACACTTTAAGAAAGCAGGTATGACCAGTCAGTCATAATCCTCTGTATCTAACTTCCTTATTCTGTTCATAACATTGTTGATTATTGAGTGAGACTGATTATGTAAGGCCATGCATTTTAGTAATGTTGATTCAAACAGAAAGATGCTGTTGCCAAATCTATGGACGAAACACATAATTCCTTGATGGAGAGGTATGAAGAGACATGTACATTATGGAACATTGATTTGCAGATTCAAGTCTGTATGGATAAGGTAGACTTTCTGGCACACTGTCTCTTTAATGTAATATTTTTAAATACAGTCAATATCTGTGCTGCAAGGAGCTCACCATAAGAAATTAGCATGATGATTAAGGCTGTGAGCTGCTAACAAGCTGATTCCTGGACTACTGAGGTTGATTCTGTCAGCCTCCATTTGCCTACTGTGTGACTTCAAGCAAGTCACTTAACTACACAGTGCTCTCAGGGGGCTCCTTGTCCAGTGGGCTTGTTTATTTAACAAAATAAAAAATGAGTGTGGGGAATCGAACAGAGAGTATAACCAACGGTTCGAACTGAAACTGGGTGGGGTTGGAGAGGTTGCAGATTGTCGAACATCAACTGTTCATTAGATACATGAAAGTACTTGTTCATGTCTAAGATTGAAAACTCTTACAGCAGGCAACCAGAAAGGGTGGTAGAATTGGATTTTGTTTAGGAACTCAAGAGGTCATGGCACATGTCAAGAAGGAAGAAGAGAAATAAGATACAAAAGTGCAATTAGTAGTCTTCTTCTGCCAAAAATACACATTTAATGTAAAATGCATCAGTGCAAACTTATATTATGATGGTATATCTGTCTGCATTCATTAATTCCCCTACCCTTTGCAGGGAGAGAGCTTGCTTGGGGCATGAGCTCTGAATGATGGACCTCAGTATGTTAACTGATTTGCATGAAAATAAAATAGCACTGCACTGTAAAATATGCTTTATAAAAATGAATACTATTTGTCACTTATACAGTTTGACCTTCTGTCATACCTGTGGCTTCCTTTACTTGAAGGTCACAGAGTCATGCTGCACTCTAATGAAAGGCATTGAAACTTCTACAGGCCCTGTTACTTATCCATTTTATAATACGGAAACATTTAAATATACATAACAGGGAGTGTGGTTAAAATTGCTGAGAATAAACTGGCATGAAATGCATAACTTACAGTATATAGGATGCTTCCATTATGTGGTATAGCTGGAAAATTCATAATTTAGCTAATGGATGCTATTGCTATGTACTTCTTTAGAGCTAAGGTGCAGTTACTGTAATGCAGTCACCATTGGTTAAAAGGCTTGATTCGGTAAAGCAGAAATCTTGCATCTTAAAATATTATTACATTTCATTTGTAAAATATTTCATTTCCAGCTTGTTGGCTGCCCTAAGCAGTATACAGTTACAACATCTTGTGGTGATGCCTAAACTTAATGAAATTATGTACTGAACCTGTTTACCCTTTGCTCCTTTATTTATAGGTGTTCCCATTTCACACACAACCAACACTGCACGTCTTTAATGAATGGTAGAGTTTGTAACTTTATTATTAACAAATGTCTACATTCTGCTACATTATTTTGTCTGTGAATATGAAGTAAACTGCAGCATAAAGTTGTAAAACCACAGCTGCAAACATCTGTAAAACATACTGTGCCAAAGAATTGTATGCTGTAACACCAGCACAAATATTTGTGAATTAGAGAAGAAACAATGACTTAGCTTTCAGTTCAATACCATAATGCAGACACTTCTTTGAGTTAGGAGGTTTTGTACTCTACTGGGCCATAAGTTTTGTGGTTTTCAGTAGTCATAGCAGAAACTCTACAAGATAGAATTTAAAGACAATAATATCTTCTAATCAGAGGATTAAAGGAGGGGAGATATGACATTCACCTTAAGAGAACAAATGGAGCATAGGAAGGAATACCAAAGGAACTGCACATTAACAAGAACCAATATTATAAGGCTAGCAGGAAGAAGGCACCAATATATTATTATAAGATACATTCCTGATGAAGAAGCAATAAAATCATATCACACACTTTTAGAAGTGATAGGGACAAAAAAACATTCAAGCCCCAGTGATCTAGGTTGGTGGAATCCTAAGGATGTGTAAGCAGGGCCAGCAGAGATACTTAAAATGTATTTCCCTGTCCCAGTCTCTTGACAATAAAGAGGTGAAAGGAGCCGTTGGCATTGCTTTCCCCAGGTGTGTTTTGCCATTTGTGTAACATGATTTAGGATCCCACACACTCTGGTGTTTTGCCATTTGTGTAGCATGATTTAGGATCCCCCACATTCTGGACCCTGCCACTTCTCGTGCTAATTTGCATTGGACAGTGGGCTACATATATGTGGTTCCCAGCCTTTCTGTCACATGAAAGGAGCTGTTGGCATTGCTTTCCCCAGGTGTGTTTTGCCATTTGTGTAACATGATTTAGGATCCCACACACTCTGGTGTTTTGCCATTTGTGTAGCATGATTTAGGATCCCCCACATTCTGGACCCTGCCACTTCTCGTGCTAATTTGCATTGGACAGTGGGCTACATATATGTGGTTCCCAGCCTTTCTGTCACATGAAAGGAGCTGTTGGCATTGCTTTCCCCGGGTGTGTTTTGCCGTTTGTGTAACATGATTTAGGATCCCCCACACTCTGGTGTTTTGCCATTTGTGTAGCATGATTTAGGATCCCCTACACTCTGGAACCTGCCACTTCTCATGCTAATTTGCAGTGGACAGTGGGCTACATATCTGTGGTTTCCAGCCTCTCTGTCACATGAAAGGAGATGTTGGTATTGCTTTCCCCAGGTATGTTTTGCCATTTGTGTAACATGATTTAGGATCCTTCACACTCTGGTGTTTTTCATTTGTGTAACATGATTTAAGATCCCCCATACTCTGGACCTGCCACTTGTCATGCTAATTTGCAGTGGACAGTGGGCTACATATCTGTGGTTGCCAGCCTTTCTGTCTCAGTCATGACTTTCTTGTTATCCATTTGGTAACTGGCACAGTATTCAGGCAGACATTCTCTTCGGGGTTCTTCTGTACCTGGCATCCCACTTTACATTTCTGGTACTGAACACCAGCTGTCAGATATATGCACTGTTTCAGTTATCTCACATGTTCTTTGAGGAACTTCCTTCCTTCCCCACGGCCACAGTTGCAATCATTCATTAATTTATTTTTGTTGTCCATATAAGTCCACTAGACAGAAGTGCCAGTTTTCAAAATGACCAGGAGCAATGACTGGTTAAATGATGGGCCCAGAATCACAATGTATAAAAATGGAGACTGAAAGAATCAAACCTGTGACTACAATATGAATCCTCAGTTTGTACCATTAACCCTCTCCATTAAACTGTTAGGCATGACTCATAATCTTTTTAATACATTTTCCTCCAGTCATCACATATTTTCTTTTATTCCATTTCTATTGATACCATTGAAGGTATTTAATAACACTAAATAAAGCAATAAATCCTATGGAATCTTCAAGTAGCTGGTAAATCTTCTGAGAACTGTACTTAATGACCGGCCATGTTCAGTTGCCATTCTGCAGCCAGCATATACATAGCTTGCCCCCCTTCCTTTGCTCACATACATAAAATTCTATTTTATGTAGTGATGAACAGACAATGGTGGTTATTGTTCTGATAAGAACACAGTATCTGCAATCTATCCTTTAATATTCAGTGGGTCAACACTATGTTTCATGGCATTTGGACAAAAAGAGAAGCCGTATTCATAAAACCACTTCTTAAGCTGAGACAACAAAATGGTCATTTTTTTCCATTATTTGATTTCATCCAGAAAAAAATAATACTAACAAAGCAACATTGTATAAGCTTTAAAGTAGTACAGCATAGTGAACACATTGTGCGGATACAGTGGTTATTATTATTAATTTTACTGTGGACAGTCTACATGACACGGTTTACCTCCTTCTGACCTAAGGTTCATAACATGATCTCAAAATAAAGCAGGAGAAACCTTAATACTAGCAGCTTTAGAAAGGCTTTTATACATTCCTGACACATATCAGACTAAAATCTGGAAAACATTTGGAAGAACAACAGCTTTCAGAGTTTTGTTTTACATGAACCATTTTTTCTCAAAGTTCTGAAGAGAGGAATTTCGTAGTTTTAATGCTTTTGCAGCTGAATGCATTTTGCAGTTTGGTTTGACTGTGTGTCCTTTTTACCTTTTGGTTTGGATATTACTTGGGATATTTTGCAGGCACTTTATTCTTTATGAGCATCAGCTGGGTTTAGAAACCCTGTGTTTCTGAAGTATTAAATATTTATTGGTCTGAATGTAACCATAAAGACATAAAAGCAAAAAGTCATGAACATTCAGAAACCATGTAGCTGAAATAGTTGATGTCCTCAAGGGATCATTTGCAGAGATCCCATTGGCCTCTATTACAGGAGGTTTATGGTATCACATAGTGAAAACTTTAGCTTGGCTCATTTTACTGAATCATTTGTCTGTGTGTCTTTTTTATCCTTTGGTTTGGATGTTGGTTGGGATATTTTCAGGCACCTTAATCTTTGTGGGCATCAACTATGTTTAGAGACCCTGTCTTTGAAGTGTAGCTAATGTATTAATTTATGTTGGGTTTATGAGTTTGTGAAGTATGTAATGTGTATAAGTAGTGTAGTTTGGGTTTATTGCCCTGAATGTAACTATGAAAATTTGAAAAGTAAAAAAAATGATGGGCCTTCTGAACCTATGTAACTAACACATGTGATGTGTTTAAGGGGTTGTTTGTATAGGTCCCATGGGCTTCCAATGCTGGTGGTTAAAAGTATCACACAGTGAAAACTCTAGTTTGGCTTGATTTTTCTTTCAGTTTTTATTGAATGGATTGTCTGTGTGTCCTTTTTAACATTTGAATTTAAATAATTTTTCCATTTACTTACGTTTAGTACAGGTGACAACAATAAAGCCTTGCTTAGCATGCACTCACACTATCCGCTTTGAGAGGCTCAGATGTTGAGAATTTTTCACTTATTCATTTCAAAATGAAACGGTCATTTAAAATATTTTGGGTTTCAGTTACAAGTCATAGATAATGTATATCTTAGTCTGCTGTTCTTGGGTGTATACATTTTACTTCAAGATAGTTCTTCATCTGCATGTATTTCACAAAATCCATCTTAAATGCTAAAAGATATGGAGCTGTAACACTGCAGTGGTCTTTCCTTGTATTTTCTTATACTGATCCCAAGGATATTGCCAATATCCTGGCAGATCGATTCAGTGCCAACTTCACCCCTCTCTCACCCCCTAAATGGCCCATCTCAATACCGGAAGATTGCCAAATTCCGGTAATAACGGCCACACAGGTAAAAAACGCACTCTCCAAAGCTAAGAATACAGCATCCATGGGACCAGATGACATCCCGGGCTGTGTACTACATGAACTACAATATTAACTGGCACCTCACCTAAGTGTCATGTTTAATCATAGCCTCACCTCAGGTTTCGTGCCCACCGAGTGGCGCACAGCTACAGTTATCCCACTCCACAAGGGGAGATCCACCTTGGATCCCGGAAACTACCGTCCCATCAGTCTGACAAGCCTTATCTGCAAGGCCATGGAGCATATTATCATTGAACTTATAAACAAAGACATTGGCAACCTTCAAACACTGGACCCCACCCAGTTTGGGCTTGTGAAGGGCCGATCTTGTCTCCTGAACTTGATTGACTTCTTCGAATCAGTCTCCAGAGTCATGGACAAGGGTAAGGTGGTCCACACAGCCTATCTAGACCTTGCCAAGGCCTTTGATACCATCCCCCACTCTGGAATCATAGATAAACTTACTAAGCTGGGCATTAATCCCTACGTCACCCAATGGGTTGCTAACTGGCTTACTGATAGAACCCACACTGTAAAAGTAGCCGACTCCAAATCCAGCTCCAGACAAGTGACAAGTGGAGTACCTCAGGGTTCAGTCCTGGGACCGCTATTGTTTGGCATCTACTTCTCTGAAGTACAGGCCAACACTAAGGGACTCTGGATAACAAAGTTTGCAGATGACTACAAACTGGGAGCCATTATTGAATCCCCAAATGATGTGGATACTCTACAAAAGGGCCTTATGGAAACAGATGCTTGGTGCCAGAGCCATGGGCTCAAGCTCAATTCCAAGAAATGTATAGATGTTATGTGATCCTATCTCGCCTACATTCTGAATGATGGGTTCGGAGCCGATCCCTCGGCTCCGACTCGGCACGCTTATGCCAAAGAGCGAAGTCTCTTATTGGCTGAGCTTATTATATCCCAGGATGCACCACTACCATTCCCCCAGATCTCGTTTGCCGCTTCCCTGCGAAGACGTGGTCTCGAGCTAGCTGGGCTAAGTAGTTTATTAAACTAACTTTTCTGTCAGTTTTTTGCTGTTTTTGCTCACAAAAGCTGTTTTAACAGCTATCGCTAACTTTGTGTACGATTTGGATTTGGAATTGTTGTGTGTGATTGGGTTCAGTTTGTTTTCGGCCCCCCCTCCATCCAGGGCCTTCCCGGACTGTTAATATTTTAATTACAGGGTCTCTAATAATTGTTCAAATTGGGTTAGAGTTACCTGTTCTTTTTACAGGAAGAGTTGGCTTTGTTTATTACTGTAAGCTTATATCAGTAGTAAAAGTTAGTGTACTTTCCTGTCAGAGTGACTAGATTTGTGTATCAACATGTCTCAACCTCATAGGCCTTCGGGCTTTAAGAAATGTTCTAAATGTGCTTTTAAGATGTCTGTTACTGATGACCATCTACTTTGTGTGTATTGTTTAGGGGCAAAGCACTTGCAGGAGTCATGCAGCGTATGTCACGCTTTTTCCTCTAGGGTCCTCCAGGAGAGGAAAAATAAATTGATTCTCAAAGGCTTGATTAAACCCTCTTTCGAAGAAGCCTTGGCTTCCTCTCCGACTCCTGCCAAAAAGAAAAGGGCTTCGGCTCCGACCAGTCCGTCGGATCCGACTGCCAAGAGACCTAGGCAGGCCTCTCCTTCGGCTCCAAAGACTTGGAGCCGAGGTCGAACGGTCTGCCTCGATGCCTCCAGTATCGTCTCCTCGGGCTTCGGAGCCGATGGCTGGGGCATCGGGAGGCGGGTCACCTTCGCCGGCTCCACTGCTCTCGGAGCCGACAAGGGTCGCCCGCTCAGACACTTCCTCCTCGGCGCCGAAGTCTACCTCGGCACCGATGGAATCTGGTGTGTGTGTTTCCTCGGCGCCGATTCTCATCGAGTCGCCTCGGAGCCGGTCCCCTAGTCCCTTGGGGCCGAGGGAGAGGTCTTCTCGAACCCGTTCTGTTTCCTCTCGGTCTTCGAGAATGTCGGATTCTGATATAGACAGGGTGCTCCAAAGACTTTTCCAGTCCCCAGTCTTCCAAAAATTTGTTTCGGTTCCGACCCAGTTGGCCTCGGAGCCGATGACCATGACCCACCCCATTGACATTCCTCCTCCGACTGCTTCGGCTCCGTCGGAGCAGGTGCTCTTGGAGCCGGTGGAGATCTCAGGGTCGGCTCCGACCCTTACTCCAACCCGGGCCCTCGGGTCCGAGTTTGGTACGCGGACTTCTTCGGCTGGACCCGAGGGTGATGTTTCGGGACCTATGCTTTCGGTTCCGAGCCTCCCTCTCGGTGCTTCGGCTGCGGGACTTCCGTCTGCCATCATGGCCCCGGAGACCGGATTCTCCCAGGATTCTGGGGGTCCGGCTTTCAGGGCCATGAGGAGTGCCCTGGCCAAATCCTCTTCGGCCATCTCTCCGGTTCTACCAGCACCTTCCCTGGGCGTGGAGACTGGGTCTTTGGCAGTTCCCCTGTCCGTAGCCAGCGGAGCCCCGAGGCCTGAGGTTACCCCCAGTGGGGGTTCCCCTCTTCCTGAGGGTTCTTCGGAGTCGTCTCCAGAGGAACCCCCAAGGAAGAGATCGTGCAAGAGGAAGCACGTGGACTCCCCCGAGTCTATTACATCGGACACGGATATGGATGATGCGGAGGGTCCCCTAAGTCGTCCTCGGACGATGTCTCCTTTGCAGACATCTTAGAGATCCTCAAACAACGAGGCGGCTGGATGTCCAAACCCCCCCTCTGCGGACGAATCAGTGCTCCTCAAGGCCTTTGGGGCTCAGCCCTCCGCCTCCTGGGTGTCTCCGCCCTCGACGAGCTTCTGGATTTAGTTTGTCGAGGCGTGGGAACACCGGATACCGTGGAACCAGTCCCTTCTCGCCCAAACAAATTCTTATCTGCTCCCCGAGAAGGAGTTCCTTACTAAAGGCGTGGCTGTAGATGCCATGGTGGTGGCATCTGCTACACAACAGGACGTGGCAGAGGCTTCAACGTCCATCCATCCCCCTAATAAGGAGTCTAGGAGTATGGATAGGTACGGAAGCACCCTGACTTCAGCGGCCTTTACCTTAAGGTCTCTGAATTATTTGGCACATTTTACCAGGCTTCAGAGGGATCTGGTCAAGGAGTTGTCAGACTCCCTCTCGGGTAACCTACCTGAGCAGCTAGCCCAGTCCGTTAGCTCTCAGTTGGCTATCCTTCGTCAATTGCTAACTTCGTCCATGAGGCTCATTTCTTATGCGGCCGAAGGGGCGGGTAGAGCGGCAGGCACAGGCGTTGCTCTCGAGACAAGCCTGGCTCCGCTTGTGTCAGTTTGCGGAGGCCTTCAAGTCTTCCTTCGCCGACGCTCCCTTTGATGGGTCCTCATTGTTTGGACCCAAGGTGAAAGACACCCTTACCGCTGTGAGCAAGAGGGAAAACGTTATCTGCCGTAGGGGCCCGTTATTCCACTCCCTTTCGGCCTTACCCCAAGGCCAAAGGAGGGAAAATGTGGTTCGAAAATCTCGCAAGTTTTTCTCCCAACAGCAGGAAGATTCCCGTCCAGAGGCAGAGGGCGGGAAATTTTTCAGGGAGACGCCGTCCCAGAGGCGGCAGAGGGCCCGCAATTCTGGAGACCGCGAGTCCTTTCGTGGCTCTTCAGCCTCCCATACGACATGAGGGATTGCCCGGCTGTGCTGCTCGGAGCCAGTCGGGTGTCGTTGCCAAGCACCTAAAAGCCTGGGAGTCAATCACTCAGGACAGATGGGTGCTTCGGATAATGCCGGAGGTTACACCATCCCATTCAAGTACTCACCCCCTCCGTCCAAGAGAATCCCGGACCCACCACCCAGTCAAAGGGAAATAGCAGCCGCAGAAGCTTCAAAGCTGCTAGAAAAAGGAGTCATCCAACCGGTCCCCACAGACCAAATCGGATCAGGAAATTACTCCAGGTTCTTTTTAGTGCCAAAAAAGACAGGGGACCTGAGACCAATTTTGGATCTCAGCAGACTAAACCTATCCGTCACGAAATCCAAATTCGAATGGTCACGTTGCAATCCATTCTCCCGTTGTTGGAGAAGGATGTTTGGATGTGCTCCATAGACCTCAAGGACGCCTATTATCACATACCGATACATCAGGCGTCCAGAAGGTATCTGCGCTTCAGCCTGGGAGCCAGTCATTACCAATTTTGTGCTCTGCCCTTTGGTCTCACCACAGCCCCAGGGTGTTCACCAAGTGTTTGGCAGTAGTGACGGCTCACCTGAGGAGTCTTGGATTCCAAGTGTTTCCCTATCTCGACGACTGGCTCCTGACTGCCACCACCAGGCATCTACTTATGGACAACCTCAAAGCCACCATCTCCCTGGGTGTTTCCCTAGGGATTACATTCAATTGGTCAAAGTCTGTCTTGCTGCCTTCTCAGCGCATAAAGTTTATAGGAGCAGAGATAGACTCAAGATTGATCGTGTCTTTCTTCCTGCCGAAAGGATTCGAACTTTACAGGGCCAAGTTCTAGCTCTGATCTCAAGATCCAAAGCCCCAGCCAGGATGGTCCTACAGGTTCTAGGCTCAATGTCTGCCACGGTACTTTTAGTTCCTCTAGCAAGGTTACACATGAGGATTCTTCAGTGGCTCTTATCAACTCAATGGTCCTTTCAAGATCTTCCCCTCAATCATCACATCATGATTACGGAAATATGCAAAAGGGACCTTCGCTGGTGGCTTCAGACATCCAACTTGGATCAGGGAAAACCCTTTGTTCTCCCCCCTCCGGTGGTTACCCTGACGACAGATGCCTCCCAGATAGGGTGGGGGGGGCATTGTCTGGGCAGGCTAGTTCAGGGATCCTGGCTTCTGGACGAAGCTCTTCTCCACATCAACGTGTTGGAGATGAGGGCTGTACTTCTATCCCTACAGGCCTTACACAAGTTTCTTCCTCAGGGCATCATCGCCATCCACACAGACAACATGTCGGTGGTTTGGTATCTGAACAAACAAGGAGGGACCAGATCGTATCCCCTTTGCAGAGAGGCCATGAGAGTGTGGGAATGGGCTGTAGCTACCAACCGCTTCTTGGTAGTGACCCACATCCCGGAAAGTCAAATGTATTGGCGGACAAATTAAGCAGGACAATTCTCTCTCCTCACGAATGGTCTCTAAACCGCAGTAGCAGCCCAGGTTTTCAAGAGATGGGGACGCCGTGCTGCGACCTATTTGCGACTCCACAAAACACCAAGTGCCAAAGGTTCTTCTCCTTGATTCCACATCAGGAAGTACCAGCCATGGATGCTCTAGCACAACCTTGGCCAACAGGGTTGCTTTATGCTTTTCCTCCAATTCCACTCCTTCCCAAAGTTATTCAAAAAGCTTCTCAGCTAGGGTCTTCAATGATTCTGATTGCCCCATACTGGCCTCGTCAGATATGGTTTCCTTACCTGAAAAAGCATGCAGTGGACGATCCGTGGACCTTAGACCTGATCCCGGATTTGCTAATCCATCAGTCGGGACATTGGCATCAGTCTCTTCAATCTCTGAAATTGACAGCTTGGCTCCTCCACTTCCAACCTTAGTTAGAAGTCACACACTAGACCCGGAAGTTGTTCACATTTTATCTTCGGCCCACAAACCTGCCACTAACAAATTGTACCTCAGTAAGTGGAAGAGGTTTGCTATCTGGGCTCAACTCAAGGGCTTAGACCCTATCACTGCTCCTGTCCCAGAGGTTTTGAAATTCTTAACATCCCTATTTAATCAGGGATCTTCTGTCTCAACTATTAAAGTTCAACTAGCTGCTATCTCTAAATTCCATGAATCCACGGATCCTCCTTTGATGAGCAGCAGATTATGCAAAACATTCATTAAAGGTGCGAGCCTGTTAAGACCACCAGTTTTTCATCCTGCACCTCCGTGGGATCTTGATTTGGTGGTGCGCATTAACATCTCCCCTTTGAACCGGCTGCTACATGCGAGTTAAAATATCTGTCATGGAAAACGGCATTTTAGTGGCTATTACTGCAAGAAGAGTCTCAGAGCTTCAAGCCCTGTCTATTAAACCACCGTATTTGATTTTCCACAAAGATAGAGTATCACTTAGGCCTAATCCATCCTTTGTCCCAAAGGTCTGCTCTAGTTTCTGTCTTCAACAATCTCTAGAACTACCAGTTTTCTTTCCAAAATTCTCTAATGAAGCAGAATACACTCTCCATAAATTGGATGTTCACAGGCAATTACGCTTCTATTTAGACAGGACTCAGCAACTTCGTAAGTCAGACCAGTTGTTTGTGTCCTTCTCAGATAATAAATTGGGCCAAACCATCACAAAAGCTACAATCTCAAAATGGATCAGAGATTGCATAACTCAGGCCTATTCTTCTTCGAATAAGCAACTTGCATCATCTATCAAAGCTCATTCTACCAGAGCTATGGCTACTTCTATAGCTTTTCATTCCAAGCTCGCTATTTCGAAATTTGTGCTGCGGCTACTTGGTCCAACCCGCACACTTTCATTTCCCACTACAAATTGGATGTGGCATCTAAAGGACGAGCTTCATTTGGTTCCACGGTACTCAGGAGTGTTTTCCAGTGAGCCACCCAGGATTCAGGTGCTAGGGGCGCTGTCCCATCATTCAGAATGTAGGCGAGATAGGATCACATAACATCTTTTAGTTATGTACTCACCATAACTTCAGATGTTTGGGATCCATCTCGCCTACACATCTGATACCCACCCTCCTTCCCCTGCCTTGCAGATCAGAAGAGATTGAACGGTTTTGAGCTCTACTGTTTTATCTTGTTTCATCTGACGATGTTATATAAGCAGGGTATGCATGTGTGCATGTATGCGGACAAACTAGATCTGGGGGAATGGTAGTGGTGCATCCTGGGATATAATAAGCTCAGCCAATAAGAGACTTCGCTCTTTGGCATAAGCGTGCCGAGTCGGAGCCGAGGGATCGGCTCCGAACCCATCATTCAGAATGTAGGCGAGATGGATCCCAAACATCTGAAGTTATGGTGAGTACATAACTAAAAGTTATCCCCTTTGGGAAAAAAACATGTATCCGTGAATTACCATATAGGTGGCAGTACACTAAACACCGAAAGTTTGATAAGAGACTTAGGGACACAGGTGGACAGTGGTCTCACCTTCGATAACCACATCGCCAAAACAGTCAGGAAATCCTTCTATGTGGCACACCTCATCACTAAGGGCTTTTCATCCAGAAAAAAGGAGGTCATTGTCCCACTGTACTCATCCCTCATTAGACCCATTATAGAATACAATGCCCCATTTGGTATGTACCTCTCAAGACATCTGCAACAACTGGAAAGGCCACAGAAATACCTCACTAAAAGAATCACAGGCCTAAAGCAGATGCCCTACACTGACCGCCTTAAAAAACTCCAGCTGTACTCTGTCACATATCGTCTACTCAGAGGCAATCTTTGCTTAACATACAAGGCCATGTCAAACCCAGAGCTGTTGGACATGCTACACTTAAAGAAATCCCAATCCCTCAGAGCCACACGCTCCAGGGATCTAAACCTTGTCATCACAATAAACAAAACATGCTGGAGGGATAGGTTCCTGACCCAGAGACTCCCCAGACTCTGGAATAGATTGCCCACACATGTCAAGCAGAGTGCGTCTTTGGTCCCCTTCAAAAGGAACCTTGACGATTGGATGGGAGAAAGGAAATTCACCCCGGGGATCACGTCAGTCGCCCTGCTAGACAGGGGTCCAGGGAAGTAAATAGTGTGGGAAGAAATAACCAGGGAATTGTTATGGCTAGGCTTGTATAGGCCCTAGAGCTGATAGCCTAGTACCAACCTATGAACCTATGAACCTATATACTGTCTAGTCCCACTAAATGTTAAACACTAAAACTGAGAAATGTGCTACTTAATGACTGTATTTAATTTATCTATTTTATTAGATTAAACAGATATAGTTGTCTTTCTGATGTATACTTCATATGTTACACAGGCATATATTACATTGTTTGCCTCTATCTTAACATACAGTTTATGAATTGACACTATCATAATAATCTGGCCACAGCAATGTGCCACTGTTCTGTTTGTTTTTATGCTGTTGATGAACACGATTGCTGTGGATTTTATACCTGCTGTAATATAACAACTATATAGTATGATACAGATATGGAATGATATACATTAGTCTTGCAAATTCTAGAGAATGATTAGCTGCTAGTTCACAGGTGGGACAGTAGTGACTCACAGTAACATTAGTCAGAAACAAAGGGAATGATCAGGTACTGCCTTTTATTCATTAACAATGCGTTGTGTAATAGGTGCATCACTCGTGCTTTTATTCATTAACAATGCGTTGTGTAACAGGTGCATCACTCGTGCTTTTATTCATTAACAATGCGTTGTGTAACAGGTGCATCACTCGTGCTTTTATTCATTAACAATGCGTTGTGTAACAGGTGCATCACTCGTGCTTTTATTCATTAACAATGCGTTGTGTAACAGGTGCATCACTCGTGCTTTTATTCATTAGCAATGCGTTGTGTAACAGGTGCATCACTCGTGCTTTTATTCATTAACAATGCGTTGTGTAACAGGTGCATCACTCGTGCTTTTATTCATTAACAATGCGTTGTGTAACAGGTGCATCACTCGTGCTTTTATTCATTAACAATGCGTTGTGTAACAGGTGCATCACTCGTGCTTTTATTCATTAACAATGCGTTGTGTAACAGGTGCATCACTCGTGCTTTTATTCATTAGCAATGCGTTGTGTAACAGGTGCATCACTCGTGCTTTTATTCATTAGCAATGCGTTGTGTAACAGGTGCATCACTCGTGCTTTTATTCATTAACAATGCGTTGTGTAACAGGTGCATCACTCGTGCTTTTATTCATTAACAATGCGTTGTGTAACAGGTGCATCACTCGTGCTTTTATTCATTAACAATGCGTTGTGTAACAGGTGCATCACTCGTGCTTTTATTCATTAACAATGCGTTGTGTAACAGGTGCATCACTCGTGCTTTTATTCATTAACAATGCGTTGTGTAATAGGTGCATCACTCGTGCTTTTATTCATTAACAATGCGTTGTGTAACAGGTGCATCACTCGTGCTTTTATTCATTAACAATGCGTTGTGTAATAGGTGCATCACTCATTAGGACTATTGAAACCCATGTTTGCGTAGTGCCTCACTCCCCAGATTGCACATTAACATAGTGCTTAATGAAATATGTGAGCGAGACCAAAAATATATGTTGAGATACAGATAATAATAGATAATAATATCTGCATGATACCGGACACATAAGAACAAACGTTGCATGCAGGGTTAGCTAATATCACATGTCCTTACTTTATAACACTGAATATTCTTCGGTCTCATGATGTGGAAGCAGTAAAATAACACACACATTTAAACAGAAATCATATCTCTATATTTTGATTTTAATTTATTTTAATTTACATAGAATGTATGATTGATAGAACAGATTATGCTTTCATGGAACCATAGAGTAGTTGTAACTACTTTTAAAATGAAGTTTCTTATAACTTCTTTTGCTTATGTGCAAATTGTAGCAAATTATAATACCACATTATGTATTTCACTTTTAAATGAGGTTTATATTTAAGACACCACATTTTAAGAAGGCACTCATCAACTGCTGTTGACACATTCCCAGTTGCATGGCCCACTAGCAGTGCTGCAGTGAGTGTAACAACATAGCTGTAAAGCTGCTTCTGTCATTTTTATGTCATGTATTTAAACAGGATGGCATGGCAGGGTGTGTGTTATGTAATAGTGTCACTCCATAAGTCATTGCATGAAGGGATGATAAGAGCCTTGACTTCCGAGAACTAATGCTATTAAATAGTAGCACTTGACACAGTGCTAATTTCTAGTAATAGTACTGGATTTCTTGAAGTTAATCAAAACATACTGATACTGCTGGTGAATTTTATTACTGCTCATATATTTCACTAGTTATTCAGCTCTCTTGAATTTCTATACCTCAACTCCTGTAAGTTACATTATCATTTCTCAATTTAGTGTTACTTCATGCAGTGGTCTCTACAGGTCTCACAGAGATCCTATTTGGGAAATGCTTTGACATCTTCTTCCAATACTTATCCTGCACTGATAGTGCGTAAGCCAGTTTTGTGCCCATATGGAGTGATGCCATACAAGTGTAATAGAAAGGCCAGCATTTGGTCATAATCGGCAGCTGGTATAGCAGTTAAAGACTGAGTTTAAGTGCCTGAGGCTGATACCGAGCACAGTACATAAGTAAAACATAACAAAAGACACTGAAACATATGCAAATAGAACTTCAAACTGGGCAGGGAAGGCAAGGTCTTCTAGTAGGTGTTCTATGAAATAGAAGTCAAAATTAACAAATACTGTGTATCCTAAAACCAGCTAAGTAGGAGCAATAGTAGTAGGATGCAAAGTTATGGAGCCCAGTAAGCAAAGGAGCAAGTCCAACTGGAAACCAACCACTCCATTAGAACTGTTCATAGGTTCATAGCTTCATACTAGGCTATCTGCCCTAGGGCATTTACATGCCTAGCCAGAGTGTGTTTGGCTTTCACCACCCATTTTAAATTAATTTTGCTATGCCCTTTTTCGAGGTTAGTATACTGTGCCTCTGTCTAACAGTGACACAGAAGTGATACCCGGGGTAAACCTACGATCCCCCATCCACTCATCAAGATTTCTCTTGAAGAGAGTCAATGAGGGACTCTGCCTAACCTGGACTGGGATTTTATTCCAGAGTGAAGGGAGCCTCTGGGTTATGAATCTGTCCCTCCAGCATATCCTATTTATGTCAGTGCTGAGGTTCAAATCTCTCAAGCGCGTAGCTCGATGGGATTTGGATTTTCTGAGGTGCAGCATGTCCATTAATTCCGGGTTGGACATGGCTTTATATGTCAGGCACAGATCGCCTCTGATCAGGCGGTATGCCACTGAGTAGAGCTGGAGTTTCTTTAACCGGGCAGCATATGGCATCTGTTTGAGCCCTTTGATCCTCTTGGTGAGGTACTTTTGGGGTCTTTCCAGTTGCTGCAGGTGTCTGGTAAGGTACATCCCAAAAGGGGCATTGTACTCAATTATGAGCCTGATGAAGGATGAGTAAAGAGGCATGATGACCTCCCCTGATCTAGATGTGAATCCCTTCATGATTAGGTGGGCTATATAAAATGTTTTTCTAACCACTTTGGCCACGTGGTTGTCAAATGAGAGATTGCTATCAACTTGGGTCCCCAGGTCCCTAATTACTTCTTCCAGTTTAATGGATTACCACCTATGTGGTAATTTGTGGGCACTGTTTTTGCCAAAGGGATGACTATATACTTTTTGGCGTTTAGCTTGAGGCCATGGCTCTGGCACCAGTTGTCTGTTTCTATGAGGCCCTTTTGGAGGATGCTTGTGTCGGCTGGAGAGTCGATTATGGCACCCAGTTTGCAGTCATCTGCGAACTTGGTCAGCCACAGTCCTTCCATGTTGGCCTGTACCTCTGAGAAATATATACCGAACAAGAGAGGTCCCAGGACTGAGCCTTGTGGGACGCCACTTGTAACTGGTTTGGAGTCTGACATGGCTCCAGCAATTCTAACCATGTGGGTTCTGTCCTTGAGCCAGTTTGCAACCCATCTAGTGACATAGGGGTTTATATTTAAGCTGGTGAGCTTATCTATAATGCCCGAGTGGGATATTGTATCGAAGGCTTTTGCGAGGTCCAGGTAGGCTGTGTGGACCATCTTCCCCTTGTCAATGGCCTTGGTGACTGTTTCAAAGAAAATGACCAGGTTTAAGAGGCAGGATCTGCCCTTAACAAAGCCGAACTGGGTAGGATCCAGTGTCTGTAGGTCCCCAATATCTTTATTTATAAGGTCCATGATGATCCTTTCCATAGCTTTGCAGACCAAGCTAGTCAGGCTTATGGGGCGATAGTTTCCAGGATCCGTTGAGGCACCACCTTTGTGGAGTGGGACCACCGTTGCTGTACGCCACTCTTTGGGTACATATCCTGTAGTAAGGCTGAGATTGAACAGTAGTTTTATGTTTGAGATTAGCTCTTCTTGGAGTTCATGTAGGACACAGCCCGGGACACCGTCTGGTCCCATTGATGCTGTGTTTTTTTGCTTTGGAGAGGGCGGCTCTTACCTGAGCATCTGAGATGTCAGCAGGGCAGCACTCTGCTGGAATAGATATTTGCCCTTTCGGTGGGGAGAACCTGTCAGCTAGGATGTTGGCAATGTCTGTGGGTTTGGTGTATTTTTTGTCATTTTGGACTAATTCTGAGCATATCTGGGAATTCCCACCCAGGTTTCTAACATAACTAAAGAAAGCCTTGTGATTATCCTTAGTGTCCTGTGCAATTTTTCTCTCGAAGCTGGCCTTAGATGATTTTATGAGTGCCCGTATTTTTTTGCTAATACTGATCAGAGATGCCTTCCCTTTTTGGGATTTTGCTCTATTATGTAGTAGCTTCCACCTTCTATTGTATAGTTTGTTTATGGCTGGGGTCCACCAGACGGGACGTCTGCCTTTGGAGGATTGGGTCTTGGTTTTATTTGGGATTGCATGATCCATGCATTCCTGAAGGTGTTCATAGAATGCGTTTATAAAGGATTCTGCGGTCTGGGCCGTATTTTCCACAGGCCTGGGGGCTTTGAAGGATTCCACCTGGGTTTTGAGGAGTGTGAAATTTGCTTTAGAGAAGTTTTTCACTGTGGCTTTCTGGGCAGGGGGCGGGGTCGGGATGTTAATATCCAGTGAGATTAGTTTATGGTCTGATCTTACCAGTGAGGGATACACTTCTGGTCTGGAGCATAGAGTCCCCATGTTGGTGATGATCAGGTCCAGTATGTTTTCCACTCTTGTGGGAGTGGTAACAAGTTGTTCCATAACATTTGAGTTTATAAAGTCTAGGAACCTTTGGGCTAGGGTGCTGGAGCTAGAGTAATGCTCCCAGTCTATGTTTGGGTAGTTGAAGTCACCCAATATAATAGTGTTTGGAGAGACCTTCATATTTTCCAGTGTTCTCAGGAAGGACGAGTGGAGTTCCTGGGTTTGGGAGGGTGGTCTGTAGCAGGCTATAAACTGGAAGGCAGTTTTACCTACTGTTAGTTGCACATGGATAGTCTCTGATGCTTCGTGCTGTCCCACCAACCTGGAGGTGTGGGTATCTTTGACGAATATTGATACTCCCCCTCCTTTTGTGGTTCGGTCCAAGTTTTGGGGCCGAAAAGCATGGTATGAGGTATAACCTGGTAGTGCTGGGGTGCTCTCGGGAGCCTTGAACCAGGTTTCTGTTACTGCACAGATATCGATGTTCTCCATGCTAAGGAGAGTTTCGAGTGCGTGCCTCTTGAGGTTTAGACTTCTGGCGTTGAGTAGCACTACTCTTAGTTGCTTATCCCTTGTGATAACTATGAAGGTGGGTTTGTCATTTGAGCCTTGCTTAAAAAAGGCACTATGGGGGTAGCAAGAGCCTTTGCCAATATCCGAAAGCCCAGGGGTGATAGGTGCAAGCCGTCCCTAGCGAAGCATTGTGGCTTGTCGAGCATGTCATCCCAGGCTGACAGGCATTGGATCCCCTTTGAATGACACCAATACTTAAGCCAAATGTTGAAATTGATCATCTTGTCTTCATATTGTGGCATCATTCTTGGTGAGGGTAAGATGCTACTCAAGGTCAGGGTCATACCGGCCTGGGCTACATGCTCAGAGAGCTCCTCTATGTCTCTTTTCATGTAGTCCAGGGAGGTACGTCTCAGGTCATTCACACCAGCATGGACAATGACTGAGTCATATTTGTACTTGCCTTGGAGTGACCTGAGTGCTTGTGTTATGTGGCGGATCCTAGTGCCCGACAGGCAGCTCACCATGACCTTCTCCTTTTTCAGCCTGGTGAGCGGGACGTCAGTGTGCCTGACGATAGAGTCACCTATTACAAGTGTATCAGGTGTGTTGTTTAGCCTTAAGGGCTGTGACTGTTCAGCACACTGGCTTTGTGAGCTATGTGTTGCACATGTTTTGTTTTGGGGTAGCGGTTGCTTGGGTGTCTGCTTTGGAGGTCTCTGCTGCTTAGGCAGATTTTTATTTAGAGCCTCCGAGTATGTTTTTGTGTGTTTATGTGTTTGGTTTGCTGTCGTGGTAGGTCTATGTGAGACTAGAATTGTAGTGAGTGTGGTTTCCTTTTCCTCCTGACTGGTTACACCAGTACTGAGTTGAGAGAGCTTAGCCTGCAATTTGGCTATATGGTTGCATCTCTCACATGTGTTGGAATTTGTTAGTAGCTGCAGAGGGGCTGAGCAGAAGGTGTGCATCTATACTGCATAAGATCAATTAAACTTGGATCAGTACCTTATACATAATACATTAATCAATCAGTAAATGATTAACTGGATCACCTTTATCCCTACAATGTAAACTCCAGCAAGCATAGAATAGAAAATGCTGATTTGGTGCACAACCTGATGCTAAGACCCATGATTGCTTGTCTCTACATGAACTACAATTACTGGAGTTTGATCATCAGCTATCACTACATATTTTGCCCACAAACATTTGTACACTTCAAGCTGCCATCCCCTTCATGAAATGATCAAATGGGAACAAACAGGTCTTGTTGATTCCACTGATGAATAGCTTGGCAAACCCAGGTATGCTAAGCTGTTGTCCCAGTTGACTGCCATGATGAACAAACAAGTAGTAACCTACTACTTAAAAGAAATTTTGGCAGGGAACTCTAGTTATTCCCTTTTGTCTGAGCTGCACACCCTCAGATATTACCCTCGTAATCATTCATAGGTTCATACGTAATTACTAGGGTAGCTGCACTTGCAGACCATTTTAAGCCTAGCCAATTTCCCTTTTTTTGTTCAAATTAACGTATCACATTTGGCTAGAAAATGGCCATACTCATATTAGTCAATTGTTAAACTGACCATCACTAAGACCGTCCAACACCTTGCATCACTTTTATCAAATTTATCATATTCAGAGCATACACTCTTGTGTACCCTGTTGATCTTGACATTTGACTAGACAGATTGATTATACCTATATTAGACACATTATATTTCTTGTATTCTGTATTTTATTATGTACTGACATTTTTACTGTTGCATCTTTCATCTCATGAACAACCATTTAGCTTGCTAAGAATGCTACATAACTGGCTTCATAGGTAGCCTGTAAATATGCTCTTTTATGGTTTGACCATAATACTGCTGCATTGTACATATTATATTTATTATTTTATCACAAAATTGTTTTTTGTCTTGTGTTTTGAAGCTTTTTTCCCCAGGGACTTCACTGAAATTGAAGTTTCCTACCTAGAAATTCCATTGAGTAAATATATTTAGTAAAAAACAAACATCAAACCACTGAAATCTCCAAAGCATGAACAAAGTATAGATAACAAATAGGACCAGTTAGTAACCACACATAATATAGGTAATGAGGGGCACCAGTTAGTAACCACACATAATATAGGTAATGAGGGGCACCGGTTAGTAACCACACATAATATAGGTAATGGGGACACTGGTTAGTAACCACACATAATATAGGTAATGGGGGCACCGGTTAGTAACCACACATAATATAGGTAATGAGGGGCAATGGTTAGTAATCACACATAATATAGGTAATGAGGGGCACCGGTTTATAACCACACATAATATAGGTAATGAGAACCACAGCGTAGTAACCACACATGATATAGGTAATGAGGGGCACTGGTTAGTAACCACACATAATGTAGGTAATGAGAACCACCGCTTAGTAACCACACATAATATAGGTAATGAGGGGCACCGGTTAGTAACCACACATAATGTAGGTAATGAGAACCACCGCTTAGTAACCACACATAATATAGGTAATGAGGGGCACAGGTTAGTAACCACACATAATGTAGGTAATGAGGGGCACCGGTTTATAACCACACATAATATAGGTAATGAGGGGCACCAGTTGATAACCACACATAATATAGGTAATGAGGGGCACGGGTTAATAACCACACATAATGTAGGTAATGAGGGGCACCGGTTTATAACCACACATAATATAGGTAATGAGAACCACAGCGTAGTAACCACACATGATATAGGTAATGAGGGGCACTGGTTAGTAACCACACATAATGTAGGTAATGAGAACCACCGCTTAGTAACCACACATAATATAGGTAATGAGGGGCACCGGTTAGTAACCACACATAATGTAGGTAATGAGAACCACCGCTTAGTAACCACACATGATATAGGTAATGTGGGGCACCAGTTAGTAACCACACATAATGTAGGTAATGAGAACCTCCGCTTAGTAACCACACATAATATAGGTAATGAGGGGCACAGGTTAGTAACCACACATAATGTAGGTAATGAGGGGCACCGGTTTATAACCACACATAATATAGGTAATGAGGGGCACCAGTTGATAACCACACATAATATAGGTAATGAGGGGCACGGGTTAGTAACCACACATAATGTAGGTAATGAGGGGCACCGGTTTATAACCACACATAATATAGGTAATGAGGGGCACCGGTTAGTAACCACACATAATATAGGTAATGAGGGGCACTGGTTTGTAACCACACATAATATAGGTAATGAGGGGCACCAGTTTATAACCACACATAATATAGGTAATGAGGGGCACCGGTTTATAACCACACATAATATAGGTAATGAGGGGCACCGGTTTATAACCACACATAATATAGGTAATGAGGGGAACCGGTTTGTAACCACACATAATATAGGTAATGAGGCGCACAGATTTATAACCACACATAATATAGGTAATGAGGGGCATCAGTTTGTAACCACACTTAATATATTTAATGAGCGGCACTGGTTTATAACCACACACAATATAGGTAATGATGGAAACCGGTTTGTAACCACACATAATATAAGTAATGAGGGGCACCGGTTAATAACCACACATAATATAGGTAACGAGGGGCATCGGTTTATAACCACACATAATATAGGTAATGAAGGGCACCAGTTTGTAACCACACATAATATAGGCAATGAGGGGCACTGGTTAGTAACCACACATAATCTAGGTAATGAGGGGCACCGGTTAGTAACCACACATAATATATGTAATGAGGGGCACTGGTTAGTAATCACACATAATATAGGTAATGGGGGCACCGGTTAGTAACCACACATAATATAGGTAATGGGGGCACCGGTTAGTAACCACACATAATATAGGTAATGAGGGGCACCAGTTAGTAACCACAGATAATATAGGTAATGAGGGGCACCGGTTTATAACCACACATAATATAGGTAATAAGAACCACTGCTTAGTAACCACACATGATATAGGTAATGAGGGGCACCGGTTAGTAACCACACATAATGTAGGTAATGAGAACTACCGCTTAGTAACCACACATAATATAGGTAATGAGGGGCACTGGTTAGTAACCACACATAATGTAGGTAATGAGAACCACCGCTTAGTAACCACACATGCTATAGTTAATGTGGGGCACCAGTTAGTAACCACACATAATGTAGGTAATGAGAACCACCGCTTAGTAACCACACATAATATAGGTAATGAGGGGCACGGGTTAGTAACCACACATAATGTAGGTAATGAGGGGCAACGGTATATAACCACACATAATGTAGGTAATGAGGGGCACCAGTTTATAACCACACATAATATAGGTAATGAGGGGCACCAGTTTATAACCACACATAATATAGGTAATGAGGGGCACGGGTTAGTAACCACACATAATATAGGTAATGAGGGGCACCGGTTTATAACCACTAATAATATAGGTAATGAGGGACACCAGTTTATAACTACACATAATATAGGTAATGAGGGACACCGGTTTATAACCACACATAATATAGGTAATGAGGGGCACCGGTTTGTAACCACACGTAATATAGGTAATGAGGGGTACCAGTTCATATCCACACATAATATAGGTAACTAGGGGCACTGGTTTGTAACCACACATAATATAGGTAATGAGGGTCACCGGTTTATAACCACACATAATATAGGTAATGAGGGGCACGGGTTAGTAACCACACATAATGTAGGTAATGAGGGGCACCGGTTTATAACCACACATAATATAGGTAATGAGGGGCACCAGTTGATAACCACACATAATATAGGTAATGAGGGGCACGGGTTAGTAACCACACATAATGTAGGTAATGAGGGGCACCGGTTTATAACCACACATAATATAGGTAATGAGGGGCACCGGTTAGTAACCACACATAATATAGGTAATGAGGGGCACCGGTTTGTAACCACACATAATATAGGTAATGAGGGGCACCAGTTTATAACCACACATAATATAGGTAATGAGGGGCACCGGTTTATAACCACACATAATATAGGTAATGAGGGGCACCGGTTTATAACCACACATAATATAGGTAATGAGGGGCACCGGTTTATAACCACACATAATAAAGGTAATGAGGGGAACCGGTTTGTAACCACACATAATATAGGTAATGAGGGGCACAGATTTATAACCACACATAATATAGGTAATGAGGGGCATCAGTTTGTAACCACACTTAATATATTTAATGAGCGGCACTGGTTTATAACCACACATAATATAGGTAATGATGGGAACCGGTTTGTAACCACACATAATATAAGTAATGAGTGGCACCGGTTAATAACCACACATAATATAGGTAATGAGGGGCATCGGTATATAACCACACATAATATAGGTAATGAGGGGCACCAGTTTGTAACCACACATAATATAGGCAATGAGGGGCACTGGTTAGTAACCACACATAATCTAGGTAATGAGGGGCACCGGTTAGTAACCACACATAATATATGTAATGAGGGGCACTGGTTAGTAATCACACATAATATAGGTAATGGGGGCACCGGTTAGTAACCACACATAATATAGGTAATGGGGGCACCGGTTTATAACCACACATAATATAGGTAATAAGGACCACTGCTTAGTAACCACACATGATATAGGTAATGAGGGGCACCGGTTAGTAACCACACATAATGTAGGTAATGAGAACTACCGCTTAGTAACCACACATAATATAGGTAATGAGGGGCACCGGTTAGTAACCACACATAATGTAGGTAATGAGAACCACCGCTTAGTAACCACACATGCTATAGTTAATGTGGGGCACCAGTTAGTAACCACACATAATGTAGGTAATGAGAACCACCGCTTAGTAACCACACATAATATAGGTAATGAGGGGCACGGGTTAGTAACCACACATAATGTAGGTAATGAGGGGCACCGGTTTATAACCACACATAATATAGGTAATGAGGGGCACCAGTTTATAACCACAAATAATATAGGTAATGAGGGGCACAGGTTAGTAACCACACATAATATAGGTAATGAGGGGCACCAGTTTATAACCACACATAATGTAGGTAATTAGGGGCACCGGTTTATAACTACACATAATATAGGTAATGAGGGGCACCGGTTTATAACCACACATAATATAGGTAATGAGGGGCACCGGTTTATAACCACACATAATATAGGTAATGAGGGGTACCGGTTAGTAACCACACATAATATAGGTAATGAGGGGCACCGGTTAGTAACCACACATAATATAGGTAATGAGGGGCACCGGTTTATAACCACACATAATATAGGTATTGAGGGGCACCGGTTTATAACCACACATAATATAGGTAATGAGGGGAACCGGTTTGTAACCACACATAATATAGGTAATGAGGGGCACTGGTTTATATCCACACATATTATAGGTAATGAGGGGCATCAGTTTGTAACCACACTTAATATATTTAATTAGCGGCACTGGTTTATAACCACACATAATATAGGTAATGAGGGGCAGTGCTTAGTAACCACACATAATATAGGTAATGACGGAAAGCGGTTTGTAACCACACATAATATAAGTCATGAGGGGCACCGGTTAATAACCACACATGATATAGGTAATGAGGAGCATTGGTTTATAACCACACATAATATAGGTAATGAGGGGCACCGGTTTGTAACCACACATAATATAGGTAATGAGGGGCACCGGTTAGTAACCACACATAATGTACGTAATGAGGGGCACCGGTTAGTAACCACACATAATATATGTAATGAGGGGCACTGGTTAGTAATCACTCATAATATAGGTAATGAGGGGCACCGGTTAGTAACCACACATAATCTAGGTAATGAGGGGCACCGGTTAGTAACCACACATAATATATGTAATGAGGGGCACTGGTTAGTAATCACTCATAATATAGGTAATGGGGGCACCGGTTAGTAACCACACATAATATAGGTAATGGGGGCACCGGTTAGTAACCACACATAATATAGATAATGAGGGGCACCGGTTAGTAACCACACATAATATAGGTAATGAGGGACACCGGTTTATAACCACACATAATATAGGTAATAAGAACCACTGCTTAGTAACCACACATGATATAGGTAATGAGGGGCACCGGTTAGTAACCACACAAAATGTAGGTAATGAGAACCACTGCTTAGTAACCACACATGATATAGGTAATGTGGGGCACCAGTTAGTAACCACACATAATGTAGGTAATGAGAACCACCGGTTAGTAACCACACATAATATAGGTAATGAGGGGCATGGGTTAGTAACCACACATAATGTAGGTAATGAGGGGCACCGGTTTATAAATACACATAATATAGGTAATGAGGGGCACCAGTTTATAACCACACATAATATAGGTAATGAGGGGCACGGGTTAGTAACCACACATAATATAGGTAATGAGGGGTACCGGTTTATAACCACAAATAATATAGGTAATGAGGGACACCGGTTTATAACTACACATAATATAGGTAATGAGGGACACCGGTTTATAACCACACATAATATAGGTAATGAGGGGCACAGATATATAACCACACATAATATAGGTAATGAGGGGCATCAGTTTGTAACCACACTTAATATATTTAATGAGCGGCACTGGTTTATAACCACACATAATATAGGTAATGATGGGAACCGGTTTGTAACCACACATAATATAAGTAATGAGTGGCACCGGTTAATAACCACACATAATATAGGTAATGAGGGGCATCGGTTTATAACCACACATAATATAGGTAATGAGGGGCACCAGTTTGTAACCACACATAATATAGGCAATGAGGGGCACTGGTTAGTAACCACACATAATCTAGGTAATGAGGGGCACCGGTTAGTAACCACACATAATATATGTAACGAGGGGCACTGGTTAGTAATCACACATAATATAGGTAATGGGGGCACCGGTTAGTAACCACACATAATATAGGTAATGGGGGCACCGGTTAGTAACCACACATAATATAGGTAATGAGGGGCACCAGTTAGTAACCACACATAATATAGGTAATGAGGGGCACCGGTTTATAACCACACATAATATAGGTAATAAGAACCACTGCTTAGTAACCACACATGATATAGGTAATGAGAGGCACCGGTTAGTAACCACACATAATGTAGGTAATGAGAACTACTGCTTAGTAACCACACATAATATAGGTAATGAGGGGCACCGGTTAGTAACCACACATAATGTAGGTAATGAGAACCACCGCTTAGTAACCACACATGCTATAGTTAATGTGGGGCACCAGTTAGTAACCACACATAATGTAGGTAATGAGAACCACCGCTTAGTAACCACACATAATATAGGTAATGAGGGGCACGGGTTAGTAACCACACATAATGTAGGTAATGAGGGACACCGGTTTATAACCACACATAATATAGGTAATGAGGGGCACCAGTTTATAACCACAAATAATATAGGTAATGAGGGGCACAGGTTAGTAACCACACATAATATAGGTAATGAGGGGCACCGGTTTATAACCACACATAATGTAGGTAATTAGGGGCACCGGTTTAAAACTACACATAATATAGGTAATGAGGGGCACCGGTTTATAGCCACACATAATATAGGTAATGAGGGGTACCGGTTAGTAACCACACATAATATAGGTAATGAGGGGCACCGGTTAGTAACCACACATAATATAGGTAATGAGGGGCACCGGTTTATAACCACACATAATATAGGTATTGAGGGGCACCGTTTATAACCACACATAATATAGGTAATGAGGGGAACCGGTTTGTAACCACACATAATATAGGTAATGAGGGGCACCGGTTTATATCCACACATATTATAGGTAATGAGGGGCATCAGTTTGTAACCACACTTAATATATTTAATTAGCGGCACTGGTTTATAACCACACATAATATAGGTAATGAGGGGCAGTGCTTTGTAACCACACATAATATAGGTAATGACGGAAAGCGGTTTGTAACCACACATAATATAAGTCATGAGTGGCACCGGTTAATAACCACACATGATATAGGTAATGAGGAGCATTGGTTTATAACCACACATAATATAGGTAATGGGGGCACCGGTTAGTAACCAGACATAATATAGATAATGAGGGGCACCGGTTAGTAACCACACATAATATAGGTAATGAGGGACACCGGTTTATAACCACACACAATATAGGTAATAAGAACCACTGCTTAGTAACCACACATGATATAGGTATTGAGGGGCACCGGTTAGTAACCACACATAATGTAGGTAATGAGAACCACTGCTTAGTAACCACACATGATATAGGTAATGTGGGGCACCAGTTAGTAACCACACATAATGTAGGTAATGAGAACCACCGCTTAGTAACCACACATGATATAGGTAATGAGGGGCATGGGTTAGTAACCACACATAATGTAGGTAATGAGGGGCACCGGTTTATAACCACACATAATATAGGTAATGAGGGGCACCAGTTTATAACCACACATAATATAGGTAATGAGGGGCACGGGTTAGTAACCACACATAATATAGGTAATGAGGGGTACCGGTTTATAACCACAAATAATATAGGTAATGAGGGACACCGGTTTATAACTACACATAATATAGGTAATGAGGGACACCAGTTTATAACCACACATAATATAGGTAATTAGGGGCACCGGTTTGTAACCACATGTAATATAGGTAATGAAGGGTACCAGTTTATATCCACACATAATTTAGGTAACTAGGGGCACTGGTTTGTAACCACACATAATATAGGTAATGAGGGTCACCAGTTTATAACCACACATAATATAGGTAATGAAGGGCACCGGTTAGTAACCACACATAATATAGGTAATGAGGGGCACCGGTTAGTAACCACACATAATATAGGTAATGAGGGGCACCAGTTTGTAACCACACATAATATCGGTAATGAGGGGTACCAGTTAGTAACCACACATAATATAAGTAATGAGGGGCACCAGTTAGTAACCACACATAATATAGGTAATGAGGGGAACCGGTTTGTAACCACACATAATATAGGTAATGAGGGGCACCGGTTTATAACCACACATAATATAGGTAATGAGGGGCACCGGTTTATAACCACACATAATATAGGTAATGAGGGGCACCGGTTTATAACCACACATAATATAGGTAATGAGGGGCACCGGTTTATAACCACACATAATATAGGTAATGAGGGGCACTGGTTTATAAACACACATAATATCGGTAATGAGGGGAACCGGTATGTAACCACACATAATATAGGTAATGAGGGGCACCAGTTTATAACCACACATAATATAGGTAATGAGGGGCACCAGTTTGTAACCACACTTAATATAGGTAATGAGGGGCACTGGTTAGTAACCACACATAATATAGGTAATGGGGTCACGGTTAGTAACCACACATAATATAGGTAATGAGGGCACCGGTTTGTAACCACACATAATATAAGTAATGAGGGGCACCTGTTTATAACCGCACATAATATAGGTAATGAGGGGCACCGGTTTATAACCACACATAATATAGGTAATGAGGGCACCGGTTAGTAACCACACATAATATAGGTAATGAGGGGCACCAGTTAGTAACCACACATAATATAGGTAATGAGGGGCACCGGTTTATAACCACACATAATATAGGTAATGAGGGGCACCGATTTATAACTACACATAATATAGGTAATGAGGGGCACCGTTTAGTAACCACATATAATATAGTTAATGAGGGGCACCGGTTTATAACCACACATAATATAGGTAATGAGGGGCACCGGTTTGTAACCACACGTAATATAGGTAATGAGGGCACAGTTTATAACCACACATAATATAGGTAATGAGGGGCACAGGTTTATAACCACACATAATATAGGTAATGTGCGGCACCGGTTAGTAACCACACATAATATATGTAATGATTGGCAATGGTTAGTAATCACACATAATATAGGTAATGGGGGCACCGGTTAGTAACCACACATAATATAGGTAATGGGGGCACCGTTTAGTAACCACACATAATATAGGTAATGAGGGGCACCGGTTAGTAACCACACATAATATAGGTAATGAGGGGCACCGGTTTATAACCACACATAATATAGGTATTGAGGGGCACGGTTAGTAACCACACATAATGTAGGTAATGAGGGCACCGGTTAGTAACCACACATAATATAGGTAATGAGGGGCACTGGTTTAGTAACCACACATAATATAGGTAATGAGAACCACCGTTAGTAACCACACATAATATAGGTAATGAGGGCACGGGTTAGTAACCACACATAATATAGGTAATGAGGGCACCTGTTTATAACCACACATAATATAGGTAATGAGGGTCACCAGTTTATAACCACACATAATATAGGTAATGAAGGGCACCGGTTAGTAACCACACATAATATAGGTAATGAGGGGCACCGGTTAGTAACCACACATAATATAGGTAATGAGGGGCACGGTTTATAACCACACATAATATAGGTAATGAGGGGCACCAGTTTGTAACCACAAATAATATAGGTAATGAGGGGCACAGGTTAGTAACCACACATAATATAGGTAATGAGGGCACGGTTAGTAACCACACATAATATAGGTAATGAGGGGCACCGGTTAGTAACCACACATAATATAGGTAATGAGGGCACGGTTAGTAACCACACATAATATAGGTAATGAGGGCACCGGTTTATAACCACACATAATATAGGTAATGAGGGGCACCGGTTTATAACCACACATAATATAGGTAATGAGGGGCACCGGTTTGTAACCACACATAATATAGGTAATGAGGGCACCAGTTTATAACCACACATAATATAGGTAATGAGGGGCACGGTTTATAACCACATAATATAGGTAATGAGGGCACCAGTTTGTAACCACACATAATATAGGTAATGAGGGCACAGGTTAGTAACCACACATAATATAGGTAATGAGGGCCTCCGGTTTTTATCCACACATAATATAGGTAATGACGGGCACCGGTTTATAACCACACATAATATAGGTAATGGGGGCACGGTTTATAACCACACATAATATAGGTAATGAGGGGCACTGTTTATAACCACACATAATATAGGTAATGAGGGGCACGGTTTATAACCACACATAATACGGTTTAGGTAACCACACATAATATAGGTAATGAGGGGCACCGGTTTATAACCACACATAATATAGGTAATGAGGGGTACCGGTTAGTAACCACACATAATATAGGTAATGAGGGGCACCGGTTAGTAACCACACATAATATAGGTAATGAGGGGCACCGGTTAGTAACCACACATAATATAGGTAATGAGGGGCACCGGTTTATAACCACACATAATATAGGTATTGAGGGGCACCGGTTTATAACCACACATAATATAGGTAATGAGGGTCACCAGTTTATAACCACACATAATATAGGTAATGAGGGGCACCGGTTAGTAACCACACATAATATAGGTAATGAGGGGCACCAGTTTGTAACCACACATAATATCGGTAATGAGGGGTACCAGTTAGTAACCACACATAATATAGGTAATGAGGGGCACCAGTTAGTAACCACACATAATATAGGTAATGAGGGGAACCGGTTTGTAACCACACATAATATAGGTAATGAGGGGCACCGGTTTATAACCACACATAATATAGGTAATGAGGGGCACCGGTTTATAACCACACGTAATATAGGTAATGAGGGGCACCGGTTTATAACCCCACATAATATAGGTAATGAGGGGCACCGGTTTATAACCACACATAATATAGGTAATGAGGGGCACTGGTTTATAAACACACATAATATCGGTAATGAGGGGAACCGGTATGTAACCACACATAATATAGGTAATGAGGGGCACCAGTTTATAACCACACATAATATAGGTAATGAGGGGCACCAGTTTGTAACCACACTTAATATATTTAATGAGCGGCTCTGGTTTATAACCACACATAATATAGGTAATGTGGGTCACCGCTTAGTAACCACACATAATATAGGTAATGACGGAAACCGGTTTGTAACCACACATAATATAAGTAATGAGGGGCACCTGTTTATAACCGCACATAATATAGGTAATGAGGGGCACCGGTTTATAACCACACATAATATAGGTAATGAGGGGCACCGGTTTGTAACCACACATAATATAGGTAATGATGGGCACCAGTTAGTAACCACACATAATCTAGGTAATGAGGGGCACAGGTTTATAACCACACGTAATATAGGTAATGAGGGGCACCGTTTAGTAACCACATATAATATAGTTAATGAGGGGCACCGGTTTATAACCACACATAATATAGGTAATGAGGGGCACCGGTTTGTAACCACATGTAATATAAGTAATGAGGGGCACCAGTTTATAATAATATAGGTAATGAGGGGCACAGGTTTATAACCACACATAATATAGGTAATGTGCGGCACCGGTTAGTAACCACACATAATATATGTAATGATTGGCAATGGTTAGTAATCACACATAATATAGGTAATGGGGGCACCGGTTAGTAACCACACATAATATAGGTAATGGGGGCACCGTTTAGTAACCACACATAATATAGGTAATGAGAGGCACCGGTTATAACCACACATAATATAGGTAATGAGGGGCACGGTTTATAACCACACATAATATAGGTAATGAGAACCACCGGTTAGTAACCACACATAATATAGGTAATGAGGGGCACCGGTTAGTAACCACACATAATATAGGTAGTGAGGGGCACTGGTTAGTAAACACACATAATGTAGGTAATGAGAACCACCACTTAGTAACCACACATAATATAGGTAATGAGGGGCACGGTTAGTAACCACACATAATGTAGGTAATGAGGGGCACCTGTTTATAACCACACATAATATAGGTAATGAGGGCACCAGTGTATAACCACACATAATATAGGTAATGAGGGGCACTGGTTTATAACCGCACATAATATAGCTAATGAGGGGCACCAGTTAGTAACCACACATAATGTAGGTAATGAGGGGCACAGGTTAGTAACCACAAATAATAAAGGTAATGAGGGGCACCGATTTATAACCACACAAAATATAGGTAATGGGGGCACGGGTTAGTAACCACACATAATATAGGTAATGAGGGGCACCGGTTTGTAACCACACATAATATAGGTAATGAGGGGCACCGGTTAGTAACCACACATAATATAGGTAATGAGGGGCACCGGTTTGCAACCACAGATAATATAGGTAATGAGGGGCACCGGTTTATAACCACACATAATATATGTAATGACGGAAACTGGTTTGTAACCACACATAATAAAGGTAATGAGGGGCACCAGTTTATAACCAGACATAATATACGTAATGAGGGGCACCGGTTTATTACCACATTTAATATAGGTAATGAGGGGCACCAGTTTGTAACCACACATAATATAGGTAATGAGGGGCACAGGTTAGTAACCACACATAATATAGGTAATGATGGGCACCGGTTTATAACCACCCATAATATAGGTAATGTGGGGCTCCGGTTTATAACGACACATAATATAGGTAATGGGGGCACCGGTTTATAACCACACATAATATAGGTAATGAGGGGCACTGTTTAGTAACCACACATAATATAGGTAATGAGGGGCACCGGTTTATAACCACACATAATGTAGGTAATTAGGGGCACCGGTTTATAACTACACATAATATAGGTAATGAGGGCACGGTTTATAACCACACATAATATAGGTAATGAGGGGCACCGGTTTATAACCACACATAATATAGGTAATGAGGGGTACCGGTTAGTAACCACACATAATATAGGTAATGAGGGGCACCGGTTAGTAACCACACATAATATAGGTAATGAGGGCACGGTTTATAACCACACATAATATAGGTATTGAGGGGCACCGGTTTATAACCACACATAATATAGGTAATGAGGGGAACCGGTTTGTAACCACACATAATATAGGTAATGAGGGGCACCGGTTTATATCCACACATATTATAGGTAATGAGGGGCATCAGTTTGTAACCACACTTAATATATTTAATTAGCGGCACTGGTTTATAACCACACATAATATAGGTAATGAGGGGCAGTGCTTAGTAACCACACATAATATAGGTAATGACGGAAAGCGGTTTGTAACCACACATAATATAAGTCATGAGGGCACGGTTAATAACCACACATGATATAGGTAATGAGGAGCATCGGTTTATAACCACACATAATATAGGTAATGAGGGGCACCGGTTTGTAACCACACATAATATAGGTAATGAGGGGCACCGGTTTATAACCACACATAATCTAGGTAATGAGGGGCACCAGTTAGTAACCACACATAATATATGTAATGAGGGGCACTGGTTAGTAATCACTCATAATATAGGTAATGGGGGCACCGGTTAGTAACCACACATAATATAGGTAATGAGCGGCACCGCCTAGTAACCACACATAATATAGATAATGAGGGCACGGTTAGTAACCACACATAATATAGGTAATGAGGGGCACCGGTTTATAACCACACATAATATAGGTAATAAGAACCACTGCTTAGTAACCACACATGATATAGGTAATGAGGGGCACCGGTTAGTAACCACACATAATGTAGGTAATGAGAACCACTGCTTAGTAACCACACATGATATAGGTAATGTGGGGCACCAGTTAGTAACCACACATAATGTAGGTAATGAGAACCACCGCTTAGTAACCACACATAATATAGGTAATGAGGGGCATGGGTTAGTAACCACACATAATGTAGGTAATGATGGGCACCGGTTTATAACCACACATAATATAGGTAATGAGGGGCACGGGTTAGTAACCACACATAATGTAGGTAATGAGGGGCACCGGTTTATAACCACACATAATATAGGTAATGAGGGGCACCAGTTTATAACCACACATAATATAGGTAATGAGGGGCACAGGTTAGTAACTACACATAATATAGGTAATGAGGGGCACCAGTTAGTAACCACACATAATATAGGTAATGAGGGCACCGTTAGTAACCACACATAATATAGGTAATGAGGGGCACCGGTTAGTAACCACACATAGTATAGGTAATGAGGGGAACCGGTTTGTAACCAAACATAATATAGGTAATTATGGGCACCGGTTTATAACCACACATAATATAGGTAATGAGGGGCACCGGTTTATAACCACACATAATATAGGTAATGAGGGGCACCGGTTTATAACCACACATAATATAGGTAATGAGGGGCACCGGTTTATAACCACACATAATATAGGTAATGAGGGGAACCGGTATGTAACCACACATAATATAGGTAATGAGGGGCACCGGTTTATAACCACACATAATATAGGTAATGAGGGGCACCAGTTTGTAACCACACTTAATATATTTAATGAGCGGCACTGGTTTATAACCACATATAATATAGGTAATGAGGGGCACCGGTTAGTAACCACACATAATATAGGTAATGAGGGGCACCAGTTTGTAACCACACATAATATCGGTAATGAGGGGCACCAGTTAGTAACCACACATAATATAGGTAATGAGGGGCACCGGTTAGTAACCACACATAATATAGGTAATGAGGTGGACCGGTTTGTAACCACACATAATATAGGTAATGAGGGGCACCGGTTTATAACCACACATAATATAGGTAATGAGGGGCACCGGTTTATAACCACACATAATATAGGTAATGAGGGGCACCGGTTTATAACCCCACATAATATAGGTAATGAGGGGCACCGGTTTATAACCACACATAATATAGGTAATGAGGGGCACTGGTTTATAAACACACATAATATCGGTAATGAGGGGAACCGGTATGTAACCACACATAATATAGGTAATGAGGGGCACCGGTTTATAACCACATATAATATAGGTAATGAGGGGCACCAGTTTGTAACCACACTTAATATATTTAATGAGCGGCACTGGTTTATAACCACACATAATATAGGTAATGAGGGTCACCGCTTAGTAACCACACATAATATAGGTAATGACGGAAACCGGTTTGTAACCACACATAATATAAGTAATGAGGGGCACCTATTTATAACCGCACATAATATAGGTAATGAGGGGCACCGGTTTATAACCACACATAATATAAGTAAAGAGGGGCACCGGTTTGTAACCACACATAATATAGGTAATGAGGGGCACCAGTTAGTAACCACACATAATCTAGGTAATGAGGGGCACAGGTTTATAACCACACGTAATATAGGTAATGAGGGGCACCGATTTATAACTACACATAATATAGGTAATGAGGGGCACCGTTTAGTAACCACATATAATATAGTTAATGAGGGGCACCGGTTTATAACCACACATAATATAGGTAATGCGGGGCACTGGTTTATTACCACACATAATATACGTAATGAGGGGCACCGGTTTGTAACCACATATAATATAGGTAATGAGGGTCACCGGTTTGTAACTACACATAATATAGGTAATGAGGGGCACCGATTTGTAACCACATGTAATATAAGTAATGAGGGGCACCAGTTTATAATAATATAGGTAATGAGGGGCACAGGTTTATAACCACACATAATATAGGTAATGTGTGGCACCGGTTAGTAACCACACATAATATATGTAATGATTGGCACTGGTTAGTAATCACACATAATATAGGTAATGGGGGCACCGGTTAGTAACCACACATAATATAGGTAATGGGGGCACCGGTTAGTAACCACACATAATATAGGTAATGAGGGGCACCGGTTAGTATCCACACATAATATAGGCAATGAGGGGCACCGGTTTATAACCACACATAATATAGGTAATAAGAACCACAGCTTTGTAACCACACATGATATAGGTAATGAGGGGCACCGATTAGTAACCACACATAATGTAGGTAATGAGAACCACCGCTTAGTAACCACACATAATATAGGTAGTGAGGGGCACTGGTTAGTAACCACACATAATGTAGGTAATGAGAACTACCACTTAGTAACCACACATAATATAGGTAATGAGGGGCACGGGTTAGTAACCACACATAATGTAGGCAATGAGGGGCACCTGTTTATAACCACACATAATATAGGTAATGAGGGGCACCAGTGTATAACCACACATAATATAGGTAATGAGGCGCACCGGTTAGTAACCACACATAATGTAGGTTATGAGAACCACCGCTTAGTAACCAACAGGATATAGGTAATGAGGGGCACTGGTTTATAACCGCACATAATATAGCTAATGAGGGGCACCAGTTAGTAACCACACATAATGTAGGTAATGAGGGGCACTGGTTAGTAACCACAAATAATAAAGGTAATGAGGGGCACCGATTTATAACCACACAAAATATAGGTAATGGGGGCACGGGTTAGTAACCACACATAATATAGGTAATGAGGGGCACCGGTTTGTAACCACACATAATATAGGTAATGAGGGGCACCGGTTAGTAACCACACATAATATAGGTAATGAGGGGCACCGGTTTGCAACCACAGATAATATAGGTAATGAGGGGCACCGGTTTATAACCACACATAATATAGGTAATGACGGAAACCGGTTTGTAACCACACATAATAAAGGTAATGAGGGGCACCAGTTTATAACCACACATAATATACGTAATGAGGGGCACCGGTTTATTACCACATTTAATATAGGTAATGAGGGGCACCAGTTTGTAACCACACATAATATAGGTAATGAGGGGCACAGGTTAGTAACCACACATAATATAGGTAATGATGGGCACCGGTTTATAACCACCCATAATATAGGTAATGTGGGGCTCCGGTTTATAACGACACATAATATAGGTAATGGGGGCACCGGTTTATAACCACACATAATATAGGTAATGAGGGGCACTGTTTAGTAACCACACATAATATAGGTAATGAGGGGCACCGGTTTATAACCACACATAATGTAGGTAATTAGGGGCACCGGTTTATAACTACACATAATATAGGTAATGAGGGGCACCGGTTTATAACCACACATAATATAGGTAATGAGGGGCACCGGTTTATAACCACACATAATATAGGTAATGAGGGGTACCGGTTAGTAACCACACATAATATAGGTAATGAGGGGCACCGGTTAGTAACCACACATAATATAGGTAACGAAGGGCACCGGTTTGTAACCACACATAATATAGGTAACGAGGGGCACCGGTTTATAACCACACATAATATAGGTAATGAGGGGCACGGTTTATAACCACACATAATATAGGTAATGAGGGCACGGTTTATAACCACACATAATATAGGTATTGAGGGGCACCGTTTATAACCACACATAATATAGGTAATGAGGGGAACTGGTTTGTAACCACACATAATATAGGTAATGAGGGGCACCGGTTTATATCCACACATATTATAGGTAATGAGGGGCATCAGTTTGTAACCACACTTAATATATTTAATTAGCGGCACTGGTTTATAACCACACAAAATATAGGTAATGAGGGGCAGTGCTTAGTAACCACACATAATATAGCTAATGACGGAAAGCGGTTTGTAACCACACATAATATAAGTAATGAGGGGCACCGGTTAATAACCACACATGATATAGGTAATGAGGAGCATCGGTTTATAACCACACATAATATAGGTAATGAGGGGCACCGGTTAGTAACCACACATAATATATGTAATGAGGGGCACTGGTTAGTAATCACTCATAATATAGGTAATGGGGGCACCGGTTAGTAACCACACATAATATAGATAATGGGGGCACTTGTTAGTAACCACACATAATATAGATAATGAGGGGCACCGGTTAGTAACCACACATAATATAGGTAATGAGGGGCACTGGTTTATAACCACACATAATATTGGTAATAAGAACCACTGCTTAGTAACCACACATGATATAGGTAATGAGGGGCACCGGTTAGTAACCACACATAATGTAGGTAATGAGAACCACTGCTTAGTAACCACACATGATATAGGTAATGTGGGGCACCAGTTAGTAACCACACATAATGTAGGTAATGAGAACCACCGCTTAGTAACCACACATAATATAGGTAATGAGGGGCATGGGTTAGTAACCACACATAATGTAGGTAATGAGGGGCACCGGTTTATAACCACACATAATATAGGTAATGAGGGGCACGGGTTAGTAACCAGACATAATGTAGGTAATGAGGGGCACTGGTTTATAACCACACATAATATAGGTAATGAGGGGCACCAGTTTATAACCACACATAATATAGGTAATGAGGGGCACAGGTTAGTAACTACACATAATATAGGTAATGAGGGGCACCAGTTAGTAACCACACATAATATAGGTAATGAGGGGCACCAGTTTATAACCACACATAATATAGGTAATGAGGGGCACCGGTTTATAACCACACATAATATAGGTAATGAGGGGCACCAGTTTGTAACCACACTTAATATATTTAATGAGCGGCACTGGTTTATAACCACACATAATATAGGTAATGAGGGGCACCGGTTAGTAACCACACATAATATAGGTAATGAGGGGCACCAGTTTGTAACCACACATAATATCGGTAATGAGGGGCACCAGTTAGTAACCACACATAATATAGGTAATGAGGGCACCGGTTAGTAACCACACATAATATAGGTAATGAGGTGGACCGGTTTGTAACCACACATAATATAGGTAATGAGGGGCACCGGTTTATAACCACACATAATATAGGTAATGAGGGGCACCGGTTTATAACCACACATAATATAGGTAATGAGGGGCACCGGTTTATAACCCCACATAATATAGGTAATGAGGGGCACCGGTTTATAACCACACATAATATAGGTAATGAGGGGCACTGGTTTATAAACACACATAATATCGGTAATGAGGGGAACCGGTATGTAACCACACATAATATAGGTAATGAGGGGCACCGGTTTATAGCCACATATAATATAGGTAATGAGGGGCACCAGTTTGTAACCACACTTAATATATTTAATGAGCGGCACTGGTTTATAACCACACATAATATAGGTAATGAGGGTCACCGCTTAGTAACCACACATAATATAGGTAATGACGGAAACCGGTTTGTAACCACACATAATATAAGTAATGAGGGGCACCTGTTTATAACCGCACATAATATAGGTAATGAGGGGCACCGGTTTATAACCACACATAATATAAGTAATGAGGGGCACCAGTTTGTAACCACACATAATATAGGTAATGAGGGGCACCAGTTAGTAACCACACATAATCTAGGTAATGAGGGGCACAGGTTTATAACCACACGTAATATAGGTAATGAGGGGCACCGATTTATAACTACACATAATATAGGTAATGAGGGGCACCGTTTAGTAACCACATATAATATAGTTAATGAGGGGCTCCGGTTTATAACCACACATAATATAGGTAATGAGGGGCACTGGTTTATAACCACACATAATATACGTAATGAGGGGCACCGGTTTGTAACCACATATAATATAGGTAATGAGGGTCACCGGTTTGTAACTACACATAATATAGGTAATGAGGGGCACCGGTTTGTAACCACATGTAATATAAGTAATGAGGGGCACCAGTTTATAATAATATAGGTAATGAGGGGCACAGGTTTATAACCACACATAATATAGGTAATGTGTGGCACCGGTTAGTAACCACACATAATATATGTAATGATTGGCACTGGTTAGTTATCACACATAATATAGGTAATGGGGGCACCGGTTAGTAACCACACATAATATAGGTAATGGGGGCACCGTTTAGTAACCACACATAATATAGGTAATGAGGGGCACCGGTTAGTAACCACACATAATATAGGTAATGAGGGGCACCGGTTTATAACCACACATAATATAGGTAATAAGAACCACAGCTTTGTAACCACACATGATATAGGTAATGAGGGGCACCGGTTAGTAACCACACATAATGTAGGTAATGAGAACCACCGCTTAGTAACCACACATAATATAGGTAGTGAGGGGCACTGGTTAGTAAACACACATAATGTAGGTAATGAGAACCACCACTTAGTAACCACACATAATATAGGTAATGAGGGGCACGGGTTAGTAACCACACATAATGTAGGCAATGAGGGGCACCTGTTTATAACCACACATAATATAGGTAATGAGGGGCACCAGTGTATAACCACACATAATATAGGTAATGAGGCGCACCGGTTAGTAACCACACATAATGTAGGTTATGAGAACCACCGCTTAGTAACCAACAGGATATAGGTAATGAGGGGCACTGGTTTATAACCGCACATAATATAGCTAATGAGGGGCACCAGTTAGTAACCACACATAATGTAGGTAATGAGGGGCACTGGTTAGTAACCACAAATAATAAAGGTAATGAGGGGCACTGATTTATAACCACACAAAATATAGGTAATGGGGGCACGGGTTAGTAACCACACATAATATAGGTAATGAGGGGCACCGGTGTGTAACCACACATAATATAGGTAATGAGGGGCACCGGTTAGTAACCACACATAATATAGGTAATGAGGGGCACCGGTTTGCAACCACAGATAATATAGGTAATGAGGGGCACCAGTTTATAACCACACATAATATAGGTAATGACGGAAACCGGTTTGTAACCACACATAATAAAGGTAATGAGGGGCACCAGTTTATAACCACACATAATATACGTAATGAGGGGCACCGGTTTATTACCACATTTAATATAGGTAATGAGGGGCACCAGTTTGTAACCACACATAATATAGGTAATGAGGGGCACCGGTTAATAACCACACATGATATAGGTAATGAGGAGCATCGGTTTATAACCACACATAATATAGGTAATGAGGGGCACCGGTTTGTAACCACACATAATATAGGTAATGAGGGGCACCGGTTTATAACCACACATAATATAGGTAATGAGGGGTACCGGTTAGTAACCACACATAATATAGGTAATGATGGGCACCGGTTTATAACCACCCATAATATAGGTAATGTGGGGCTCCAGTTTATAACGACACATAATATAGGTAATGGGAGCACCGGTTTATAACCACAAATAATATAGGTAATGAGGGGCACTGTTTAGTAACCACACATAATATAGGTAATGAGGGGCACCGGTTTATAACCACACATAATGTAGGTAATTAGGGGCACCGGTTTATAACTACACATAATATAGGTAATGAGGGGCACCGGTTTATAACCACACATAATATAGGTAATGAGGGGCACCGGTTTATAACCACACATAATATAGGTAATGAGGGGTACCGGTTAGTAACCACACATAATATAGGTAATGAGGGGCACCGGTTAGTAACCACACATAATATAGGTAATGAAGGGCACCGGTTTGTAACCACACATAATATAGGTAACGAGGGGCACCGGTTTATAACCACACATAATATAGGTAATGAGGGGCACCGGTTTATAACCACACATAATATAGGTAATGAGGGGCACCGGTTTATAACCACACATAATATAGGTATTGAGGGGCACCGGTTTATAACCACACATAATATAGGTAATGAGGGGAACTGGTTTGTAACCACACATAATATAGGTAATGAGGGGCACCGGTTTATATCCACACATATTATAGGTAATGAGGGGCATCAGTTTGTAACCACACTTAATATATTTAATTAGCGGCACTGGTTTATAACCACACAAAATATAGGTAATGAGGGGCAGTGCTTAGTAACCACACATAATATAGCTAATGACGGAAAGCGGTTTGTAACCACACATAATATAAGTAATGAGGGGCACCGGTTAATAACCACACATGATATAGGTAATGAGGAGCATCGGTTTATAACCACACATAAAATAGGTAATGAGGGGCACCGGTTTGTAACCACACATAATATAGGTAATGAGGGGCACCGGTTAGTAACCACACATAATCTAGGTAATGAGGGGCACAGGTTAGTAACCACACATAATATATGTAATGAGGGGCACTGGTTAGTAATCACTCATAATATAGGTAATGGGGGCACCGGTTAGTAACCACACATAATATAGATAATGGGGGCACTGGTTAGTAACCACACATAATATAGATAATGAGGGGCACCGGTTAGTAACCACACATAATATAGGTAATGAGGGGCACTGGTTTATAACCACACATAATATAGGTAATAAGAACCACTGCTTAGTAACCACACATGATATAGGTAATGAGGGGCACCGGTTAGTAACCACACATAATGTAGGTAATGAGAACCACTGCTTAGTAACCACACATGATATAGGTAATGTGGGGCACCAGTTAGTAACCACACATAATGTAGGTAATGAGAACCACCGCTTAGTAACCACACATAATATAGGTAATGAGGGGCATGGGTTAGTAACCACACATAATGTAGGTAATGAGGGGCACCGGTTTATAACCACACATAATATAGGTAATGAGGGGCACGGGTTAGTAACCAGACATAATGTAGGTAATGAGGGGCACCGGTTTATAACCACACATAATATAGGTAATGAGGGGCACCGGTTTATAACCACACATAATATAGGTAATGAGGGGCACAGGTTAGTAACTACACATAATATAGGTAATGAGGGGCACCAGTTAGTAACCACACATAATATAGGTAATGAGGGGCACCAGTTAGTAACCACACATAATATAGGTAATGAGGGGCACTGGTTAGTAACCACACATAGTATAGGTAATGAGGGGAACCGGTTTGTAACCAAACATAATATAGGTAATGATGGGCACCAGTTTATAACCACACATAATATAGGTAATGAGGGGCACCAGTTTATAACCACACATAATATAGATAATGAGGGGCACCGGTTTATAACCACACATAATATAGGTAATGAGGGGCACCGGTTTATAACCACACATAATATAGGTAATGAGGGGAACCGGTATGTAACCACACATAATATAGGTAATGAGGGGCACCGGTTTATAACCACACATAATATAGGTAATGAGGGGCACCAGTTTGTAACCACACTTAATATATTTAATGAGCGGCACTGGTTTATAACCACACATAATATAGGTAATGAGGGTCACCACTTAGTAACCACACATAATATAGGTAATGAGGGGCACAGGTTAGTAACTACACATAATATAGGTAATGAGGGAAACCAGTTTGTAACCACAGATAATATAGGTAATGAGTGGCACCGGTTTATAACCACACATAATATAAGTAATGAGTGGCACCGGTTTATAACCACACATAATATAGGTAATGAGGGGCACCGGTTTATAACCACACATAATATAGGTAATGAGGGGCACCGGTTTGTAACCACACATAATATAGGTAATGAGGGGCACCGGTTAGTAACCACACATAATCTAGGTAATCAGGGGCACAGGTTTATAACCACACATAATATAGGTAATGTGGGGCACCGATTTATAAGTACACATAATATATGTAATGAGGGGCACCGGTTTGTAACCACATATAATATAGGTAATGAGGGGCACCGGTTTGTAACCATACATAATATAGGTAATGAGGGGCACCGGTTTGTAACCACACGTAATATAAGTAATGAGGGGCACCTGTTAGTAACCACACATAATATATGTAATGATTGGCACTTGTTAGTAATCACACATAATATAGGTAATCGGGGCACCGGTTAGTAACCACACATAATATATGTAATGGGGGCACCGGTTAGTAACCACACATAATATAGGTAATGAGGGGCACTGGTTAGTAACCAGACATAATATAGGTAATGAGGGGCACCAGTTTTTAACCACACATAATATAGGTAATAAGAACCACAGCTTAGTAACAACACATGATATAGGTAATGAGGGGCACTGGTTAGTAACCACACATAATGTAGGTAATGAGAACCACCGCTTAGTAACCACACATAATATAGGTAATGAGGGGCACTGATTAGTAACCACACATAATGTAGGTAATGAGAACCACTGCTTAGTAACCACACATGATATAGGTAATGTGGGGCACCAGTTAGTAACCACACATAATGTAGGTAATGAGAACCACCGCTTAGTAACCGCACATAATATAGGTAATGAGGGGCACAGGTTAGTAACCACACATAATGTAGGTAATGAGGGGCACCGGTTTATAACCACACATAATATAGGTAATGAGGGGCACCAGTTGATAACCACACATAATATAGGTAATGATGGGCAGCTGTTAGTAACCACACATAATATAGGTTATGAGAACCACTGCTTAGTAACCACACATAATATAGATAATGAGGGGCACCGGTTTGTAACCACACGTAATACAGGTAATGAGGGGCACTGGTTTGTAACCACACATAATATAGGTAATGAGGGGCACCGGTTTGTAACCACACATAATATAGGTAATGAGCGACACCGGTTTGTAACCACACATAATATAGGTAATGAGGGGCACTGGTTTGTAACCACACATAATATAGGTAATGAGGGGCACCAGTTTATAACCACACATAATATAGTTAATGAGTGGCACTGGTCTGTAACCACACATAATATAGGTAATGAGGGGCACCGGTTTATAACCACACATAATATAGCTAATGAGGGGCACCGGTTTATAACCACAGATAATATTTGTAACCACACATAATATAGGTAATGAGGGGCACTGGTATGTAACCACACATAATGTAGGTAATGAGAGGCGCCGGTTTATAACCACACATAATATAGGTAATGAGGGGCACCGGTTAGTAACCACATATAATATAGTTAATGAGGGGCACTGGTTTATAACCACACATAATATAGGTAATGAGGGGCACCGGTTTATAACCACACATAATATATGTAATGAGGGGCACCGGTTTGTAACCACATATAATATAGGTAATGAGGGGCACCGGTTTGTAACCATACATAATATAGGTAATGAGGGGCACCGGTTTGTAACCACACGTAATATAAGTAATGAGGGGCACCTGTTTATAATAATATAGGTAATGAGGGGCACCGGTTTATAACCACACATAATATAGGTAATGTGGGGCACTGGTTAGTAACCACACATAATCTAGGTAATGAGGGGCACAGGTTTATAACCCCACATAATATAGGTAATGTGGGGCACCGGTTAGTAACCACACATAATATATGTAATGATTGGCACTTGTTAGTAATCACACATAATATAGGTAATCGGGGCACCGGTTAGTAACCACACATAATATATGTAATGGGGGCACCGGTTAGTAACCACACATAATATAGGTAATGAGGGGCACTGGTTAGTAACCAGACATAATATAGGTAATGAGGGGCACCAGTTTTTAACCACACATAATATAGGTAATAAGAACCACAGCTTAGTAACCACACATGATATAGGTAATGAGGGGCACTGGTTAGTAACCACACATAATGTAGGTAATGAGAACCACCGCTTAGTAACCACACATAATATAGGTAATGAGGGGCACTGATTAGTAACCACACATAATGTAGGTAATGAGAACCACTGCTTAGTAACCACACATGATATAGGTAATGTGGGGCACCAGTTAGTAACCACACATAATGTAGGTAATGAGAACCACCGCTTAGTAACCGCACATAATATAGGTAATGAGGGGCACAGGTTAGTAACCACACATAATGTAGGTAATGAGGGGCACCGGTTTATAACCACACATAATATAGGTAATGAGGGGCACCAGTTGATAACCACACATAATATAGGTAATGATGGGCAGCTGTTAGTAACCACACATAATGTAGGTTATGAGAACCACTGCTTAGTAACCACACATAATATAGATAATGAGGGGCACCGGTTTGTAACCACACGTAATACAGGTAATGAGGGGCACTGGTTTGTAACCACACATAATATAGGTAATGAGGGGCACCGGTTTGTAACCACACATAATATAGGTAATGAGCGACACCGGTTTGTAACCACACATAATATAGGTAATGAGGGGCACTGGTTTGTAACCACACATAATATAGGTAATGAGGGGCACCAGTTTATAACCACACATAATATAGTTAATGAGTGGCACTGGTCTGTAACCACACATAATATAGGTAATGAGGGGCACCGGTTTATAACCACACATAATATAGCTAATGAGGGGCACCGGTTTATAACCACAGATAATATTTGTAACCACACATAATATAGGTAATGAGGGGCACTGGTATGTAACCACACATAATGTAGGTAATGAGAGGCGCCGGTTTATAACCACACATAATATAGGTAATGAGGGGCACCGGTTTGTAACCACACATAATATAGGTAATGAGCGACACCGGTTTGTAACCACACATAATATAGGTAATGATGGGCACCGATTTATAACCACACATAATATAGGTAATGAGGGGCACTGCTTTGTAACCACACGTAATATAGGTAATGAGGGGCACCGGTTTATAACCACACATAATATAGTTAATGAGTGGCACTGGTCTGTAACCACACATAATATAGGTAATGAGGGGCACCGGTTTATAACCACACATAATATAGGTAATAAGAACCACAGCTTTGTAACCACACATGATATAGATGATGAGGGGCACCGGTTAGTAACCACACATAATGTAGGTAATGAGAACCACCGCTTAGTAACCACACATAATATAGGTAGTGAGGGGCACTGGTTAGTAACCACACATAATGTAGGTAATGAGAACCACCACTTAGTAACCACACATAATATAGGTAATGAGGGGCACGGGTTAGTAACCACACATAATGTAGGCAATGAGGGGCACCTGTTTATAACCACACATAATATAGGTAATGAGGGGTACCAGTGTATAACCACACATAATATAGGTAATGAGGCACACCGGTTAGTAACCACACATAATGTAGGTTATGAGAACCACCGTTTAGTAACCAACAGGATATAGGTAATGAGGGGCACTGGTTTATAACCGCACATAATATAGCTAATGAGGGGCACCAGTTAGTAACCACACATAATGTAGGTAATGAGGGGCACCGGTTAGTAACCACAAATAATAAAGGTAATGAGGGGCACCGATTTATAACCACACAAAATATAGGTAATGGGGGCACGGGTTAGTAACCACACATAATATAGGTAATGAGGGGCACCGGTTTGTAACCACACATAATATAGGTAATGAGGGGCACCGGTTAGTAGCCACACATAATATAGGTAATGAGGGGCACCGGTTTGCAACCACAGATAATATAGGTAATGAGGGGCACCGGTTTATAACCACACATAATATAGGTAATAACGGAAAACGGTTTGTAACCACACATAATAAAGGTAATGAGGGGCACCAGTTTATAACCACACATAATATACGTAATGACGGGCACCGGTTTATTACCACATTTAATATAGGTAATGAGGGGCACCAGTTTGTAACCACACATAATATAGGTAATGAGGGGCACAGGTTAGTAACCACACATAATATAGGTAATGATGGGCACCGGTTTATAACCACCCATAATATAGGTAATGGGGGCACCGGCTTATAACCACATATAATATAGGTAATGAGGGGCACTGTTTAGTAACCACACATAATATAGGAAATGAGGGGCACTGGTTTATAACCACACATAATGTAGGTAATTAGGGGCACCGGTTTATAACTACACATAATATAGGTAATGAGGGGCACCGGTTTATAACCACACATAATATAGGTAATGAGGGGCACCGGTTTATAACCACACATAATATAGGTAATGAAGGGTACCGGTTAGTAACCACACATAGTATAGGTAATGAGGGGCACCGGTTAGTAACCACACATAATATAGGTAATGAAGGGCACCGGTTTGTAACCACACATAATATAGGTAATGAGGGGCACCGGTTTATAACCACACATAATATAGGTAATGAGGGGCACCGGTTTAAAACCACACATAATATAGGTAATGAGGGGCACCGGTTTATAACCACACATAATATAGGTATTGAGGGGCACCGGTTTATAACCACACATAATATAGGTAATGAGGGGAACCGGTTTGTAACCACACATAATATAGGTAATGAGGGGCACCGGTTTATATCCACACATATTATAGGTAATGAGGGGCATCAGTTTGTAACCACACTTAATATATTTAATTAGCGGCACTGGTTTATAACCACACATAATATAGGTAATGAGGGGCAGTGCTTAGTAACCACACATAATATAGGTAATGACGGAAAGCGGTTTGTAACCACACATAATATAAGTAATGAGGGGCACCGGTTAATAACCACACATGATATAGGTAATGAGGAGCATCGGTTTATAACCACACATAATATAGGTAATGAGGGGCACCGGTTTGTAACCACACATAATATAGGTAATGAGGGGCACCGGTTAGTAACCACACATAATCTAGGTAATGAGGGGCACCAGTTAGTAACCACACATAATATATGTAATGAGGGGCACTGGTTAGTAATCACTCATAATATAGGTAATGGGGGCACCGGTTAGTAACCACACATAATATAGGTAATGGGGGCACCGGTTAGTAACCACACATAATATAGATAATGAGGGGCACCGGTTAGTAACCACACATAATATAGGTAATGAGGGGCACCGGTTTATAACCACACATAATATAGGTAATAAGAACCACTGCTTAGTAACCACACATGATATAGGTAATGAGGGGCACCGGTTAGTAACCACACATAATGTAGGTAATGAGAACCACTGCTTAGTAACCACACATGATATAGGTAATGTGGGGCACCAGTTAGTAACCACACATAATGTAGGTAATGAGAACCACCGCTTAGTAACCACACATAATATAGGTAATGAGGGGCATGGGTTAGTAACCACACATAATGTAGGTAATGAGGGGCACCGGTTTATAACCACACATAATATAGGTAATGAGGGGCATGGGTTAGTAACCACACATAATGTAGGTAATGAGGGGCACCGGTTTATAACCACACATAATATAGGTAATGAGGGGCACCAGTTTATAACCACACATAATATAGGTAATGAGGGGCACAGGTTAGTAACTACACATAATATAGGTAATGAGGGGCACCAGTTAGTAACCACACATAATATAGGTAATGAGGGGCACCGGTTAGTAACCACACATAATATAGGTAATGAGGGGCACCGGTTAGTAACCACACATAGTATAGGTAATGAGGGGAACCGGTTTGTAACCAAACATAATATAGGTAATGATGGGCACCGGTTTATAACCACACATAATATAGGTAATGAGGGGCACCGGTTTATAACCACACATAATATAGGTAATGAGGGGCACCGGTTTATAACCACACATAATATAGGTAATGAGGGGCACCGGTTTATAACCACACATAATATAGGTAATGAGGGGAACCAGTATGTAACCACACATAATATAGGTAATGAGGGGCACCGGTTTATAACCACACATAATATAGGTAATGAGGGGCACCAGTTTGTAACCACACTTAATATATTTAATGAGCAGCACTGGTTTATAACCACACATAATATAGGTAATGAGGGTCACCACTTAGTAACCACACATAATATAGGTAATGACGGAAACCGGTTTGTAACCACACATAATATAAGTAATGAGGGGCACCTGTTTATAACCGCACATAATATAGGTAATGAGGGGCACCGTTTTATAACCACACATAATATAGGTAATGAGGGGCACCGGTTTGTAACCACACATAATATAGGTAATGAGGGGCACCGGTTAGTAACCACACATAATATAGGTAATGAGGGGCACCATTTTATAACCACACATAATATAGGTAATGAGGGGCACCGTTTTATAACCACACATAATATAGGTAATGAGGGGCACCGGTTTATAACCACACATAATATAGGTAATGAGGGGCACCGTTTTATAACCACACATAATATAAGTAATGAGGGGCATCGGTTTATAATCACACATAATATAGGTAATGAGGGGCACCGATTTATAAGTACACGTACTATAGGTAATGAGGGGCACCGGTTAGTAACCACATATAATATAGTTAATGAGGGGCACTGGTTTATATCCACACATAATATAGGTAATGAGGGGCACCGGTTTATAACTACACATAATATATGTAATGAGGGGCACCGGTTTGTAACCACATATAATATAGGTAATGAGGGGCACCGGTTTGTAACCACACATAATATAGGTAATGAGGGGCACCGGTTTGTAACCACACGTAATATAAGTAATGAGGGGCACCTGTTTATAATAATATAGGTAATGAGGGGCACCGGTTTATAACCACACATAATATAGGTAATGTGGGGCACTGGTTAGTAACCACACATAATCTAGGTAATGAGGGGCACAGGTTTATAACCCCACATAATATAGGTAATGTGGGGCACCGGTTAGTAACCACACATAATATATGTAATGATTGGCACTTGTTAGTAATCACACATAATATAGGTAATCGGGGCACCGGTTAGTAACCACACATAATATAGGTAATGGGGGCACCGGTTAGTAACCACACATAATATAGGTAATGAGGGGCACCGGTTTGTAACCACACATAATATAGGTAATGAGGGGCACCGGTTAGTAGCCACACATAATATAGGTAATGAGGGGCACCGGTTAGTAACCACACATAATGTAGGTAATGAGAACCACCGCTTAGTAACCACACATAATATAGGTAATGAGGGGCACCGATTAGTAACCACACATAATGTAGGTAATGAGAACCACCGCTTAGTAACCACACATAATATAGGTAATGAGGGGCACGGGTTAGTAATCACACATAATGTAGGTAATGAGGGCACCGGTTTATAACCACACATAATATAGGTAATGAGGGGCACCAGTTGATAACCACACATAATATAGGTAATGAGGGGCAGCGGTTAGTAACCACACATAATGTAGGTTATGAGAACCACTGCTTAGTAACCACACATAATATAGATAATGAGGGGCACCGGTTTGTAACCACACGTAATACAGGTAATGAGGGGCACTGGTTTGTAACCACACATAATATAGGTATGTATCACAATCCCAGCAATAAACCTCCAAAGATCCTCACCTCCATGAGGGGCACCGGTTTATAACCACAGATAATATTTGTAACCACACATAATATAGGTAATGAGGGGCACTGGTATGTAACCACACATAATGTAGGTAATGAGAGGCGCCGGTTTATAACCACACATAATATAGGTAATGAGGGGCACCGGTTTGTAACCACACATAATATAGGTAATGAGCGACACCGGTTTGTAACCACACATAATATAGGTAATGAGTGGCACCGATTTATAACCACACATAATATAGGTAATGAGGGGCACTGGTTTGTAACCACACGTAATATAGGTAATGAGGGGCACCGGTTTATAACCACACATAATATAGTTAATGAGTGGCACTGGTCTGTAACCACACATAATATAGGTAATCAGGGGCACCGGTTTATAACCACACATAATATAGCTAATGAGGGGCACCAGTTTATAACCACACATAATATTTGTAACCACACATAATATAGGTAATGAGGGGCACTGGTATGTAACCACACATAATGTAGGTAATGAGAGGCGCCGGTATGTAACCACACATAATGTAGGTAATGAGAGGCGCCGGTTTATAACCACACATAATATAGGTAATGAGGGGCATTGGTTAGTAACTACATATGATCTAGGTAATGAGGTCGACTGGGTAGTAGCCACACATAATATAGGTAATGAGGAGCACCAGTTCGTTATCCTATGTAATATAGGTAATATGAGGCACTGGTTAGTAACCACATATAATATATAAAATGAGGATCACTATTTTGTAACCACACATAATATAGGTAATGAGGGGCACCGATTAGTTCTCAGCTCATATCAATAAGGTTTTAGAATTCTTAGCTTTACTGTTTGATGCAGGGGCTCTTCCCCTACCATCAGGGCTCAACTAGTAGCTGCTACCTCATATTTTCATAATGGGTTTAACGAATGTTCTTTAATTTCTCATACCCTTTGCAAGGCATTTTTAAAGGGACTTTGATGATAAAACCCTCATATAAGGATCCATATACACCTTGGGATTTAAACTTAGTGTAACAAACATTTGTTCATTCCCACTTTGAGCCTGGTGCCGACTGAGACTTAAAATTTATGCCTTGGAAAACTATATTTTTAGTAGCTATAACTTCTGCCAGACAAATTTCAGAAATTCAAGGTTTATCCTGCAAACCACCTTATCTGATATTCCACAAAGACAGGGTTTCACTGAGAACAAATCGTTCCTTTCTTCCAAAGGTGGTGTCAGACAAGAATATCAACTAGGCAATCAATCTACCAGTATTTTTTCCCAATTACTCAAACAAAAGGGAATACTGTTTACATTTATTGTACATTCAGAGACTATTACGCTTCTGTCTTCATAGAACAAAAGATATAAGGAAGTATAATCAGCTGTATATTTCCTTTGCAAGTACTAAAATGGGCAAGCCAGTTACCAAAGTCACTTTATCTAGATGGCTAAAAGATTGTATTTCCTTTATGTACAACACCATTCATGGTTTTTATGCATAATATAGAGGGCTATGATCATGTCTGCGATTGTAACAACATTATTAAGTATTTGAAACATGGCTCGCTCTTGAGGTGAATCTTGACGTCCATTTTGAGAACACATAACAATGGTAATACAATTAGCTGGGCCTGTTAAGGCACAGTCTGACAGAGCCATCGCTGCTTCAGCAGTGTTCCAGTCTAACGCTTCCATGGATGAGATCTGCACAACAGCAACATGGGCTACCCCACATACCTTTATTACTCATTACAAATTGGATGTGGTCTCCAGGGGAAGAGCATCATTTGGTTCTGTGGTGCTCAGGAATATCTTTCCATGAGTCCTCCTAAGATCTAAGGTAGCTGGATCAAGAAATAAATGAAGACTGACAATATCAGATAAAGAAATTATGTACTTATCATAACATTCCATCTGTGTTTTCCATCTTCATTTATCCTTGTCTCCCCACCCTTCACCCCCCTTCCTTTCAGACCTCTTCGTGGAATGATGTATGGCCCTAGACCCTAATTATTTCATCCATGATGCCAGATATGGTCTCCATGAAGGTATTATTTCTTAGAACACAGTGGTTATGCCCCTGTACTAAACCTGGCTGATCGATTACCTTTCCTCCTTGGACCTACCTACTTTCCTTTTCTTAGTAACAACTAACTTATTCCTTTCTAGATCTTTTCTTATTATCTCCTCATAACTTCTTTAATCAAACCTGTTTTAGCACACATTCTGAATATTGCAGCTCATACGTTTGTTATCCTTCCTCTTACCAACCACCTTCTAATAACGTTTCTACTCAGCTGCTACCTTTTACATGTTATAATGCAACTATATCTGTACTAGGTTATAAATAAAATAAATTATTTCTACTCGTCCTCTGCAGCTCTCCTGACATCCACATGGATATTATTATTCCTATGATGTCACTTTCTCATTTACACTAGATATATTACTGCACCCTGTTATCTCACCTTCTATTTAAACCTTGTATTCTGATTTCTACTGTACAAGTCTGGGTCTTAAAACTATTTGCTTTGGCACAAAATGTTTATTATATCTGTTAATATTGTAAATATTGTATAGACTCTACTGTCTGTTTATTTTCTTTCATTACAATTCCTGCTACTGTAAAGAGTTTGGGATTAGGGATCCTCGTATTTTATTTCTGTTAAATTGCTGGAATAGTTCTGTAGTTACTTACATTTTAGTCTCTTACTGTGCTGTTTTATTTACTAATATATAGTGGAGCTTTTCTCCTCGGGCCTCTGCTGAAAATGGACATGTATCCAGCCAGACTAGCCCGGTCAACAAATGTAAAATAAATAAAATAAATAAATTATTAGGATTATTATTTCGAACTCGATATAAGGTAATTGGGAGAGGAGCATTCTGGGTAGGAATTAAGCTCAAGAGTTTTTGGTCTTCGCGGGCTGTAGTAATGGCTCAGTCGGTTCTGATATTCAGACCCAAACCCACAGTTCAAGGATAAATGAAGATGGACAACACAGATGGAATGTTATGGTAAGTACATAACTTCTTTTTTTGTTCACTCGTGTATGCATATCAGGACTGTTTAAGTAAAGCCATGGCATCTACATTTTTATGAATAAAAAAGACTGTTCCATATTTTGTCTGTTCCTTAGCCAAACTTGTGAATCAGTTTAACCAAATACTTTGCAGTCATTTGTAATATTAGTTTACTGCCCCGTTAGGCATTTAGCTGCTGGCGATCTGATTAGACAAAAGCAATGTAAGGTAAAATCCTCTCAGAGTGCGCTGCAGAACAAAGCAAGACGTTTCCTAAAGCTATGATAGGCCAAGCAGCAAATACGGAATGTTTTCAGCCTCTCCTTTTAATTGAGGATATCAAGTCCTGCTTTCGGGTGCTTAATTTTACTGCAAGAAATAGTTTACTCCAATGTGATACAACACTCGATTAGAAATCTGACTTGTTTTTTATGTTGATTTTCAGTCATGGGTTATCCAGTCTTGCTTTGGCTATGCTAGTTGCATATTTCTGGTATGAGTTTTCAGACAGAATAGGTAAAGACATGTCTTTATATGCCAAGCACATTTGCCCTCTAAGAAGATTCTACGTTACAAAGAACATAAATAGTTCCTTTAGTGAAGTGGAACACCTCCTGGTTCCATTCCTTGGTTTTCTTCATTAAGAATGTCTCAGTGTTCTGCAGCTGTGTCATGTGACTTGTATTCAGTAGCGTTGTTTTAAAGGCCTGATCAATGAAGCATGGGATGTGTGCTAAATAGTATCTTTTATTACTCTGGCTGCAGCACACTAAGCAGAAGTGATTTTCTTATCTTTAGTATCCACAATGATTCCTAGATCTTTTATTTCACTGTCAACCTTTACTGTCACTGACTGCGGCAATGGTGGCTCACTAACAGTCAAGTGAATGCCTGTTTAAAAAAATACAGTGGAAATAAGTGAAACAATTTCAGTAGTGGAAACACCTTTTATAGTTTCACTTTAAGTTCTGATTGCCCCAAGTTATTCAAAATGCAACTGGCAATTTATACACATTTTATATACATATCTAGCTAAGTATCTATTTATATCCGTCTATCACACACACACACACACACAAACACATATATATTATGCATATATATATATATATATATATATATATATATATATATATATATATATATATATATATATATATATGTATAGGGTCTATATTATCTAAACGAAGCATTAAAATGTTCACTCACCTTTGATTGACCCCTATTTCTCAAAGCTGCACAACGTCGAACAGCCAAATAATTTCTTTCCAAGGGAAAGAAATCGGTTGCCCGTTCTTTTAAATCTGCCCTTTTCCCGACTGTAGTGCGATCTCAGAGTTAGTATATTTAGTCGGGGGGGGGTGTGAAGGGCAAAGCCCCCCCCCACTTTAATAGTGTTTGTTGTAATAAGGTGTGTGATTTTGGCCTACCGATTTCTTTCCCTTGGAAAGAAATCGATGATTTGAGGGTTCGACATTGTGCAGTTTCGAGAAATAGGGTCGATCAAAGGTGAGTCAACATTTTAATGCTTCGTTTATATAATATGGACCCTATCATATACATATATATATATATATATATATATATATATATATATATATATATATATATATATGGGTCTACCTGACAACGTCGACAGCTTAGAACGCTGACAATGAGAATACCGATGCCAGAAGATCGACAACTGAGAAGACCGACGGATGAAAACACCGACGCTGAGAACACCGACATGGGAAAAGGCTGTGTAAGTATGCGGTAGTGACGGACGTTAGGGTGCGAGTAAGGTAAGTGTGCGATATTGACGGTCTGTAGGGATAGGGGTGGGTTAAGTGAGTGAGGGTTAGGGCGCGGGTTAGGTAAGTGTGTGGTAGTGATAATCTTTGGGTTAGGGGCGGGTTAAGTGAGTTAGGGTTAGGGCGCGGGTTAGGTGAGTGTGCGATAGTGACAGTCTTTGGGTTAGGGGTGGGTTAAGTGAGTTAGGGTTAGGGCGCGGGTTAGGTAAGTGTGCGGTAGTGATAGTCTTTGGGTTAGGGGCGGGTTAAGTGAGTTAGGGTTAGGGCGCGGGTTAGGTGAGTGTGCGATAGTGACGGATCTTAGGGTTAGGGTTTGGGTTAAGGTTGTAGATAGTTGTGTATGTGAGGTTTAGTGTGGGTTTGTAAGGATTTTGGTGTGCTTGTGTTGTGTGTGTGCTTTTTGGACAGGGGATTTGTTTTGTTTGTTGATTGTCGGTATTATGGTGTTTCGGGCATGTGAGGTTTCATGTTTGTGAACTGTCGGTTATGTGGTGTCGGTGATTTTGTTGTCGGTGTTGTGATGTGTCGGTGTTGTCAGTTAGACCCATATATATATATATGTATTATATATATATATATATATATATATATATATATATATATATATATATATATATATATATATATATATATATATATACATTTATATCTATATATTTATATACCTATTTGCATATATATATATATATATATATATATATATATATATATATATACATACAGATATATATATATATATATATATATATATATATATATAATATATATCATTAAGACCTATGTGATGTGGAATGTCACACCTCTAGCAGCCTATACACATCCTTACATTCCAAAGCATTTTCTGGCAAATCAAATTAAAAAGCATAATACGAATAAATGTAAATATTTTATGAACAATAAAAGCTATTACAGTGGTACAAACAGAAATATCAGTAAAAAGTATTCTCTGTATTAATAATAATCATTACTTTTACAGTCTTAATATCAATGCTGTAATATATTGTAGTGCATGGAGAGCCACAATTGTGCTCCAAAATCAGATAAAAAAGATAAACCTGTTACATGCTACTGTGCATCAAATGTCACACCCCCTAAGCACTGTTACAGTCAGCTATAAGGGAAGGGATGTTCCTTTGATCCCAGACTATCTTTCCTCCTATGTCCACTGAAGTTTACAGATATCAAGTTGTAAGTAACTAATTTAAATTAGGGCAATATTTAAAAATGTACCCTGACTTTTTCCTTACTTGTTGTCTCTGCAACAGCACTTGTTAAGTGCTTACTTAGCTTTCAAAGCCAGTAAAACACATTGCACTTTATTTTCTTTTTCTTCTGTAACTGATAGTACATGGAGTCGATAAGAGTCTATAGGTTCATAGGTTCATAGGTTCATACTAGGCTATCTGCCCTGGGGCAATTATAAGCCTAGCCCGATTCTGTATGGCTTACGCCACCCCTTGATTTGAGTATACTGTGCCCTTTTTAAGGTTTAGTTTACTGTGCCTCTGTCTAATAGTGACACGGGAGTAATCCCTGGGACAAACCTACGATCCCCCATCCACCTATCGAGATTCTTCTTGAAGAGATTCAGTGAGGTGCTCTGCCTCACATGAACTGGAATTCTATTCCAGAGCAAAGGGAGCCTCTGGGTTATGAACCTGTCCCTGTTTTGTTGGATGTCAAGAAGCATATTACTGATGTTAATTTACATATATATGATATGCAGTTTAATAATAATATTAGTCTAGAATTATTTAACTTTTTTTCTGTACCATGTCCTTCTACACCTCAGTTATATGGACTTCCCAAAATACACAAGTGTTTGTTAGACCCTCCCATGAGACCCATTGTTTCTGGCAATGGGTGGGTAACCGAACCTGTTTCGGTTTATCTTCAGAAACAATTGTTTCCCTTTTTAGATAAATGCAACTATGTTATAAAAGATACTGGTGATTTTCTTCTCAAACTTTCAAATTGGTATTACAGTGAACCACGGAATTTAAATGACTTTCTATTTGCTACCTTAGACATTGTGTCATTGTTCACTGTTATTCCTAATCTGTATGGCATAGAGTCCATTAGGAAGTTTCTGACTGCTGAAAAATCATTATTATGTGATTATATTCAAAACATATGTCAATTGTTGGACTTAGTGCTTAGCCATAATGTTTTCATCTTTAATCAACAACCATACTTGCAGGTCAACGGGGTTGCCATGGGCACCCCCGTGGCCAATACATATGCAAATCTTGTACTACATCAGTGGGAATTGGATAATTTGCATGATGGTAAAAACTTTTTTGATACACGTGTTGTGTTCTATCAACGTTTTGTTGATGATTGTTTCTTGATTTGGAATGGATCTAGAGATAGTCTAGAAGAATACCTTGTACACTTGAATAACACGACATCCTTTTTAAAGTTTAAATTGACTATTACTAGTGAAGAGGCTTCCTTTCTTGATGTTAATATTTTTTCTAAGGATAGATCTTTGGGTACTTCTGTTTTTAAGAAGGAGACATATGTGGGTAGATATGTACATGCGGATAGCATGCATGCCCCACATGTTTTTCGAGGTGTGATTAAGTCTCAATTTATCAGAGTGAGTAGACTTAACACAGATGATATTATTTTTAATGAACAGCTAAATGATACATTTAAGGACTTTGTTGATTGTGGCTATGCAGTGACTACTTTGAATGAGATGAAGGATCAGGTGTCTACTAATAGACATTCATTGTACGCCCCATACTTTAGGAATTATTATTCTACAAACTCTGATAGTATGATAAATCAAGCTGCAAGTTCTGATGTGCAAAGGTTTAGATATGTGACTGGTTTTGCAAGTAAGGTTTCTCTTGTTAAGCGTACAATCTATAAGTATTGGCCTATTCTAATGGCATCTCCTGAACTTACAAAATTGCTAGGTGACAAGCCATTTTTTAGTTTTAGAAATATGAAAAGCCTTAAAAGTATGTTATGTTATAAAGACTTTCGCCCCTCTTTAAATTTGTCTTTTGACAGACCCATTTGTTCTACATCTAATTTTGGCACTTATGCATGTCACAACTGCTCCTGTTGTTCTGACTTGGTCACATTTGTGGAATCTAATAGTTACGTGCATACGATTACACATTATACATATAAATTTTCTGTAAAAGCTACTTGTACTACTACCAATGTGGTTTACATGGCATCATGTTCTGTATGTCCTGCATACTACATTGGTAAGACTACACGTAGACTTAAGGACAGGATTATTGAGCACAAGTCGGAAATCAGGAGACAGTGTACCCAGAATGCCTTGTTTAAACACATTGAGACTTATGGGGACCGACATACATTTAGGTTTAGGGTTATTGATTTGGTAGTTCCTTCAATTAGATGTGGTGATATCAACAATTTTCTTGAAACTAAAGAATATCAGTGGATAGTACGTTTAGGAGCTGACAGTTCTCCTGGCATTAACAGCACAGTGAGCATTAAACCTATTCTTATTGGATTACAACATAATATGAAATGATATTTTTATAAGCTTAATGCATATGTTTATGTTTACATATTTATGTAAATAAGTGTATATTATGTGTGTGTGTGTGTGTGTGTGTATACATATGTTTCTATAATTTTTAATAATTTTAGAGTTTCTATTAAATGCATATGTATATATGTATATAGGTATTTTTGGAAATATATATATGTATTTTCTGATTTATACTGCTTTGAAATGTGATTATATATATATGTGTAGTTTTTTTAAAAAATGTTTTTTCAACAGTGTTTTTTTAAAGAATTTTTTTAAAGAATTTTTTTAAAGAATTTTTTTAAATGCACATTTGAATAAGTCATGTGACTTTGGCTGCAGTCACATGACTACTAGGCTTGTATAAAAGCAGTTGCTTTGTCTATGTATGTATTCAGTATTGAGAAAGGGTTATTCCCGAAAGCTTTGCGTTATAAAGTAATTTGTTCTCAGCATTCCTTGTGTGATTTTTGGATCTCTTTGCAGTTGTTCTTCTACCATTATGAACCTGTCCCTCCAGCAAGTTCTATTTATTTCTGTGCTGAGGTTCATGTCCCTCGAGCGTGTGGCTCTAAGGGATTTAGATTTACTGAGGTGGAGCATGTCCATTAATTCTGGATTTGACATAGCTTTGTATGTCAGGCATAGATCGCCTCGAAGTAGGCGGTATGCAACTGAGTAGAGCTGGAGTTTTTTTAACCGAGCAGCATATGGCATCTGTTTGAGACCCTTGATCCTCTTGGTGAGATACTTTTGGGGTCTTTCTAGTTGCTGCAGGTGTTGGGTAGGGTACATCCCAAAAGGGGCATTGTATTCTATGATGGGCCTGATGAGGGATGAATAAAGGGACACGATTACCTCCCTTGATCTAGATGTGAAACCCTTCGTGATGAGGTGGGCTATGTAGAAGGTCTTTCTAACCACTTTGGCAATGTGGTTTTCAAAGGAGAGATTGCTATCAACTTGGGTCCCCAAGTCCCTAATAACTTTCTCTGTACTTAATGGGTTTCTGCCTATGTGGTAATTTGTGGGCACATTGTTTTTGCCAAAGGGTATGACTATACATTTTTTGGCATTTAGCTTTAAACCATGGCGCTGGCACCAGATATCTGTCTCTGAGACCTTTTTGAAGGATGTTTGTGTCAGCTGGAGAGTTGATTATGGCGCCCAGTTTGCAGTCATCTGTGAACTTGGTGAGCCATAGTCCTCCCATGTTTGCCTGTACCTCGGAAAAGTATATACCGAACAAGAGTGGTCCCAGGACAGAACCCTGTGGGACGCCACTTGTGACCGGTTTCGAGTCTGACATGGCTCCAGCAACTCTCACTCTGTGGGTTCTGTCTTTGAGCCAGTTTGCGACCCATCTTGTGACATAGGGGTTTATATTTAAGCTGGATAGCTTATCTATGATGCCCGAGTGGGGTATTGTGTCAAATGCCTTTGCAAGGTCCAGATAGGCTGTGTGGACTACCTTCCATTCATCTATGGCTTTGGTGACTGTTTCAAAGAAGTCAACCAGGTTCAAAAGGCAGGATCTGCCCTTGACAAAGCCGAACTGGGTAGGATCTAGTGTCTGTAGATCCCCAATGTCCTTGTTTATGAGCTCCATGATGATCCTCTCCATAGCCTTGCAGACTAAGCTAGTCAGGCTTATGGGGCGATAGTTTCCAGGGTCCGTAGAGGCTCCACCTTTGTGGAGTGGGACCACTGTTGCTGTACGCCATTCTGTGGGCACATATCCTGTAGTGAGGCTGAGATTGTATAGCTGTTTTATTTGTGGGATTAGTTCCTCTTGTAGTTCATGTAGGATGCAACCTGGGATGCCATCTGGTCCCATGGAAGCAGTGTTTTTTGCTTTGGAGAGGGCAGCCTTCACCTGAGCATCTGAGATGTTTGGGAGGCAGCCCTCTGCCGGGATAGATACTTGCTCTTTTGGGGGGGGGTGGAGAAGTTTGCACTGAACCTGTCTGCTAGGATATTGGCGATGTCTGTGGGTTCAGTGTATTTTTTGTCATTTAGAATCAAATCAGAACAAGTCTGGAAGTTGCATCCCAGGTTTCTAACATAACTGAAAAAAGCCTTATGATTGTCTTTGGTGTCCTGTGCAATTTTTCTCTCGAAGCTGGCCTTGGAGGATTTTATGAGGGATCGTAATTTTTTGCTAGTACTGATCAGAGATGCCTTCCCTATTAGGGATTTTGCTCTATCATGTAGTAGCTTCCTCCTTCTGTTGTACAGTTTATTTATGGCAGGGGTCCACCAGACTGGACGCCTGCCTTTGGATGATTGGGTCTTGGTATTGTTTGGTATAGCATGATCCATGCATTCCTGGAGATGTCCGTAGAATGCATTTATATAGGATTCTGCAGTTTGGGCTGTAGTTTCCACTGGCCCTGGAGCCTTGAAGGATTCCACTTCGGTTTTGAGAAGTGAGAAGTTTGCTTTTGAGAAGTTTTTCACTGTGGTTTTCTGGGCTGGGGGTGGGGTCGGGATGTGGACATCCAGTGAAATTAATTTATGGTCTGATCTTACCAATGAGGGATATACTTCTGGTGTGGAGCATAGAGTCCCCATGTTGGTAATGATCAGGTCTAGTATGTTGTCCCCTCTTGTGGGAGTGGTGACTAGTTGTTCCATAGCATTTGAGTTTATAATTTCCAGGAATCTTTGGGCTAAGGTGCTGGGGCTTGAGTAGTGCTCCCAGTCAATATTTGGGTAGTTGAAGTCGCCCAATATAATGGTGTTCGGAGAGATCTTCATGTTCTCCAATGTTTTCAGGAAAGCCAAATGGGATTCCTGACTTTGAGAGGGTGGTCTGTAGGATGCTATAAACTGAAAAGCAGTCTTGCCCACTGTTAGCTGCACATGGATGGTCTCCAATACTTCGTGCAATGCCACTAACCTGGAGGTGTGGATATCCTTGATAAATATGGAAACTCCCCCTCCTTTTGTGGTTCAGTCCGGGTTTTGGGGCCGAAAAGCATGATACGAGGTATAGCCTGGTAGTGCTGGGGTGCTCTCTGGAGCCTTGAACCAGGTTTCTGTCACTGCACAGATATCGATGTTCTCCATACTGAGGAGAGCTTGAGTGCGTGCATCTTGAGGTTAAGACTTCTGGCGTTTAGCAGCATTACCCTTAGTTTCTTGTTCCTTGTGCTGTCTATGGGGGTGGGTTTGACTTTTGAACCTTGCCTAAAAAAGGCACTATGGGGGTGGCAAGAGCCTTTGCCAATATCCGAAAGCCCAGTGGTGACAGGTGCAAGCCGTCCCTAGCGAAGCAACGTGGCTTGTCGAGCATGTCATCCCAGGTTGACAGACACTGGATCCCCTTTGAATGACACCAAAATTTTAGCCAATTGTTAAAATCGATCATTTTGTCTTTGTACTGTGGCATCATTCTAGGTGAGGGTAAGATGCTGCTCAAGGTCAGGGTCATACCAGCCTGTGCTACATGACCAGAGAGCTCCTCTATGTCTCTTTTCATGTAGTCCAGGGAGGTACGTCTCAGGTCATTCACACCAGCATGTACAATGACTGAGTCATATTTGTATTTGCTTTGGAGTGACCTGAGTGCTTGCGTTATGTGTCGGATCCTAGCACCCGACAGGCAGCTCACCATGACCTTCTCTTTATTCAGCCTGGTGAGCGGGACGTCAGTGTGTCTGACAATAGAGTCACCTATAACAAGAGTATCAGGTGTGTTATTCAGCCTTAAGGGCTGTGGCTGCTTGGCACACTGACTTTGTGGGTTATGTGTTGTGTGTGTTTTGTTTTGAGGTAGCGTTTGCTTGGATGTCTGCTTTGGAGGTCTCTGTTGCTTAGGTAGATTTTTATTTAGAGCCTCCGAGTATGTTTTTGTGTATTTATGTGATTGGTTCACTGATGTGGTGGGACTATGTGATACTGGAATTGTGTTTTGTGAGGTTACCTTCTCCTCCTGACTGGTTACACCAGTTTTGAGATGAGAGAGCTCAGCCTCCAATTTGGCTAAATAGTTGCATCTCTCACATATATTTGAACCTGTTTGGAGGAGGAGAGGGTTGTCTGTGTACATGAGACAGTTGTAACATTGCCTCACAATTCCCATATTCACCAGCTGGACTGGAGAGGAAACCATTGACTGACCTTTGGACATGCTAGAGTAACAGGGAAACTGAATTTAAGACGGACCAATAGAGGACAGGGTAATCGTAGAGAGTATAAGAGTAAGTAGTGCTTATGGTTTAATAGTGCTAACTTGTAGGATTACTTAATTGGACAATTAAAAAGATAATCCTGTGGACTACAAAGAGTTATGGTGGCTCCATCAGTCATAACCCATTGTTATGTGTTCTCAAAATGGATGCCAAGATTCATCTCGAGAGCGATCCATGTTTTAAACACTTAATATTGTTACAATCACAGACCTGATCATAACTCTATATTATGCATATGATATTTTATTTCTAATGTTTTACAAACAAACTGTCATATCTTGGAAACTGCACAAGGTAGATGTATCTTGTCAACTTAGTTTGGTTAGGCAGATATAAGTTTTCACATAGCAAAAAGTTCTTTCTGTGTACATATTTACTGATATATTTACAGAAATATGAAGAATTATTAACAGTACAAATAATGTCTGAAGATGTGTAATGTAGAGTGCAGATATCAATCAGTTTACTTCAGTATCATCTAAGATTTCATCCAATGTCATGTAATAGTTTGTAAGTTACCCAGTTTTAGAAATATTATGTAAATATGGAGATATTTCATATTTTCATAATTACTACCAAATAACTACAAATATCTCCAGTATAATATGCTGTAACTGTACTTGATAATGTACGTTTCTTTCGTCCACCAGCACATTTCACTCTATGCCACTCAATAACATATAGCTCTCTCAGTTGTAAAGGTAGGAATGTAAATATGAAAGCATGAGTAATAATGGGAAATCAGTGGCTAAGTTCTACACTCCAAAACATCTGAGATTAACAATTTTAATATCAGTTTGTTAACTGTACCTTGCATTTTCTAATACTGCCTATTATTAATTGGTGGCTCACTTTGTTAAGGAAGATAGACCCAAAAAGTAAACTATTTGGAGGCATTTTAGGCTTGAATGATATTTTTATTTTATTTAACATTTGTTAACCGGGAAAGTCTGACTTGGAACAAAGCCAATTTTCATTGGAGGCCTGGGGAGAAACATATATATATATATATATATATATATATATATATATATATATATATATATATATATATATATATATATATATATATATATATATATATATATATATATATAAATAGATATATGGACTGCATGTTATATAGCATATATCATGGACAGAAGTAGCTTAACTGCATTTTATATAGCATATATCATGGACAGAAGTAGTTTAAAAAAACAAAGACAACTGGGTTCACAAAACCCAGGATAAAAAAATGCCCAATCCTGGTATGTGCACTGGTGCCAGGACTGGAAAAGGTGACAACGTGCTATCCTTAAGACACAGAAGCATTCTTACAATGGGGCTAGACCAGGCTCAGAGGGAGGATAAAGGAATTAGTAGTCCACAAAAGTCACAAAAACTGACAGGCCAAAAAGGATCCATTAAGATGATAGAGTGGACTGTTGAGGATAAGAAAGAAACATGAGGAGAGATAAGAAAGAAACATGAGGAGAACAAGTCTAAGACGACTTCCCTGTTTAGCTTAGCAAAGGTATATTCGTATCAAGCAAGAGTGGAATTCCAACCAAGAGTAGATAAAAATTAGGCAGCAACTGAATGTACCAAAAACAAAAGAAATAATATAAGGTGAAGGATCAGATGAGAAGGCAATAAATGTGGAAAATACGTAAATATAGCTGCAAGTACAGAAAACTGTAACAACCTCACATTGATCAGGATTTAAAGCAGGAATGATTAAGGAGAGGTGAATTTAAACTGAAAGATGAAAGATTAATATTGGCGGCCCAGGATAGTGGACTACATACATGCTAGTTTACAAAATCCATTGAACATGTCGGAGAAATAGTGAAATGCAGGTTTTGTAAAAGAGAATTGGAAGCCGTCGCGCATCTTGTTCCTGTGTGTGATACACTAATGGGAGAAAGCCTGTATATGAAAAGGCTTAAAAATGTGGCAAGATTGTTGAATTGGGGATTGTGCAAACATTATAATACTGAAGTAGCCGAGAAGCATTGGAAACATGAGCCACAAAGCATCATAGAAAATGATGAAATTTATATTACATGGGATCACCTGTTACCAATACTTCAAAAAACAGATGCAAGAAAACCAGATATAGTAGCCTAGGAAAAGAAGACAAAAGTAGCATTGATCATTGAAATTGCTACACCCAGTTGCTACAGTGTCTTATGTACAGAGAGACTCAAAGTCATAAAATACCAGCATTTCCAGGCAGAAACAAGGGAAATGTGGACGAAGGATACCCAGACATTTCCAATAGCAGTAGGAGCAATGGGTCTCCAAATAAAGAATTTACAGTCGTATTTAAACATGTTACTAGTCCATGTAACTTCATACGAACTGCAAAAGGAGTCAGTTCTGAGCACATTGTGGGTGCTGAGAAGAACACTTTTAGCTAACATCAAAAACTGAAACAATACTAATTTCATGAACTTTAATCATACTTTGACTTAGGAATGGAGTCCATTCTTGTTATGTTATTAGAAACCCAAAAGTCTTGGTGAAATTAAAAATGAAAAAATTGAGAATATTAGATCTATATTTAAAGATAGTCAACTTATACTAATTTCTCTAATAAAAATTAGGTCAAAAAGTGTCAAAAGTAACCTTGACCAAAAAAGTTATTAAATGTGGTGAATGAATGGGATAGTGGAGGATCTGATGTTGTCTCTTCCATCTTTCCTCAATGGATGGGTTATCAGATCCATCTCGGATCCAGCTTGGGCAACTGTCAGACTTTGGATTCCATGCTCAGGCTCCTCCTTCCTTATTCATAACCTCTGCAAGGAGAGAGTTACCTCAGATCTCATTTGCTGCTTGTTTGCAATGGAAACAATCTTCTTTGCTCAGGCTGGATCTAAGATAAGTCAAAGTTTTCACTTGGTGATATTTCTGTCTCTATAAGGTTTATCCTCTACTACTAACTCACTGTCTTTTTTCTTCCGCTTTCTATCTTCCCTTACCAAAAAACAAAACAAAAAAAATCTTTTGGGATAGTTCCTCCTGTTTTCTGTTTGACACCCTTTTTGGTGCCTTATCTTCTTTAGTTTTCATATTAGAAAATTAACATAGTTTAAAATAGTTTATAGTACCTTTTTCTGACGTAGTCATTTATAGTGGTTAATATTGTTTTTTTGTGGTTTGTTTGTTTGTTGGTTTATCATGTCAGGTAAGGCTTCTGGATTTAAAAAATAAGTGGCCTGTGGCCACAAGATCCCTACCTTGGGCACACACATCAACTGCACTTACTGTTTAGGGGCTGTTCATCTGGACAACCGATGCCCTATTTGGATTCCTTTTGGTCACAGGGCACTGGTGGAAAGGAGGACAAATTAGTTATCAAGGGGCTCCTCCCTGCCTCCATGGGAGAAGTTCTTCCTTCTCAATCTACTGCTTCTTCTACTATTTCCCCATCTACAAAAAAATCTGCTGACAAATACAGGGCTCAAAAGATCCTTGATAAGCACAAAGAAAAAGAAAAGAAGTCCAGAGAATCATAAAAGTAGGCATTAGATCACTTACCTTCCCCAGCTCCAGCCCCGAAGATTTCTAAGTCTTAGGCTCCATCTCCAGCTTTGGAACCTATTTTCATTAGATCAAACACTCCTCCCTTGCTGGAACCTTGTTTTTATGCAGAACCAATTTAATCTAAGCTTCAGTCTGCCATCCTTCAGCAGAGGCCTATCGATTGAATTTCCAGACCTTCCTACACTGCTTCATCTCTCCGATTGGTGCAGTCTTCCAGGATCCTTTCATGAGATGTAAATTGAATGACGAAGAAGCCATCCCTCAAGATCCAGAGCCAACTGGAGTTTCTCCCAGCCCAACCACAGTCAGAGCCAAGGACATGGACTTATCTCCTTATCCAGATATTTCTAATTCCTTGATCCATCCTGTGGATTTGGAGCTGTTGGATCTGAGCATCCCCAGGAGTATGTGTACTTTGAAAATGAAGATCTGGTCTTTGTCATCTCTGATAATATCTCTCATCAAATTGGCAATGAGTGGCTCAGATCTTGATGGCTCTCGTAGCCAAGGTGTCAGTGTTGGACCCTGGAGTCCTGGATTGACTCTATAGTTCTCAGAGGCATCCCTCACCCTCAAAACTTCAATGCTAGACAGCTCAGCTCCAGGGCCAGCTTTGGAGTCAAGTGGAGCAGGACACCAGGACCAATTCTTGTTGGGTGCTATGGCTCCTGCAGGAGGGGTTTCTTATCCTTTCTCAAGCTCAGCCTTTGAAGCTTTTGAGAGTGTGCACTCTCATTCTAGGGAGCAGACTTCCCTCTCTGGCTTGGATCTCTCCTTTCCCTGCACAAATTATTTGGTTCCTAGTCATATTCCTTCTATCCCATTGGGACAGCCAGCCCTAAAAAGTCTTGAGTCTGTCCACATTGAGGACCCCCATTCAGCTTTCAAGTCCTCTCCAGAACACCCCACTGGGGAAGTTCATAGCAAGCAGGCATGCAAAAAGTGGCACATTGACTTCCAAAGGAGTCCTTAACTGAAGATACTGACTTGGATGAGGGGAGGGGGTCCCCTAGATTCCCCTTAAGGACATCTCGTTCACTGAAGTACTAGAACTGCTTAGACAGAATGGGGGAGGTTCTTAGTATTTCTCCAGGGCTTTGCAGTTGGCCTTTCAACTTCTTGGGTGGTCCCCCCTGCAGATGAGATGGTTTATATAATCTATAATTGGGCTAAAAAAGAGCCAGATGCGGCTGAACCAATTCCATGTAAATCTGACAAGTTTCTAGTTTCCCTGAAGGATTGTCCTTATTGGAACAAGGGTCCCACCATTGATTCTATGGTGGTGATGGTGGCAGCCACCAAAAAGGAACTTGCTGAAGAAAGTTCCACTGTCTATCCCACCTAACAGGGAATCTCATTTACTGTACAGGTTTGGGAAGTGAGTCCAGAGAGTCATAGGAGATTACTAGACAATGGAGGTCATTTTAAGCCTAGCCATTTCAACCCAATGTAATATCATAGAGGTACTAGTCAATACCCAAGATTGCATTTAGTGATGACTACCCATGTCCAGAAGGGTTGTGGGTGTTATTCCCGATAAAAATTTATGGTGCCCCATCCACTCATCTAGGTTCCTCTTGAACAGTGTCATAGAGGTGCTGTTTTTCACATGAATTGGCAGCCTGTTCCAAAGAAGTGGTAGTCACTGGGAGATAATGCTGTCCCTCCAGCTTGTCCTGTTTAAGTTGCAGGCCTTGTTCAGTCCTTGTAATGGGTAGCCTTATGATTTACGGGTATGCAGTAAGTTCATTAGGTTTGTGTCTTGGGTTGCTCTGTAGGCCAGGCATGTCTCCCCTAAGAAGTCTGTATGATACGGCGTATAGTGACAGAGATTTTAGTCAGTCCATGTAAGGCACATGCTGGATGCCCTTGATCTTCTTTGTCAGAATCCTCTGAGGTATTTTTAATTGCTGTAGATGCTTAGTACTGTACATACCGAATGGGGCATTATACTCAATTATGGGCCGGATAAGTGCAGAGTATAGGATGGTTATAACTTCTTTTGCTCTTGAGGCGATGCCTTTACTAATCAAGTGAGGTATGTGGAAAGCTTTCCTTACAATGGTAGACATGTGGTATTTGAAATTAAGGTCACGGCCAACCTGTGATCCCAGGTCCCTTACCACTTCATGTGTACTTAGGGTATTGTTATTGATTTGATAGTGTGAAGGGACATTGTTTGTGCCAAAGGGAATGATGATGCATTTCTTTGCATTCAGACCATGACTAATGCAGTTATACTGACGTAATTTGGGGATTCAAGGATTGCACCTACTTTGCAGTCGTCTGCAAACTTGGTCAGTCACAATCCTTTAGTTTTGACCTGAACTTCTGAGAAGTATATGCCAAACAGTAGGGGGCTCATCACTGACCCCTGTGGCACCTCATTGGTAACAGGTCTGCTGGTTGATGTGGAGTCACCCACTTTGATAGTGTGTGTCCAGTTTGTGAGCCAGCTGGCAGCCCATCTTACAGTGAAGGAGTTTACATTCAGTTTGCTAAGTTTATCAGTAATGCCTGAATGTTGGATTGTGTTGAAAGCCTTTGCCAAGTCAAGGTATGCTGTGTGCACAGATTTGCCCTCATCAATGGCCTTGGTCACATTTTCAAAGAAATATAACAGATTTAACATGCAGGAACTGCCTTTCATGAAGTCAAATTGGGTATGGTTCAGAGTTTGGAGGTCACCTATGTCTTTATTTATGAGGTCCATAATGATACGTTCCATGGTCTTACAGATGAGACTGGTCAGGCTTATGGTTCTGTAATTTCCTGAGTTTGTTGCTAGGCCACCTTTGTGGAGGGGAAAACTGTAGCTGTTCTCCATTTTGCAGGAACAAACCCTGTGATTAGGCTATGACTGAAAAGGGAACTTAGTGGTGATGTTAGTTCATGCTTTAGCCTGTTTATAAGACAGCCTGGGATGTCATCTGGTCCCACAGAGGCTGTGTTTTTTGCCTTGGAGAGGGCTTTGAGGACCTACTCTTCAGATATGTAAGGTGGGGGGGGGGGTTTGGGGGAGGGTTTGTTGTAAGTTAGGAGGGGATAAGCGAGTGAAATGTTCACCAAACCTCTCCGCTAACAGGTTTGCTATCTCTCTGGGGTCAGTGTGTGTAATACTGTTGGCCACCAGTTCTGCTCATGCTTGGGTCCTACCCATCCTTCAACAATCTTTGCACTCAGGGCATAGAACAATATGGTGCATGTAGGGCATAGAACAATATGGTGCATGTAGGGCATAGAACAATATGGTGCATGTAGGGCATAGAACAATATGGTGCATGTAGGGCATAGAACAATATGGTGCATGTAGGGCATAGAACAATATGGTGCATGTAGGGCATAGAACAATATGGTGCATGTAGGGCATAGAACAATATGGTGCATGTAGGGCATAGAACAATATGGTGCATGTAGGGCATAGAACAATATGGTGCATGTAGGGCATAGAACAATATGGTGCATGTAGGGCATAGAACAATATGGTGCATGTAGGGCATAGAACAATATGGTGCATGTAGGGCATAGAACAATATGGTGCATGTAATGTGCTTCCAGAGAGATTTGACCAAGGAACTTACCAAATATATCTCAGGATCCTTGTCTGCAGAGTAGAGGAAGTCTATCAGCTTGCAGTTGGCCACCCTTCAGTCCCTGTTGAATGACTCTATATGCCTAATTTCCAGTGTGAGAGAAAGTACTTCTAGAGCTACAGGCACCAGCATAACTGTTAGGAGGCATGTCTAGATGTACCTATGTGACTTTGCAGAGTACTTTAAGACATCTTTTAAGAATACCTCATATGATGACCCAACACTTTTCGGATTAAAAGTTAAAGAGACACTATCCAGAAGTAAGCAAGATGGATAAACCCTATCTGACATAGATATGCAGTTTTCTACCCACCCAGAGAACCTTCTCTAGAAACCAGAATGGAGGGAGGAAACTGTGGTTCTGCAAGTCACAAGAGTTTGTTCCTGACACTTCTGACAAGAGAGATTCCCACCCACCAAGGCAGAGAAGGGAACTCTAATGGTGGACATCATCCCATGGCAGAGGTGGTCCACAGAACCAAGGCTTTAGGGGTCCCTTCTTCAACAGGCCTTGCCAACACTCCTGAACAGTTGCCCAACTGCCACACTCTGGAGGCAGTTGGGGGGTGCTTATCCCTGTACCTCACATCCATCCATCACTCTAGATGCTTGGGTGTAGAGGATCATAACCATTACCCCCATTTAAAAAAACTTCCTGATGTTACACCCTCTTAAAGAAAAGCAGCAGTACTAGAAATAAAAAAGCTGCTAAACAATTCTGTCATCCAAGAGGTCCCACCATACCAGCAAGGATACATAACTTACTCAAGATTTTTGTTTGGTGCCAAAGAATAACAGGGACCTCAAGCCAGTTTTGGATCTCAGTTGTTGAACAAATTTGTGAAATGGATGAAATTCCTGATGGTCACAGTACAGTCCATTCTTCCATTGCTAAGAAAAGATGATTTAATATGCTCAATAGACCTTCAGGATCTCTACTTCCACAAAAGATGGACAGCTGCTCCATAAGGTTTCTCTTCTTCTGGCTGGGAGCCAGTCACTTCCAGTTCAGAGCCCTGCCCTTTTGTCTCGTCATAGCCCCCACGTATTCACCAAGAAAATGTCAGTGGTTACAGCTCATCTCAGGCCGCAGGGTTTTCTAGGGTTTCCATACCTGGACAACTGGCTCATAACTGCCTCCACCAGGAATCTGCAGCTGTGCTGAAAATGAGGTATTAAAGTCCAAACTTCAACCTGTCCAGACTTTAGAATTTATTGAAGTGCACTTAAACACAAAGTTGCAAATTGCCAAGATTCCACAAGCCAGGATTTCCACACTCCACAAACAGGTGATAGCTGTTCTTTCCTATTAGAAATAACAGGCAAAATTGATCTTGTGTCTTCTTTGTTCAATTCTAGTTGCCATCATCTTGATTCCTCTTGCCAGATGTCACATCAGGGTGCTGTATGGATTCTGTCAGCACAATGATCAATAAGACACCAATCCATAAGTTTCCAAGTCTTTTTCACCAAAATCTGCAAAATTCATATTCACTGGTGGCTAGAACCTCTGGTAGTTTCTCAGGGTCAATCTTTTGTACTGCCTTTGTCCCAGGCCACAGTGACCACAGATGCCTTTCAGCAGTGGTGGTGGTGGTGGTGGGGGGGGGGGGGGCATTTCTTGGGAAAGACAGTTCAATAGTTGTGGTCCCCCACCGAGGCCAGTCTTCACATCCACATCCTGAAGGTGAGGGCAGTCCTAGTGTTGTAGGCCTTCCAGGATGCATTCTGCATAGGTGTGATTTCAGTCCAGACAGACAGTACATCGTCAGTCTGGAACATCAACAAACTGGGGGGGCACAATATTAACATCTATGTCGACAAGCCATGAGGGTGTGGCAGTGGGTAATGTCTTTATCATCAGTCTGGAACATCAACAAACTGGGGCGAACACAATATTAACATCTCTGTCGACAAGCCATGAGGTATGGCAGTGGGCAATGTCTTTTCACTGCTTTCTGATAGCAATGCACATACTAGTAAAGCCAAATATTTTAGTGGACAGATGAAGCAGATCTATCCTTCTCCCTCAAGAGTTGTCCCTCATCCCAACAATAGCAGTTTTGATTTTCAGCCACTGGGGTCATCCATTATGTTGTCCTTTTACCTTCTCTTACAACCCTAAGTGCAGCAGGCACTTTGCTCAAATCCTCCAGGAGGGGAAATCACAGTGGAATGTTCCAAACCACATCTGGCCCCTATTCTCCTGTATGCCTTTCTCCTTACTCCTTTCATCCCAACATTTCTACAGAAAGCACTAGTGAGGGAGGCTACAGTGATCCTCATTGCCCCTTTCTGGCCCCAACAGGTGTGGTTTCCCTTCCTCTTATCTCATTTGATACACCTTCCTTGAGTGCTGGACTCCACTACAGATCTTCTCTCCCTCTCTCACCCTTTGGGATGCCTCACCAAAACATTCAAGCCTTCAGGCTGATTGTATGGTTTCTCCAGTTTCAATGATGGCTAGACAAGCTTTCTTCTCAAGTCTTTCACATCTTGACCTCTGCACAGAAACCCTTTACTAGAAAGATTTATGAGTGAATGGATTAGATTTTCCATCAGGGCTTCTATCAAGAATTTGGGGCCTTTTCAGCTCCTCTCCTGGTGATCCTGGATTCCCTGGTATCTTTATTCCACATTGGATCTAGCTGCTCTACTATCAAGGTCCAACTTGCAGCCATCTCAGTTCTCGTATCAGGGAGAATCAGTCTTCCATCACCTCTCTTAAATTGTCTAAGGCTTTCCTTATGGATACCTTCATTCTTCAACCCCTCCCTTAGGCACACTTCCCTTACAAGCATTAAATATATCTCCTTTTCAGCCTACCACTATGGCTGACTTAGAATGTCTCACTTGGAAGACCTTATTTTTGGGGGCAGTCATTTTCTCTTTGAGATTTTGGAGTTACATTGACTCACTTTCTTGTAAATTTCCTTATTTGGTCTTTCAAAAGGACAGTTACTCTACAAACCAAACCATCAAGGTAGCTTCTGAATCATCACTTGATCAATCTATTAACCATCCCTTTTTCTTCCTAAATTTCTCCAACAAGGGGGAATACTGTTCATGTTATACTTGTTGAACATGCACTGCCAACCTCACGTTTAATTACGTCGCACTAAGAAGATTAGAAAGAGCGATCAGTTTATTTCCTTTTCCACAGCCAAACTAGGAAAGGGGGTATGTAAAGTGACACCTTATGATGTTTGCCTGATTGTATTTCACATGACTGCAAAGAGCAAGGGTTTTCTCTACACAAACTCCTAAGGCTCACTCGACTTGATTATGTGGCGACCTCCATGGCCTTCTTCTCCAGAGTATCCCTTGATGACATTTGTGCTGCAGCTTCTTGGTCCAAGTCCATACATTCATTTCTCTTTACAAGTTAGATTCACAGTCCGGGTCAAAAGTCTCCTTTGGTTCAGCTGTACTCCAGAATTTTCTTCCATGAGACCTCCCAAGTTGGATATTAGCTGGGGACTCTGTCCCATCCATTGAGGAAAGGATGAAAGAGACAACATCTGATATGAAAGTTGCTAACTTACCAAAATGATAGATTTGTGTTGTCTGCTGTACTTCCTCATCTTCCCTCTCTTCTTCCCCCATCCTTTCATTTTACCCAATGCTCCTGGACTGATCACACTCATAACCACCCTGTTTTGGCCATATACTTTTCATTATGGAAGCAGACTTGTCCTATGTGGTCATAGGTTTCCTGTAAGGGAGAGTAATATTCTTTATGCTAGGGTATGGGCAAACTCAGTCTGAGGTAACTCTCTCCTTCCAGGGGGTTATAGATAAGGGGAGAAGCCTGAACATTGGATCCAAAGTTTGAGGGTGGTTGAAGTCAGATCCAAGATGAATTCTATAACCCATCCATTGAAGAAGGATGGCAGCAGACAACAGAGATCTATCATTATAGTAAGTGTATAACCTTCATCTTCATCATTGTCTTGTTGTTAGAGAGGGTGAAATTTCAATTTCGGATCTATTATTATGGTAAATACATAATTTTTGTGCAACCTGTATGTGAATTTCTTTTTCATTTGTTCTTTGTGAATTAGCCAATTATCTTGATCAGCAGACTTTTAATTAAATAACTGATCTTTCTATCATATCTTGGCTGTGCACTACAACTTCCTCTTGTAGAAAGAGTACAATGTGTATCCTTGATAGGTGCCCAAACCAAATCAGCTGACTTATTTTTAACAGTGAACAGCATGATAGCTCAGTGGTAACAGCTCTGCTTCCCATCCGCAGAGTGTAGGGTTCATTCTTGACTTCTTTTCACTGACTGTATGCATGTTCTCCCCATGTTGCATGGGTTTTGTTCAGGTACTCTGGCTTCTGCCCACCAGTGGAAAACATACTGATTGAGGGTGTACTCTAAACTGCCTATATAAATATGGCATTTATTTTTACCCTTGAGGTTCAGGTCATGGATAAAAAGGGATCCAGGACAGACCAGTTCACTCACCTAGTCAGCAGTTAAATGCTTTAAAAATTAAACCCAGAGAAGCAGTGGATCTACTGCTAGATCCTTCCATAATACAACACAACATGGATCATCTACTGGTCATCTCTTGAGCCTCACTCATAAACAGGCCACCCATGTTATCTCTTTTACTTAGATAGCTGCTCCTTCACCTGCAGAGAGCAAGCCGTTCTATTTTTTGCTGGAAGAAAATCCTGACCCCTGATTTGGAAGTGCTGATTTTCTTTCCATCTGCTTTTCACTCTATAGTGAACTACTATGGTTCACACCCAGAGATCAAAGTTAGTGAACTACTATGGTTCTCACCCAGAGATCAAAGTTAGTGAACTACTATGGTTCACACCCAGAGATCAAAGTTAGTGAACTACTATGGTTCACACCCAGAGATCAAAGTTAGTGAACTACTATGGTTCTCACCCAGAGATCAAAGTTAGTGAACTACTATGGTTCTCACCCAGTGATCAAAGTTAGTGAACTACTATGGTTCACACCCAGAGATCAAAGTTAGTGAACTACTATGGTTCTCACCCAGAGATCAAAGTTAGTGAACTACTATGGTTCACACCCAGAGATCAAAGTTAGTGAACTACTATTTTTCACACCCAGAGATCAAAGTTAGTGAACTACTATGGTTCACACCCAGAGATCAAAGTTAGTGAACTACTATGGTTCACACCCAGAGATCAAAGTTAGTGAACTACTATGGTTCACACCCAGAGATCAAAGTTAGTGAACTACTATGGTTCACACCCAGAGATCAAAGTTAGTGAACTACTATGGTTCACACCCAGAGATCAAAGTCATTTGAAGCCAAGAAACAGCATTATCTGTAAAGAGAATAGATGTATCCATCTAGTCCCTGAGCTGATGCTCTCCAAGCATTGGCTACACTTTAGCATATCAGCCATGAAAAGCATAGACAAAAGGGGAGGCAAGACTATTTAATGAATCCTGCACATACTTTGAAAATATTTGACTCAGCACCAGGAGTGGGAACACAACTCATTATCTGCAGATACAGTGGCAGCACCAGGAATGGGAGCAAACTTGTTATCTGCAGATACAGTGGCCCAATGGAGCACAGCACCAGCGCTGGGTTTCTGCACTATTTGTACACCTCTCACAAGACATTCCATGATGTAACATCACATGCCCACTCCATGTTCACGAAACACATGTAAAATAGCCTTATGACCTCCCACAACCCTTCCATTATCCAAATAAGGCCAAAGAATTGATTCACTATTCCAAAGCCAGAAGAGAATTTATTTGTTCCTGCTAAATCGGAGGCTCGGCTATCAGATGAATCTTTTGTGACACGATGAAATAAGATCTCTCTGGAAAGCTAAGGAGCACACGACCTCTGCAGCTGGAGATAACATTCTGTTCCCCTTTACTAAAATGGCAACCACTGCTGCAGCCTTCCAGTCCAAAGGTACTTTCCTCACTTTCAAATCAGCATTGAGAAGGCATGTTAATTACAACTCTCCACGAGTATCCAGCACCTTCAGCATCCAGCAGTGAATCTCATCCATCCAGCTTACCACCAGCAAATATTTTAATTGCCACAGTGACTTTGTTTACAGAAATGTGCCCAAGGTAACCAATTGCTTCAGGCATGTCCTCCTTAAAGACACATGTCCATTTTGTTCAGGTTTCCAGAAAGGAATTATTCTGCCTTCTAGAAGTGTCCACTGTCAAGGTCAACATTCTAGTCTTGCTGAGACTAGTCTGGGCTAAGTATTTGACCTTATGATGTTTCCATCAAACAACAGATTTTCAGCAAAAATACAAATACGAATACCCACCAGTGGAGCTACTAGGAGATAGTGTGGTCCAATGAGCCCTTAGCCCAGGACATGCTACTATCCAATGAGAACCTTGCCCAGCAGATAGTGCTGTCCCATGAGCACCTAGCCCAGGACATAATACTATCCAGTGAGCACCTTGCCCAGGACATAGTACTATCCAATGAGCACCTTGCCCAGGAGATAGTGCTGTCCAATGAGCACCTAGTCAAAGAGATAGTGCTGCCCCATGACCACTTAGCCCTGGACATAGTACTATCCAATGAGCACCTAGCCCAGGACATAATACTATCCAATGAGCACCTTACCCAGGAGATAGTGCTGTCCCATGAACACTTGGCCCTGGACATAGTACTATCCAATGAGCACCAAGCCCAGGACATAGTACTATCCAATGAACACCTTGCCCAGGACATAGTGCTGTCCAATGAGCACCTAGTCAAAGAGATAGTGCTGCCCCATGAGCACTTGGCCCTGGACATAGTACTATCCAATGAGCACATAGCCCAGGACATAATACTATCCAATAAGCACCTTGCCCAGGAGATAGTGCTGTTCCATGAGCACTTAGCCCAGGACATAATACTATCCAATGAGCACGTAGCCCAAGAGATAGTGTGGTCCCATGAGCACCTAGTACCTGACTGACTCATGTAGCTTAGTTAAGCTATGTGAAGCCATCCTGTAGGCTGACCTTCCACAATACAAAAGCTGGTGGTCTGGTAAGATGTCAGTTGTGGTAGATGGGAGTGGGATAGAAATGGAATTTGAATTTGGCTTTTGGGATTTAGAATTTTGCTTCACTAATGGCAGCCAGAGCATATAAGGGTAACTGAAAAATACAAGCTTTAGCTTTCCACCATAGACAGCGTAAGTGCTGAAACCAGACTTCTCAGTTGATTTTGTTTTCTTCCTTTGCTCCTTAGTAGGGTGCACTTAGTGTGGGGGTACTGTCAGCCTCCCTGATGAGTAGCTTTGCTCCTTAGTAGGGTGCACTTAGTGTGGGGATACTGTCAGCCTCCCTGATGAGTAGCTTTGCTCCTTGGTAGGGTGCACTTAGTGTGGGAGTACTGTCAGCCTCCCTGATGAGTAGCTTTGCTCCTCAGTAGTGTGCACTTAGTGTGGGGGTACTGTCAGCCTCCAGGATGAGTAGCTTTGCTCCTTAGTAGGGTGCACTTAGTGAGGGGGTACTGTCAGCCTCCCTGATGAGTAGTAATTGGCAGTGTCACATGTGTCTGCTGCTTGTGAGTATGTATCTAACAGATATTCAGGGTGTTCAGCCTCCTTCAATTCTGTGGAAGTGGTACTTGATAAGCTGACTTGATAAAGTAGCACATACAGACCCTGTAATTCTACCTATGAGGAGCTTGACATAAATAGCTCAAGATGTAAGCCAGGTTCATGGTGTAACAATATAAAGCCCTAATTGTAACCCAGATGACCTGAGTTCAGATATCAGTTCAGGTGCTGAAATAGCTGGGGGAGGATGGAAGTGAGTGAGCAATATTGGCTTGCCCATCCTGGAGGTAAGGAGTGGTAGTTTCATTCAAGCAACCACCATCAAGGAAGTAGAGGTATGCAAGGCAATGAAATGGCCAGGACTGGTCATGTGGACTTGGTGCTACCAGACCAGTGATGGCAGCCCTCATTACCATATGAGTGGAAACACATACATGCAGGGGGAGGGCCTAGTATGCCCCTGCTGTGACATGAATACCCTTCTTCAGCCTTCATGTTAGGGCTTAATTAGAAACACCCTCATTGCTAGCATCAGCAGATGCTTATGAGAGCACAGACTTCCTCCATGTTTGCATGTATGATAGTCCCCTCTCACTGAATGTAACTGTTGTTTTGCTAGGGGGTAGCCAGTGGAGCAGGAATTGAAAGGCTTAAGACCATTGCAGGGTTTTTCGGTCAGCAGACAACAAGGAAACAGCATCGAGAAAAAAATGTCTGTTGCCGGAAAGGCATAATTGGGAGGTAAAACAGATCTTGTAAAAAGACTTAAAGATAATCCGCAATTTAAATAAAACGGAGTTGAACAAACTTGGTAAAAAAACTACATTTATTCCTTATACTGAGCGCTTTCACCCACAAGCATCGTGGGTTTCTTCAGAGTTACATAAAAGACCAACTGCTAACTGTTTTATACATACAATAGCCTATCATATTGTTCAATCAATCAACAATTAATTAAATTTCTTTTAATTAAATATATATACTCTTTCTTAAAGAAATATATGTAAATTGTTCTATTGATATTATGAGAAAAAAACGCCTTTGTGAAAAACTGTTTGATGTAGTTATATGAATGTTAAGTATATATAAGAACACTTTCAAATATACAAAAAATGTACAAAAATATATATAAAAAAAACATATGTATAAAAAACATCGTTCTTACTTCATTGTAAAATTTACTGTTGTAATTATTAATAAGGTAAAAACACATAACTAAATAAATTTTATACTTTGTAAGACAACCCTAAATAGTCCATAAAAAGACTTGACATGTTTAAAAAAAAGACTTAAACTAATTTTCTAAGAATATCCTACATATTGTGAGTATAGTTAATTTTAATTTTTATTTTTATTTTTGTTTTTGTTTTTTTATTTTTTTATTTTTTGTTTTGACCACCAAAATACATATGTTTAATATTTGACTATTATATTCTAAATTAATTTACAAGTAAGCTAATAAATGTTTTAATGTTTAAATGTTGTTGGATTTCATTTTAAATAACTAACAATGGATATGTGTTCGTTTATACCAGGTTTCACAGAAGAATTTAATCTTAACTGCCATAAACTCTCCTTAGCCTCAAGTAGTGTGTTGACATCACCTTCGTTGTTTCTAGTATCTGGTATCCTATCTATAACAAAGAAAAGAAACTTCTTAAAATCCTTACATGTTTTACTGTGTGTGTATAAGGAGTTGGTCGTCCTTTTATTTTTAATGTCTCTATTATGTTCTGCAATCCTCTCTTTTAACTTTCTTTTAGTTTTGCCTATATAGAATGCAGAACACGATAGACATGTAGCAAGATAAACAACCAACCTTGTGTTGCAGTTAACGTGCCCTGGACATCTAATTGTACAGTTGTACCCTTTTACTGTTACGTAAGGGCCATCATTTATATATCTACAACACTTACAGAACCCACACTTTCTCATTTTAGAATTTTTAAATATAGTCTCATTTTCAAAACAGTCCTTTAAATTCCTACCTCTACAAAACACAATTGTAGGTGCATTCCCTATGTGTTGTAGAACATCTATTTGGTTGTTGAAAACTTTTTCGTATATTTCTTTTATACTTTCCGTAATATGATGTATATTATCCGTGTAGGGAATAATAAAGGCACCTGCTTTCTTAGAATTTGGGACTTCATCTTGAGTTCTTTTTAACATACCGTGTAATAATATAGGTCTGAATACACTCACTCTCTTCAAATTTATTTCTTCAGTGATGTTGTGTATTAATTTCCTAGGATACCCCCTATCCAGAAACATATTTGATAAATTTTGATTTCCAAACTGAATTCTTTTTCTTCACTAATTATTCTGGAAAGTCTAACCATTTGGCCTTTTACCAAATTCCGCTTCTGAAAATAGGGATGACAGCTTTTAAAATGCAAGTATGAATTTGAAAAAGTTTTTTTACGATAAATACTTGATTCAATACTTTTTTCAACCTTGTATAATTTAATATCTAGATATAAACAAAAATCATAATTCATAGAATATGTGAATCTCAAAAATGTTGTTGTATTCTCCAAATACTGTATGAATTTTTGCAAGTCATCCCTATTTCCTGTCCAGAAAATTAGTATATCGTCCAGAAATCTCAAATATAGGTCTATTTGGGACCAAAAAGGGCTTGTAAATACTTGTTGTTTCTCCCACATGGCCAAAACCAGGTTGGCATATGTGGGAGCACATCTTGCTCCCATAGCCACTCCCGAACTCTGTTGATAATGTTCACCTTCATGATGAAAAAAATTGTTTTTTAATACCATTTCCATCATGTCCACTATTAGTTTCCTTTTAACCGTGTGAAAATCACCAAAGGTTTCCAAACTTTTCTCAAATAAGAATAAACCTTCATCCAAAGGGATAACAGAAAATAAGTTAACTATGTCTATCGTAACCATATGAACCTTATCCAAATTTTCTTTATTATATTCTTTTAACAACTCTAAACAGTGCCATGAGTCCCTCAATATATGTTTGATGTTACCCAAAATGTCCTTGCAACTCACATCCACATAATGTGCTATGGCTTCCATCTTTGAATGTTTAGCTGAGACAATTGGTCTCAAGGGGGGGTTTGAAATGCTTTTATGTATTTTGGGTATCCCGAAAATTGTTGGTGTGACTGGATAATCGACAGTAAGATATTCATATTCATTTTTTGTAATAATATTTTCAAGCAAAAAGTCATATAAAATCCAGTCAACCATGGTGTAAGCCTTTGTTATGTCATATTTGGATACCCTTTTATATGTTTTTTCATCGTTAAGCATGTCCGTCATCCTGTGTGCGTAATCCTTCCTGTTCATAATTACGACTCCTCCCCCCTTGTCTGGTTTCATAACCCTAAACTCATTTGTGTTACTAAGTTCTTTTAAACAAAATCTTTCGGCAACTGTTAAGTTGTCTTCTGACTTATTACTTTCCCTCCATACTTTCCTAAGCTGTATCTCACAAAACATTTCAAAAGATGTATTATTGGATTGCTTGGTGGAATGAAGGTACTTGACCTCTTCAAAGTAATAAGTTTAGAATCAGTACTCAATTCAGTATCTGCTTTGTTTTAAAAACATCCTTAGATTTAAAATTCTAGTGTACATTTTAGATTAACAAGAATTTTACCTATGTCTAAATTATATTTAGGAACAAACTTAAACCCTTTCTTAAAAGAAAGATAGTCTTGTCCAAATATTTTGTCTGTAAAATTGTATAAAGTAAAACCACCTTCAGAAGTAATATAAATGCAAGTTAATACAGTCAATTCTCTTGAGAAAGATTTTCATTCATTACACCTGCTTCATCTCTTGTCAAAGACCATTGGAGAGTAGCAGGAACATTTTCAACAAGCGTGTTGTTAACAATAGAATCAACATAAAAATCAGTAACTTCTTCAAAATTATCAAAATTATTGTCTGTAACAGTACAATTTTCTGTGTGTTGCACTATTGAACATTCATTTAAAAACATAACATTGTCTATCTTGAGTTCACTCTGCCCTGTATTGTTGACCTTGGTGTAGAAATTGATGTTGCAACTGCCCTGGCGCTCATAAGCTCTGATCTCCGAGGGGCTAGTTCTTCTAAAAAAGGTTCCTCATTAAAATTAGGATTGTCATGTGTTCTGTAATGACCTGTTACCTCAGTGTTAGACCTAAATACAGCATTATTGACATTACCAGAATCAGTACCAAGTGGCTTGATGTTTAAAGGTTTGAAACTACGCTTGTAGTCTCTAAAATGTATGTATGCCTTATTTGTAACATAATCATTAGTGTCCCTTTGTAGTTTTTGTTTTAATATCAAGACCATTGTTAACATATCTTTTCATTTCCAAAAATATTTTGTCAAATTTTTCTTTGTTATGTTCAAACAACAAGTCTTTTTTTATATTATTGTCAAGCTCAGTTAAAGTATCACTTAATTTAGCTATCCTTACATTATTATTTTGATAATTAATTTCATTAGTTGTTTACCTGTGTTATCAAAATTTCAGTTAGTTCAGCCAAAAGTTCTCTGTCGTTTTCAAATCCAAACGGCACTTTGAAAACTCTAAGACCCTTAGGCACCTGATTTAATTCAAGTGACCGTTCAAGGAACACATTGTCCATTTGGAGAGTTTTAAATCTCCTCAATGTTCTTTCGAAGTCTTCTATTTGCTTGGAAAAAGATCCTCTGTTGTTTTCCTCCGTGTTGTTGTGAAAATTCGGCGCCAAAAGTACTGTTTTTAAGTCCGACCAGACAATTTCTGATCTAACGTGTTCTATCGACCCTCTCCTAGCGTTTGGACCTGAGCTTGGTAGCGGAACCACGTGACCTTCTTCTCCCGTTTGTGCTTGTACTGTCCGACTGCCAACAGCTTCCCCCAAACGATTGCTAGCCACAGGGTTACCCCGAGAAGTCCCCGGGGTGGAATGCAAAGTGAATATGTGTTCGTCAGTCTCCGAAAGTGAATTACACATAGTTGTTTCCCCGTCATTATTTCCATCTTGCATTTTCACTACATCAACAGCGTTTTGCTCCTTAAAAATTGCCAGTAAACGCTGTGTAAGAAGCAGTTGTTGCTGCAATAATTTCTCTATGTTCGACTCCATAGTTACTGTAAAGTGCTGTATCTCACCCAGCCAACAATCCGATCCGCTTTGAGTGATTTGGTACTGTAGTATTAAAACAGTTAACGTACTATGTTACCAAAGTTCAGTAACAGTTAACGTACTATGTTACCAAAATTCAGTAAATGTTACCATGCGGTATATTTAGTGCTGTAATATTAAAACAGTTAGCGAACTGTTTTACCAAAATTGCGGATTATCTTTAAGTCTTTTTACAAGTTTTTGAGTTTTGCTTGGATATGTTCGTGTGGTTATGTTAATACGCAATCGAAATAATTCGGATGGTAACGGAGTTTTGGTAAAACAGTTGTTGGCTGGGTGTAATTCACTTTCGGAGACTGACGAACACATATTCACTTTGCATTCCACCCCGGGGACTTCTCGGGGTAACCCTGTGGCTAGCAATCATTTGGGGGAAGCTGTTGGCAGTTGGACAGTACAAGTACAAACGGGAGACGAAGGTCACGTGGTTCCGCTACCAAGCTCAGGTCCAAACGCTAGGAGAGGGTCGATAGAACACGTTAGATCAGAAATTGTCTGGTCGGACTTAAAAACAGTACTTTTGGCGCCGAATTTTCACAACAACACGGAGGAAAACAACAGAGGATCTTTTTCCAAGCAAATAGAAGACTTCGAAAGAACATTGAGGAGATTTAAAACTCTCCAAATGGACAATGTGTTCCTTGAACGGTCACTTGAATTAAATCAGGTGCCTAAGGGTCTTAGAGTTTTCAAAGTGCCGTTTGGATTTGAAAACGACAGAGAACTTTTGGCTGAACTAACTGAAATTTTTGATAACACAGGTAAACAACTAATGAAATTAATTATCAAAAATAATAATGTAAGGATAGCTAAATTAAGTGATACTTTAACTGAGCTTGACAATAATATAAAAAAAGACTTGTTGTTTGAACATAACAAAGAAAAATTTGACAAAATATTTTTGGAAATGAAAAGATATGTTAACAATGGTCTTGATATTAAAAACAAAAAACTACAAAGGGACACTAATGATTATGTTACAAATAAGGCATACATACATTTTAGAGACTACAAGCGTAGTTTCAAACCTTTAAACATCAAGCCACTTGGTACTGATTCTGGTAATGTCAATAATGCTGTATTTAGGTCTAACACTGAGGTAACAGGTCATTACAGAACACATGACAATCCTAATTTTAATGAGGAACCTTTTAGAAGAACTAGCCCCTCGAGATCAGAGCTTAAGGAGCGTCGCCAGGGCAGTTGCAACATCAATTTCTACACCAAGGTCAACAATACAGGGCAGAGTGAACTCAAGATAGACAATGTTATGTTTTTAAATGAATGTTCAATAGTGCAACACACAGAAAATTGTACTGTTACAGACAATAATTTTGATAATTTTGAAGAAGTTACTGATTTTTATGTTGATTCTATTGTTAACAACACGTTTGTTGAAAATGTTCCTGCTACTCTCCAATGGTCTTTGACAAGAGATGAAGCAGGTGTAATGAATGAAAATCTTTCTCAAGAGAATTGCGACTGTATTAACTTGCATTGCGATATTACTTCTGAAGGTGGTTTTACTTTATACAATTTTACAGACAAAATATTTGGACAAGACTATCTTTCTCTTTTTAAGAAAGGGTTTGTTTGTTCCTAAATATAATTTAGACATAGGTAAAATTCTTGTTAATCTAAAAATGTACACTAGAATTTTAAATCTAAGGATGTTTTTTAAAAACAAAGCAGATACTGAATTGAGTACTGATTCTAAACTTATTACTTTGAAGAGGTCAAGTACCTTCATTCCACCAAGCAATCCAATAATACATCTTTTTGAAATGTTTTGTGAGATACAGCTTAGGAAAGTATGGAGGGAAAGTAATAAGTCAGAAGACAACTTAACAGTTGCCGAAAGATTTTGTTTAAAAGAACTTAGTAACACAAATGAGTTTAGGGTTATGAAACCAGACAAGGGGAGGAGTCGTAATTATGAACAGGAAGGATTACGCACAGGATGACGGACATGCTTAACGATGAAAAACATATAAAAGGGTATCCAAATATGACATAACAAAGGCTTACACCATGGTTGACTGGATTTTATATGACTTTTGCTTGAAAATATTATTACAAAAAATGAATATGAATATCTTACTGTCGATTATCCAGTCACACCAACAATTTTCGGGATACCCAAAATACATAAAAGCATTTCAAACCCCCCCTTGAGACCAATTGTCTCAGCTAAACATTCAAAGATGGAAGCCATAGCACATTATGTGGATGTGAGTTGCAAGGACATTTTGGGTAACATCAAACATATATTGAGGGACTCATGGCACTGTTTAGAGTTGTTAAAAGAATATAATAAAGAAAATTTGGATAAGGTTCATATGGCTACGATAGACATAGTTAACTTATTTTCTGTTATCCCTTTGGATGAAGGTTTATTCTTATTTGAGAAAAGTTTGGAAACCTTTGGTGATTTTCACACGGTTAAAAGGAAATTAATAGTGGACATGATGGAAATGGTATTAAAAAACAATTTTTTTCATCATGAAGGTGAACATTATCAACAGAGTTCGGGAGTGGCTATGGGAGCAGATGTGCTCCCACATATGCCAACCTGGTTTTGGCCATGTGGGAGAAACAACAAGTATTTACAAGCCCTTTTTGGTCCCAAATAGACCTATATTTGAGATTTCTGGACGATATACTAATTTTCTGGACAGGAAATAGGGATGACTTGCAAAAATTCATACAGTATTTGGAGAATACAACAACATTTTTGAGATTCACATATTCTATGAATTATGATTTTTGTTTATATCTAGATATTAAATTATACAAGGTTGAAAAAAGTATTGAATCAAGTATTTATCGTAAAAAAACTTTTTCAAATTCATACTTGCATTTTAAAAGCTGTCATCCCTATTTTCAGAAGCGGAATTTGGTAAAAGGCCAAATGGTTAGACTTTCCAGAATAATTAGTGAAGAAAAAGAATTCAGTTTGGAAATCAAAAATTTATCAAATATGTTTCTGGATAGGGGGTATCCTAGGAAATTAATACACAACATCACTGAAGAAATAAATATGAAGAGAGTGAGTGTATTCAGACCTATATTATTACACGGTATGTTAAAAAGAACTCAAGATGAAGTCCCAAATTCTAAGAAAGCAGGTGCCTTTATTATTCCCTACACGGATAATATACATCATATTACGGAAAGTATAAAAGAAATATACGAAAAAGTTTTCAACAACCAAATAGATGTTCTACAACACATAGGAATGCACCTACAATTGTGTTTTGTAGAGGTAGGAATTTAAAGGACTGTTTTGAAAATGAGACTATATTTAAAAATTCTAAAATGAGAAAGTGTGGGTTCTGTAAGTGTTGTAGATATATAAATGATGGCCCTTACGTAACAGTAAAAGGGTACAACTGTACAATTAGATGTCCAGGGCACGTTAACTGCAACACAAGGTTGGTTGTTTATCTTGCTACATGTCTATCATGTTCTGCATTCTATATAGGCAAAACTAAAAGAAAGTTAAAAGAGAGGATTGCAGAACATAATAGAGACATTAAAAATAAAAGGACGACCAACTCCTTATACACACACAGTAAAACATGTAAGGATTTTAAGAAGTTTCTTTTCTTTGTTATAGATAGGATACCAGATACTAGAAACAACGAAGGTGATGTCAACACACTACTTGAGGCTAAGGAGAGTTTATGGCAGTTAAGATTAAGTTCTTCTGTGAAACCTGGTATAAACGAACACATATCCATTGTTAGTTATTTAAAAATGAAATCCAACAACATTTAAACATTAAAACATTTATTAGCTTACTTGTAAATTAATTTAGAATATAATAGTCAAATATTAAACATATGTATTTTTTGGTGGGTCAAAAACAAAAAATAAAAAAATAAAAAAACAAAAACAAAAATAAAAATAAAAATTAAAATTAACTATACTCACAATATGTAGGATATTCTTAGAAAATTAGTTTAAGTCTTTTTTTTAAACATGTCAAGTCTTTTTATGGACTATTTAGGGTTGTCTTACAAAGTATAAAATTTATTTAGTTATGTGTTTTTACCTTATTAATAATTACAACAGTAAATTTTACAATGAAGTAAGAACGATGTTTTTTATACATATGTTTTTTTTATATATTTTTGTACATTTTTTGTATATTTGAAAGTGTTCTTATATATACTTAACATTCATATAACTACATCAAACAGTTTTTTCACAAAGGCGTTTTTTTCTCATAATATCAATAGAACAATTTACATATATTTCTTTAAGAAAGAGTATATATATTTAATTAAAAGAAATTTAATTAATTGTTGATTGATTGAACAATATGATAGGCTATTGTATGTATAAAACAGTTAGCAGTTGGTCTTTTATGTAACTCTGAAGAAACCCACGATGCTTGTGGGTGAAAGCGCTCAGTATAAGGAATAAATGTAGTTTTTTTACCAAGTTTGTAAAACAGATCTGTCAATTGTTATTGGACAGCTCATAATGACCACCATTCTTGAAAAGGATGCTCATAACTATACTTGCTAGCAGAATCTTGGGTCAAAGAATGATGATCTATTTTGTAGCTGTGGCTTCAGACTTGAGGCCATGCTTGCAGGTCACTCAGGTTAAGAAAAGTGCTGAGATGTCAGTTGTTCCCTAGATGGTGATTAGTTACTTCAGATGCTTGACTCCCATCATTTGAAGATCTTCTAAATACTTGGAGAGGTTAAGGTCATGCTGTCTGAGGTTAAGGACATGCTCTCTGAGGTTAAGGTCATGCTGTCTTAATGGTCTCTGTTCAAGACTTCAGTAGTTGAGGCAGCAGCAAGGAAGTATAGCTGAAAACTGGTAGGTGCTTCTCTTAACAGGACACCCTAGGACCCCTTGAAGGCACCAGTAGTAAGGGAAACAGTCACTTTAAAGCGAGGCCTTTCCTGTAGTGCTAGTTTGGAGAGGGCTTGTCAGATTTAACAGACTAGTGCCAAAAGGCTAGGATGGCAGCAGTTGTGGTATTTGCTGAAGTGAAGGTCAACGTATGAAAGGAATTTGTTGCGGCCATGGAGAATGATTTTTGGGTGACCTCCAAGTAGTTCTGGCAAACCATCCAGAAAATATTGCCTTTGTCCAGTATTTATAGTATATATATTTATAGCCTTGAAATTTAACCAATACCTAGCTGCACACAGGGCAACTAATTTAAAGTGGCAATCTCTGCCCTCAGAGTTGTAAACCAGATACTGCTGACATTACTTTATATTCTCACTGTAACCGTTTAATCAATAAAAAGGGCCTGTTGTCATGGATATGAACTTTCCAACTATCTCCATTACCAGTTAAGTGGATATTGGCATCCTGAGGAAAAGTAGAAATTTCCTCATGTTTGTTGACAACTAGCTAGCTGTCAAACAAATTAATAAGGTATGTGAGAGATGTATTTACATAATGTAACTGAGGGCAAAGTTCTCACATAAAAACACTCCTAATGACAATCAGGTTGTCAAAAGTATGCATGCTGTACCCACAACACACCAGTTCAAAGCAGACACATAGACCCATATATGCTGAGGCAGTAAAATGTAACCTTCCTGGAACAACAACACCTCCTAGATGAAGTACACATAACAGATACCCTCAGCAGCCCCAAATGCACTCTTTCAAAACAACACCCACATCAACACATACAGCCACATCTCATGGTCAGTTGCTTATCAGGAGCCAGGATCCACCACATTATGCATGCACTTAGGTCATTTGATCAAAAGTACCAGTATGACTCAGTCATAGTACATGTGGGTGTAAATTACCTGAGACATACCTCCCTAGACTATATGAGAGAGACATCAAGGAGCTCTCGGAATATGTGTCCCAGGAAGGCATGAGCCTAGCTAGAACTGAGCAGCATTATGCCTTCTCCAAGGAGGATGCCATAATATGAACATAAGATGCCCGACTTTAATAATTGGCTTAGTTTCTGTTATCATTCTAAGGGGGTGCAGCATTTGTCAGCATGGAAGGAGGTACTCAACAGACCACACTGCCTTGGCAATGATGATGGTCTGCACCTCCACTTTCTAGGGTTTCGAATATAAGCTACACCATTGTCCTCCCCTGTAGGGCCATTTTAGGCAGTGCCAAACTGAAAGTACTTCTGACAAAGCAAATTAAAACCAAGAAAATCTAAACGTGTTACTGCTCAATGCTAAGAGTCTAAGCAAAAAACTTCACTCCCTACAACCTCTCCTCACCCTAGAGAATGCTGACATCTGTGTGGTCACTAAGACGTGATTTAAAGCCATGGAGAGCACACCAGCAGTATAAGGTTATAATGCCTTACATACATTTAGACCACCTACTACACAGAAAGGGACTAAAAGTGAAGGTGCCTCATTTTACATAAAAAATAAATATACCTCAAGTCTTATCAAGCAGGACAATGCACTTGAGATTCTCCACATTCAAATCACTATAGGCAAAATCCTATACCACTAATGTGCAAGCTATAAGTTCCCCTGTATGACCCAGGAAACCCATAACATGTATTTAAACTTATTGGAAGCACTCACTATCAAATCCAATACCATATTCATGTACAACTTTAATTACCCCACTATTAACTGGGAATCATATACAACACCAAACATACAGGCACAGAGACTACCTTGCTAGGCTTAAAATGATCCACAGGGGCAGCTAGGGTAGTACTTACCTATGAACCTATTAACTAGTAACTACTATCTTACTGGAGTAAATATGACGAGTAAGCTGCACAATATTTATTTTAGGACTGTTATAACACCCAGTTAAGTGTAAACTTGATGTATTAATATAACCAGGAAGTTGTATTATAAGAGGCTCCACCTCATGACTTACCCATAATACTTTTGCCACAATGGAATCATGCACAGGTAGAACAGCCCCACCTGAAGTATTTGTTGTCAGATATTCAGACTTTGTAAATGCAGGTATTGCAGTGGCACAATCCTGTGAGTGTAATTACTGAGGACTGTGAGTGATATGATAAAGCTCTAAACTCCTTTATTCTAGAGCTTAGACTTCTTCAGTTAGCAGAGAAGATTTTTCTTTATCTGTTATGTCTTTTAACTTGCTCATGTCCCTTGATAGAATTAGATTGTAGTCTAAAAAATGTTTAATTATATGAGTGAAGTTCTTGCTTTGGTGTTTTCGGGTCTATATTATAACACTGAAGTCTTAAAACTTCGAATGTTATAATATCAAACCATTTAGATCGAAAGACTATAACATCGAATACTCAGAATAGTGAATTTTTTCCCTGGGAAAAAAATGATTTGCTGTTCCGATAAAACATACACACAACACAAGCACACCAAAATAAATAATCCACACATAGAAACTTCACAAAACCCTACACTAAACCATGCATACACTACTAGCTATCCACTTACCTTAACCCAACCCTAAGCCTAAGGTCCGTAACTACCACACACTCACTTTACCTGCTCCCTAATCCTAAGGTCCTAAACTATCGCACACTCACTTTACCCACTCCCTAACCCTAAGGTCCCTATCGCACACTCACCTTACCCGCACCCTAACCCTAAGGTCCCTATCGCGCACTCACCCACTTCCTAACCCTAAGGTCCCTATCGCACACTCAGCTTACCTGCTCCCTAACCCTAAGGTCCCTAACTATCACACACTCACCTTAACCCGATCTGTTCGCACACTTGCCTTAATCCAGTCTGTAACCTTCTCTCCACAGTCGAGGAAATAGCGAAGCTGCAGAAATGGCACATCGAATACATTCCCTAGGAAAGTATTCGATATTCTGCAGCTTCGCTATTTTCAGCATTCGGTGCATAGGCTTCGATATTATAACATTCGAAGTTTTAAGACTTCGATGTTATAATATAGACCAGGTGTTTTCAACCAATATAGCTAGGATGAAAGTCACCCCTATCCCTATCAAGTAGTTCTGTGTTATCCTTGAACTCATCTCAAGACCTGATTGGATTGATACCCACTTTCAGACTAAACTTCCAACCATTTATTATATAGCAAAGACAGTGAATGTTGATAATTGCTAAAACTGGGGGATGGTAAGCTTTGAGTTAAACATGCATCTACACTGTAGGTTTCACACAATTTAATTATCGAAAAATATAAAAACGAACCAACTGAATAAACACAAAAAAATGGCTAAGGGTTTAGCTCACAAACGTTTATTATGTTAGCACTTTTGTCCACTTACTTTAATGAACTTCATCAGACAAATCACAACTGGTTCTACATACTTAAATAATAAATTGATCTAATGACATCACAGCATTCACTTCCCCATTTAAAACTATACTCAACTGCTAAAATGCTTTTTAACCACAGTCTATACACCCTTACAACAATAAAATTATTTAACAATTTTACAATTCCCTCACTCCCCCAATAGTACATATATCCATATATATTACAAATATTACTATGTAATTAAAAAACTAAAATCACTTATTGAAAAACTGATGACCATTTTTACCTTTCTAGTGCTTTCAATTTCAAGACACATTTAAGAGAAAAATACTCATTCAAGCCAGGGTGGACATGGGCATTCAGTCTCAGCTGCCACAACAGCTCTCTTTCTTCCAATTTCAAAGACCACGGTCCCCCTCTAGCATCTTTGGGAACCTGTTCAATGACTAAATAATGGAAGACGTGACCTGGGTTCCCCATAATATATTTAGCCAGTGCATTTATACTGTTTTTCCCTATATTACACTGGTGCTCATAAATACATTGTTTTAAGTGTTGCAACATCTTGCCTACATAATAACTTGTGCATTGTTGGCACTTATCCAGGTAAACTACCCCTTTGGTACCACAATTATATTTACCATTGACGTTAAATATATTATTTACCTGGAACTTCTTAGTAACCTCGATAAAGTTACAAAAATGACATCGCCCACACTTAAACATACCAGTATTGGACATAAATGGCTTCATTTTTGCCTCCAACAATCCCTTCAAATTCCAGCCTCTTTTAAAAATTAGCCTCAGTCTTTCTCCCATCTTCTGCTTAATCGATATATCTTCATTGATTAAAGCCTAATTTTTGATAAGGATAGCTCTTAAAAGTTTAGAATCACTAGAATATAGTGTGATGAAACTTAAATTATAAATAGGGTTCCCCTTCCACCAAACTCAACCTTCAAACATTCCAACCCATTCATAAAATCCTGTTCTTGACACAACAAACGTGACACCGCCATGGCTTGTCTCTTCATTACAGTACTAAAAATATGCTGGGGGTGCATACTATCCCTGTGGAGATACGCTGGTTGGCAGCATTCCTTCCTATACATCCTAGTTGTGATACCACCTAATGGCTCCTTCACTACTTCCACATCCAAAAAAAAAATCAATGCTCCCAGTGGAGCTTTTCATAGTAAACTTCAAAAGGCTATTGCCAGTATTCAAATAATGAAAGAACCCATTCAGGGCATCTTCATCTCCTTTCCCTCCAGTGAAAAGGTCATGGAAAAAACATCGATAAAAACATACATGGCCATTCCCTATAGCCAATATATGCTGGTACTCCCATTCTGTCATCACCAAATTCGCATATGAATTGGCGCAGCTAGTACCCATCACTACTTGGCCATCTCCCAATAACACGTCTCTAAACAAAAAGATATTATGCTCTAATACTAACTCCAGAAGTAGACAGAGCAGGTCTGTCTGTTGGGCTGTTAACCGGCCATGCCTGGTCAAATATGATTTAACCATACTAATATCTTCTTGATTCAGTATGGAAGTGAACAGAGGTATTACGTCCATTGTGACCAAGATATCAATGATCTCACCCCTTGGTCCAGATACCACACGATGAAGGTCACGTAAAAAGTGTTGCATATCTCTTAAAGTGGGGCACTCATTCAAGACACCTCTCAACTGCTTGTCAAGATAAATAGAAATGGGCTCAGTCAGCCACTCACCACCCACCACAATAGGCCTAAACGTTGGCTGTAAGGGATCCTTGTGGATCTTCGGGAGACTGTGGAATAATGGAATCAAAGGGTCCTCTACCTTAAAATACTCAAACAGCTCCTTGGTGATCAAATGTAGACACATACATTCATGTAGAGTGTTAACTATATGTCCCTTTATAGTCCTTACTACATTTAGGTCACACTTGTATTTAATAAACAGTCTTCAATTTTTACTGTGGAGTATTTTGTTGTGTATCTGCCTGCTGTTGCATGGATTTTTTGGGCTTTGGAGTACTTGGATATGTTACGTGGACTTAATCATTGGTATTGGGTCTATTTCATGTTTATTATTTAAGTATGTAGAACCAGTTGTGATTTGTCTGAAGAAGTTCATTAAAGTAAGTGGACGAAAGCGCTAACAAAATAAATGTTTGTGAGCTGAACAATTTAAATATCATCTAAATCTGTTGGTACATATGGTACAGTGGAGTAGTGTTCATATCATTCACCTGTACACGGAGTATGACAGTACCAAATGACCACCTGCTTTTGCCATTTTGCTAAGAGCATGATATCCTGAAACAGTGACATAGACATCCTGAAACAGTGACATAGATATCCTGAAACAGTGACATAGATATCCTGAAACAGTGACATAGATACCCTGAAACAGTGACATAGATATCCTGAAACAGTGACATAGATATCCTGAAACAGTAACGTAGATATCCTGAAACAGTGACATAGATACTCTGAAACAGTGACAGATATCCTGAAACAGTGACATTGATACCCTGAAACAGTGACATAGATATCCTGAAACAGTGACATAGAAATCCTGAAACAGTGACATAGATACCCTGAAACATTGACATAGATACCCTGAAACATTGACATAGATATCCTGAAACAGTGACATAGATACCCTAAAACAGTGACTTAGATATCCTGAAACAGTGACATAGATACCCTGAAACAGTGGCATAGATACCCTAAAACAGTGACAGATATCCTGAAACAATGGCATAGATACTCTGAAACAGTGACATAGATATCATGAAACAGTGACATAGATATCCTGAAACAGTGACATAGATACCCTGAAAAAGTGACATAGATATCCTGAAACAGTGACATAGAAATCCTGAAACAGTGGCATAGATATCCTGAAACAGTGACATAGATACCCTGAAACAGTGACATAGAAATCCTGAAACATTGACAGATATCCTGAAACAGTGACATAGATATCCTGAAACAGTGACATAGATACCCTGAAACAGTGACATAGATATCCTGAAACAGTGACATAGATACCCTGAAACAGTGACATAGATATCCTGAAACATTGACAGATATCCTGAAACGGTGACATAGATACCCTGAAACAGTGACATAGATACCCTGAAACATAGATATCCTGAAACAGTGACATAGATACCCTGAAACATTGACAGATATCCTGAAACAGTGACATAGATACCCTGAAACATAGATATCCTGAAACAGTGACTTTTTCTTTCTTTTTTTTCAAATACCTTTATTGAATTATCACTTGTGACATAGGCAAATTTGCCTTCACATAAAAGTAATCAAACTATATTAACATAACAAACATTTTACTTTTATTTGCACACATAGGATTTTGTCCTGAACACAACAGAACTTCATCAGATAAAATATTTATGTAGCACCTGCATTTTTAAAAAAACATTTAGACCAATGAAATGATCTCCATAATATACACCTACTTTTAATACCTAATAAAAACTTTCCTATAACAATAATCCCAAGCCCCTACACATCCGTCCATTGTCCAATCATCACCAAAAGCAACTGGCCAATGTGTTTAACCACACGGGATATACTAAATGGGTATGCTTTTCAACTGCCTAACATGATCATAAAATTACCTTAAAATTCGAAGACTAACCATATATTCAGACGAAAATATTATTACCTATCCACCAAAATATTAATTAATTAATACACTAATAATTATTATCTAGAGATTGCCTTTAGTTTTAATAAACAAGCTATCAAAGCTACCTCATTTAAACCTGGCCAAACATGTGCACAATGATTCAATTGCCAGAATTTTAGATTCTGATTGGCGGTCGGCGCTGAACGAGGTTTCCTATCGGTCGCTGTATATACAATAATTGCGACAGTCTTTGTTACATAGTGGATTATATTAATCCGTGTTTGCAAATGAAATTTAGGTTGCAACATCTGTCTTAGGCTGATATGCCCTTCTTATTAACTAAATGAGTACCCATGAGTGCAGAAAATGAATTTTATTGCTCAAACTTTTAAGCCAAAAATATGTACGATCATGTTAGGCAGTTGAAAAGCATACACATTTAGTATATCCGTTTGGTTAAACATGATAGTACTATTTTTATATATATTTTTATATCTATCTTCCTTTTTTATTTGAAATGCATTCCAGATTTTGAATTGAATGTCATTGCAATTTAAAGATATCATTTACTGTTAAAATTATTCACGATCAATATGTTGTAAGAAAGAAAGTGATTGGTTCATGTCTTTATTTTAGGATGCCCATTGGCCAGTTGCTTTTGGTGATGATTGGACAATGGACAGATGTGTAGGGGCTTGGGATTATTGTTATAGGAAAGTTTTTATTGGGTATTAAAAGTAAGTGTGTATTATGGAGATAATTTCATTGGTCCAAATGTTTTTTTAAAAATGCAGGTGCTACATAAATATTTTATCTGATGAAATTCCGTTGTGTTCGGGACAAAATCCTATGTGTGCGAATAAAAGGATATTCTGCAGTGCGTTGTGAATTTCTTGATGAACTTTAGATTAACTGTTTCTGGTGGAACTTTCTGTGCTTGTCTTTTGGAATTTTGGAGCTGTTTGTTTCATTTTGGGTTTTTAAACATTTTACTTCACATATATTGCTATATATCATATAACCTAAGCAATATTACATAAATTATTCAATTCCTGCCCCTTTTCTAAACAAGATGCATCTTTATTAAACCATCACTTGTGACATAAGCAATCATGCATTTATATAAATGAAAACAACCCACACTGACACAATCCTAGTTGCAAGCGTTTTACATCACAAACCATACAGACACACTCCCAGTTGCAAACATTATACATCACTTATAATTGGGTCTGTATCACATAGTCGAAGTTTTATAACTTCAAACACGGAGTGTTTGAACCATTCCGTTCAAAGTTACAAAACTTCGAGTAGTGATAAAAAAAAATTAAAAAAAAGTAAAAACAAAATAAACTGTTGTAAGCAGGGGGGCAAGCCCCCCTGCAACCTACTCACCCCCCGCTACTTAAATATACCAACTCCGAGATCACACCACATTGAAATGAATGGAAACCTCCCCTTACAGAGATTTCCGTGTACAAGTTCGAACTTATGGTCTCGACCATATGGGGTTCGAACTTGTACAAGTTCGACTATGTGATAGGAACCCCTTATAATCTACCCAGTCTTCCTCACTTAAATATTACATAAATCATTTAAGTCCTGCCTCCTTTTAAACCTCATTACTGCCTTGTATGTATTGTTCTCACAATTCCCATTTTTCCTATGTAGTTTGCTCCTACCCTTTTCTAAAGATCTCAGTTCTAGTTGTTTTATCTCTGTTGCTGTATTCACTACTTCCAGTGTAGCTGGTTTAGATTTTGATTTCCATTTTCTAGTAACTGTTTTTTTGGCAGCCACCATTATTAGATGCAGCAAGCCCTTACCATGTTCAGGCAATTCCGATTCTACATCATAGCTCAGAAAAATCACCTCCCTCCCTCATCAGACCAATCTGCCCACCCAGCATCTCTGACAGTGCATCCCACAGGGAATCCTTAAAGCCCGTCAACTTACTGCACTCCCAGAAAATATGTCCCCAATTATCATTTTCTTCCCCTTCACACCTCCAACACTTGCTATGTACCTGAGGAAAAATTCTCTGGAGTCTGCTTGGGGTATAAAAATATCTATGTAAACATTTCCAGGCAAAAATCCTAAATCTTCTAGATTTTGTTGCATATTTGGGAGACATACATATATCCTCCCATTGTTTCTTTGGAATTGCTTATCCAGTCTCTCTTCCCAATCCTTTGTAACCTCCTCTGATTGATTGTTATAGTTATCATGCAATATTTTATATGCTATACTAATTATTCATTTTTTAATGGCAGCTTCTGTTCTAGATTCTATTAAAAACTCTACCAGTACTGGTCTTTTGTTTAGAACCCCCCTATTTATTTCCCTTTGCTTATATTCTGATATCAGTCCCTGATAGGAAAGGCAATCTCTAACCTGTAGTCCAGATACATTATTGGTGTCTTTCCATATCATCTTTCCCTCCCTAGTTATTTGCTCCCAATATCTTGGTCCCTTTCCCAGTTTTCTCCAATAAATTCCACCACCCTCTTGCCTATTGTCTGTATCCCTAAGTGCAGTCATCCCTATCAGTAGAATCTCCTTTCTCCATTCCCATGTTGGTGTAGTTCTTAGGATACTTTTGCTGCTTTATGGATATAATATTCCATATGATTATTGTTATTCTCCTTAAAGGTCTGCATCTAAAATCCCATTCTCTCCTTGTTTTTTGAGCCCCCCCCCCTGTTTCACTATCATCCCTTTGCACTTTGAATTATAGTTTTCTGCTTGTGCTGTGTATGAGTCCTATCAGTGTAGCTCTGAAATGCCTCTTCAAATTGGGTAATCCCAATCTGCCCTGTTCTACTGGAAGAATCCGCTTATCCCACTTGTCTCTTGCCGTCTTCCCCTCCTAGATAAAATCTTTCAGCTCTTTATTAATTGCTACCCACAACTTCTCCTCTGGTTGATAAAAATATGCCTGACCTGATTATAAGACTAAAGGGACTAAAAACAACGTAACTGCTTGTTTCTTACTGTCCATGTAACAAAGATTCCATTTTCTCAGTTTTTGTATAATCTTTTGTTTAGTCTCTTCCCACATATCCTTAGCTGCCACACTGGAATCATTTTTAATCCATACTCCTAAATACTTCATTCTATCCTGTCCCCACACATATGGGTATTCCTGAACTAGTTCATGTGTGGGTACATAATTTACTGCTATTGCCTTTGTTTTAGCTTCATTAATTTTGTATCCCAAAAAGATCTGAAACTGTCTCAAAATGTTCCACAATACTGTAATGTGTTTTTCTGGTTTTGTCATGTATAAAATAATATAATTTGCAAATACAGACAGCTTTTCTTGACTACCATACCAATTATATGCTTACATTTCTGAGTCCCTTATTTTCTTTGTCAGTGGTTCTGAATATATTACAAACAATAAAGAGGAAAGAGGACACCCCTGCCTGGTTCCTCTACTCATGCAGAAATTATCAGAAAGGACCCCACCCATTTTAATTTTCGCCTCCGATCAATATCCTTCTAATCAACCATACAATTTTTTGAAAAGAAATACAAATGCTTCCATTGCCCTGTTCATAAATTCCCAGCTTACTTGTCAAATGCTTTCACTGCATCAAGACCCACCAACAACAATGGCATTTTCTTACATTCTGCTTCTTTCTGGATCATCAATATTCTATTAATTTTGTTAAATGTTTGCCTCCTCTCCGCAAAACCACATTGATCCATATCTATCAGTTTTGGCATTACTTTTGCCATTCTTTTAGCCATTATAGACATGAACACTTCATAATCATGGTTTACTATTGAAATGGGCCTGTATGAACCTGGATCTGATGGATCTTTACCCTCTTTAGGTACCACAGCTATTACTGCTTTCTTCCAGGGTGTTGGTGCTTCTCCTCCTCTTAAAATACTGTTAAACAAAACCTTCCAGATCTTTATCAGTTTTTTTCCCTCCTAACTTCCAAACTTCCACAGGAATACCATCTATTCCTGGGGACTTTCCTGTAGATTAGTTATACATCACAATTTTTATCTCATCTCCTCCTATCCTAACCGTTAGTAATTGAGCCTCATCTACTTTTAATCTTGGCATATTTAATTCTTCCATAAACATTTCCATTTGTATCTTTTCTTGATTTCCATATTTCTCTGCTTTATACTGAATTTAATAGAATTTCTGAAATATTTCTAATACCTCTACAGGATGTCTTGTTACCTTCCTTGTTATTGGCTCCCTAAGTTTGGTGACAGCACTTTCTACATTCTATTGCCTGAGTCATTGTGCTAAAAGTTTTTGTGCTGTTGTGTTATTATCCATAAAGAATTGCTTAACAGTAATATTTCTAAACTCTCATATTATTGAGGTAATCCCTTATTTTCTGCCTAGCATTCTCCAGTCAGTCCTCTTCTTGTTCGGTGATATTTCCCCTGTTCTGCAATAGTTTAACATTTCTTGTTACTTCTTAACCATGGCTCCCTTTCTTTTATTTTCACCCTATTTTTAAACTCCACCTAATTTTTCCCACTCCTTAGCTATATTTTCAGAAGAAATTTCGATCCTCTCTAACAGCTTCTGAATAATCTCTACTACCCATAATTCTTCCCTTTCAACAGATAGGTGGGAAAGCTCCAATGTCTCTTTTTTATTTCATTACCCTGTACTTTTATTTGAGATATTTTTGGCACATGACCTGAAATAGTAACTGGGTGGGTATCAAGACCTTCAGCTAAATGGACATGTTCCTGTGAAATGCAAATTCTGTCTAGCCTAGCCCAATTTTTATATCTTGGGGAATAATATGTAAATTCACTCCAAACTCCTATTACTGAATTCACATCTTCCATGCCAAATATTTCCATAAAGTTCTTCACAAATCTACCCTGCTTTGTTATATTTTTCCCTTCTGGGCCCCCCAGACACATCTTCACTCCTGCAAATCACATTCCAGTCTCCACCTACAAGTAATAGTCCTTGCTGAAAACTGATTATTTCTCCCAGAATTTTCTTAACCTCCATTATAGCAGTTTTAGGTGGAATGTAAATACATGTCAGTGTAATCCTCTTCTCTTGCCAGTAGCCCCTTAGCACTACAAATCAACCATTATTACCTTTTTATCTTCTTCTATCACTATTGGAGCTCCTTTTGCAATTAATATGAGTACTCCTCTTTTCCTTTGTCCCAGGTGTTCCGCTGAATAACCATCCTGAAAACCTTTTTTTATCAAATTGACATGTTCACTTCTTTCTGAGTGTGTCCCCTGTAACATAACTATTTGTACTCTACATTTGTTAATATAGTTTACTACTCTTTATCTGTGTACTACTCTTTATCTGTGAGGCCATTTGCATTTAAAGACATTAAAGAAAGCATCATTGTATTAAAAACTTATTATTCCCACCTTTTGTATACATCTTTTTGTTAAATGTCTAGTTCCTGTGTTTGTAAAGTTAAAAACACAAAAATTTAAACTACAAAGATGGAAAACGAAGAAAATGAGGCCAAGGACCGAACCACAAAGTAAATATATTAAGCGCTTTTGTCCAAAACATACAGGACTTCATCAGAATACACCCAAAGTAAAAAAAAAACACATTAAATACCCAATCAAACAACCTAATTGGTTCAATAATTAACTTCCACATCCAAACCACCAATAAAAAGGCACCGATCATGAGTGCCTGAAACAAATACAAAATTAAAAAAATACATAAATATATATAATATTATATAAAATATCTAAAATAAAATAAAAGACCTCCTTAAACCTACCAACAGAAAGCCTAGATTTCAGATGTAGCTTTTAATTTTAGCATGCTGCTAATTGAACACTGATCATTCAACCCTGGATAAACCATGGCATTAGTTCTTAACTGCCATTCTAGTTCCTTATAATCTAAGAACTCATTTTCAGAACCACCTCTCTGTCCTTTCTCTACATGATCCATTATAATGCATTTAAAAGAATGTTGTTCATTAATTTCAAGATGTCTGTAAAGAGCATTATTATGGTCTTTTTTCTTTATACTATACATGTGCTGGTATATCCTATTTCTAAAATTTATTTTTGTCTTCCCCACATAAAATTTTGACACAATGCTAAGTAGACCACCACCTTCAAACTGCAATTATATTTCTTTTTCAGCTGAATGTGCCCAAAACTAGTAATTTGTACAGATTCAACTTCCAAAATATGTTTGCACTGGGTGCATTGTCCACACGTTGACATTCTCCCACCTAGGTAAATAATATTATCCCTCTCTATCATATTTTTTATACACACATTGTAGACCACAATAATGCTTTTATTTTATTTTTAGGTATTTTATATAATATTATATATATTTATGTATTTTTCAAAACTGTATTTGTTTCAGGCATTCATGATTGGTGCAGTTTTATTGGTGGTTTGGATGTGGAAGTTAATTATTGAGCCAATTAGGTTGTTTGGTAGGGCATTTAATGTGACTGTTTCACTTTAGGTGTATTCTGATGAAGTCCTGTATATTTTGGATGAAAGCGCTTAATACATTTACTTTGTGGTTCAGTCCTTGGCCTCATTTTCTTTGTTTTCCATTTTAGTTCCAGCATTTGTGTTACATGCATACGCTGTTTTGCAGGTTGACCTTTTATATGTTTGTCTCTTGTCATATCTATTTGAGCCTATGTCACATCTTAAAAAAGCTTTTTGTTTTATTGAAAGCCCTCAAACAAAAAAAAAAGAAAAAACACAAACACACCACCAATGCCCTCTAAAACCTATTAACTTAATACTAACACACAAAACTATGCACACCTTCAAATATTGATGTTTTACCCTCCTAATAGGAATAAAAGTCCCAAACTGACAGCCATACTCATAGACTTGAGTTAACCTAAAAGAAAGGTTATCCATACTAAGATGCATGGTGCAGCCTGTGCTTCTACTAAATGTTGATTAATTTTGTCTTATATTTACAGCTGTCCCAGCTGAGGAAACTCCTGAATGTTTTCAGAGAACATTAACTACTTTGGGAAAGCCCCTGATTGCTTTCAGAGCACATTATCTACCTTGGAAAAACCCCTGAATGCTGTCAGAGAACATTATTTCCCCTAGCCAGTCGCTCTCCACAAGACTGCAACCCGTTTTTCTTTATTAGGTTGCCTCCATGGAGATATGAGAACCAGGCAGACAGTTTCTCTTTATCAGATTGTTTTCATGGAAACATGAAGACCAGCTGCAGAATTGTTACTGAGCATACATGTATTTGCTAGAAAAAAAGCCTCGGAATACTCAATGTTTTTATTCATTTACTTGCTCTCTCTTAAAACTTGTTACTAAATCAATCTAAGTTCCTTAATCCAGTCATTTCCCCATGCAAGAATGAGAAAAAGCACACTAATTTTTCTTTAATCTTGCTTTTTAACCAGGCTTTTTTTTCCACATTGCGGTGCCTTGTTGTTGTATCTTTCAGCTTTTCTTGGTTAGGGGTCACCACTATGGAACTCCGGTCCGCTAATGATTGGCAGTAGATTTTTACATACCAAGTTGCCAGCCCTGACGCACAACCTTCAACAAAGGTACTCCCATTCACGCATGTCTCCACACAGAAAACGCTTTAGCTGAGAATCGAACAGGACAACGTCTACGTTGCAGTGCCTACATTTCTTAAAACTGAACAAAAAGAAAGAAGAAGGGTGAAAGAAAAAAAATAAAAGAACAGCAGCACCTGTTTATAATCCCCATTACACTTACAAATAACTGAGAAAACTTTACTTTATAGCATGTAAAGAAAACCACATGCCACAAAATTGGTACTATTTAAGAAAAAAATCTTTACTGACAGTTACCTTTCTCCCTCCCTTTCCCCTCCCCAAAGCACTTTTCCAAACATTAATGACATGAAGTAGAGCATATGCATTCGAGTCCCCCACAACAACAAATTTTGAAAAAGTCCAATATTTCCAGATTTTCTTGTTCTGTCATATTTCACAAATACAATTATCGCATTGTAATTCCATATTACATTACTGGTTTCATTACTGTTCATCTCCAAAATCCTGTCTCTGCTTCATTTCCAATGTACTCTCAAATCTTTTAGTTAGCTCTCATGTTCCCTTCCTTCACTCCAGCATTTTCTGTTGAAAATTTTGAAAATGTTTCACAGGTACAGTCCCTCTGTGGTCTTTGTTACCAGAAGAATGAGAAATAGAATCTTCTTCTGTTTCCCAGCTTACGTTTTGTTGGACAAACTTTTGTATTTCCTCCTTAGTGTGTACTTCATCAAAAAATGATTTTGTCCCTCCACTCACATGTGCAGCTCGACATTCCCCGAATAGTGGAATAAATTTGCTCCTCTTCTGCCTTCTGTACAATGAGTAATCATTCTCCACAAACATTCTGCTGTCTCCCACTTTTAGTACTTTGTCCTTCTGCTACAGTTTTGTCAGAATCAACTACTTTTTCTGGTAGGATTGCATCCTTGCTATTAAAGGTCTGGGTTTCTTTCTTATAGCCAGGTTTGAATCATACACATGATGTGCCCTTTCAACTAACAACTCCTCCTTTTGAATACCAGTCCATTTGCTTATTTGCACTTTCCTAAAATTAATGCAGTCTGTTCCTTCCAGCCTCTCTGGTGTAGCTGAAAATCTCAGGTTTTCCCTACATGTTCTGTCCCCTAATTCTATTAGTTTTTGAAACATCTCTTCCTGAGCAGTCTCATGTTCAGCCAACCTTTTCTTCATTTCGACGTCTGATTTTTGCAGCTTTATCATCTCATATGATTTTCTCTTTAAAATGTTTTCCATTTTTCCAACCTTTTGTTGTTTGTGTTGATATACTCCATCAGTGTTTTGTTCAGATCTGTATGCAGTTGTCTTATATTGTTCTGTAGATTATTGGAAGTCATGTCAAAAGGTTGCATTCCTTTTTGTTGAACAGTTGCAGAACTTGCCCTAATCAGTGTTCCTTCCTCAATTTTTGTAGCTGATTTTTCCCAGTTCATCTGTATTTCTTTATTCCTGGCATCCAGGCAGTGCACTTACTAGCCAGCTACTGAAATTTACCCATAAACACAAGTCTACTGGCCTTCTCTGCTGAGTTTCTGTTTTCACACTGGGAGAGACAGAAATAAGCTGTTACTGAATGTGCAGCCATCTTGGAAGTCCCAAACAGTGACTTTTTCTTGACTAATATTTGAAAATGGCATTGATACAATGTTTGGCTGGTCATTCTCTTTTATTGAAATGACCAGCACTTCATAATAAATTTTACAGATGAGAAACTTGTCTGTGTAATGATGGGCAACTTGATTTATTTATTTATTCACATTTGATTACAAGGCAAGTCCAACTGGGTAGAAGCCATTTTCAGTGGAGGCCCTGGGAGAAAAGCTCCATATAATTACAAAACATTTTAAGAACAATAATTTTACAATCTTCAAAAAGAAAACAAAACATCTGCAGTTTCAATAATTATAACAAATTACACATACTATAAAAAACATTGGTTAAGAATCGATTCAAGGTATATGACAATCAATTAATATTAAGAGAAATGTTAAACAGTTTGTAGAGAAGTTAAAGGTAAGTTAGTCTAATACAAGTAGGAATTGCAATATGAAGTGAGGAAAAAAGCTTACAGTATATTTAGAGAGAAAGTCAGGGAAGGCAATTAGATAGCAGTAAGGAAGTAAGTAAAGAAGGGAGCATAACGAGGTGTAAGGAATGAAAAGGTACTTGTTCACATTTAGGGATATAATTTATCCTGATTTTGAGCAAGAACAGAGCCAGATTTTAGCTGGGAAGTCTTTCAGAGTAGTTTTGAAAGATGGAAATGAGGGTATAGACCTGATGGATACAGGTAAGGAGTTCCAGGCCTTAGCAACCTTGTATGAATACAGACAATCTCCAGCAAATTTGATAGATTTGTAGACAGACAGTTTTTGTTCACTGCATGGCAATGACTGACTGACTGGGAACATAGTTGTGTAGAATGTTTTTTTTTTTAGTGCTGGACAGACAGATGAACACTGGATAATGTTATAGGTGGTAAGAAGTTGTGTACATTTTAGCTGATGTGGCAGTTCTAACCAGTTAAAACTTTTCAGTACTATACAGTGCGGGTCCTGAAAGGGGTATGTGCTGCATATCTAGCAACTTTGTTAGAACATTTTTCAAATTTTAATGGTTCTGAAGCCTGGAGGGTAAGTAAGGATGGGAGCACCATAAAGAAGTGTGCAGAGGAGTTAAGTAGTGGCAAGTGTAGTTTCAGTTGCATAGGTGAGAAAGTTTTTGGCTATATAAAGCATCCCTAGTTTTTGATGAGTTTTTCTTGTAAATGCGAGTCATATGTAAGATTATCATCACATAATATTAATATTATGCATTAATATTATGATACGTTTTTTACACACAAATCTGATGAAGTATTTATTTGGTACACAAGCGATCTCTGTTAAAAGTGTTTCAGTTTATAAGTTATTAATATTTATCTGATAGATGTCTAGCGGTAGACCTTTTTGTTAGTCAATTAGTTAGTCATTTCCTTAGTGTGTTGGATTCTTAATTAATAAAGTTTGGATTAGTAGATTAGCCTTAATAAACTGTTCTTATATTATATATTTGAATTTGTCTCTAGCTTTTTAGTTTTAGTTCTAAGGTAGCACAGTCTGAGTTTACGCTATGGTGTTAAGGGGGAAGTGGGACTTGGTTAAAGGAATGATTTAAATGCTTTATTGCTCTTAACACAACCACCCGCTGTAACCACTCCCTTGCTCCAGATAACCTGATTATATATAAATAATGAATGTCTTTAATGTTTTTCAGTATACTCAGCTAAGATCACTTGTTTGTGTTTTTTTAATAAAGGATATTCCATTCTTAACTCAGCTCTGGACTACCTACTATTATTTTGTAGTACGTATTTAAAGTTTGATTTTTATTAGTGAACTAGGTGCATAACATATTTCAAAGAGTGAACTTCATACCCTCCACACTGCAGAGTTTCTGCTTGGTTTGTTTTTGACCCAGTATAAGTTGCATACTGGGATTTCTGAGACTTTGAGGGATACCACGGATGTTTCTTTTTACAGTGTACACTGTGATGTCCTCGCAGTGTTTTATCCAATCACTGGTCCCCGTGGACTGCAGTGTGTGTTTTTTCCACCATTTGGATTTTAACACAGAAAATGGCAGACTGTTGGACTTGCTGGCAGCACCTACCTGGGAAGAGAATGATGTTGACATGATTAATCTAGGGAAAAGTAATGGTGAGGAAGTTCATAACCCAGGTATGAAAAATGTTGATTCTTTTAATAAACTAGAAAAAGAACTGAAACACATGAAAAGGCTATTATGGTAGTAAATTTACTTACAACAAAGTCTAGATAAGATGAGACTGCCTAGGGGGCTGCACTTCAACAAGAAGCCTTTGTGGAATAATATGGATGAAATCCTGATGGCTGAATGGTTTGATACCTTAAGTAATGCTAGCTACAACCTCATAAGACTGCTCCTTAAATATAACCAGGCTAAACAGGAGGCAATTAAAGCTGCAATCTCAGAGCTGGAGATGGCTATATTATATGAGAATCACGAAAACCTTGATGCAAGGTTTGATTCTCTGAGAGAGAGGATAAAAAGCTTTGAACAATCCATTAAAGAACGTAAACTGAAGAAGATGAAAAGGATCAGGATGATAAGGATGACCCTGAGAGATTTAATAAGACAAAAAACAAGAAAAGGACAGAGGCATTTTTAACTACAACAGCTATAGACGTGGTAACACAAGATTCAATAGAGGCTACAAAAATATTACCAGCTACCCCAGGAGGTTTTTTGAGAGGGAAATTGACACAAAGAACTGGACTGTGTGTGTGTGTGTGTGTGTGTGTGTGTGTGTGTGTCTGTGTGTCTGTGTGAGTGTGTGTGTGTGTGTGTGTGTGTGTGTGTGTGTGTGTGTGTGTGTGTGTGTGTGTGTGTGAGTGTGTGTGTGTGTGTGTGTGTGTGTGTGTGTGTGTGTGTGTGTGTGTGTGTGTGTGTGTGTGTGTGTGTGTGTGTGTGTGTGCATGTGTGTGTGTAAAAGGTATACGTGTGTGTGTGTGTGTGTGTGTGTGTGTGTGTGTGTGTGTGTGTGTGTGTGTGTGTGTGTGTGTGTGTGTGTGTGTGTGTGTGTGTGTGTGTGTGTGTGTGTGTGTGTGTGTGTGTGTGTGTGTGTGTGTGTATGTATGCTGAACAGGCTTCTTAAACATACCTTTTCACAGATCCAATGTGGAGGTATATAGATTTGTTCAGGGAGTTCAAACATTCTAGATAGTGCTCCCTTTTTATAGGGTCACAAAGCAGAGGTGTCTACTTTCTCCTTCTGTTTGTTCTTTCCATGCAGGCCCTGAATATTCTCCTCAGGAATTCTCTAGTCACTTGAGACAGTGTGACAGTCCCTTCCTGCTGTACATCTATGTAGATGATCTCATATTAGTATCCCCCCAATCAGCAACTGTTATTTGGGAGTGGATCTTCTCTTCTTGTAAGAAAACTGTAGGTACAATTAATCAAACTTTAGGTGGTCATATTGAAAGCCTAATACAAAATGGGGCGGATCTTTGGCTGTCTATGGAGAAAAAGACTAACCCTGCTGAAAAATGTTTCAATTAACTAAACTATTACACTCTCTAGCCTCATCAGTGGTCCATGCATCCAAGATGGTACTAACTAACGTGAGATAATCCCCAGGAAAACCAAGGATTAGGACTGAAAAACTCTTCAGCAGCACCACAGAGTTCAAAACAAACTACCAATAAAGCTCCATATTTGTTTCTTTACATTTGATGTTTATGTGCAAGTCTTCTGGTAACTGACTTATCTGAAAGTATATCACTTTAAAAACAGGAATGAAAGGAAAATTGGCCCATTTTAGTGACAGAAAAATCCTACCATGGCTTGAGTTACCTAGATGCAGAAGTACACACTTGCTGAAGGGCTACCTCCCCCCTTTTTTTTTTTTTTTTTAAACATTTGTTGTCTGTTCAGCTTAATTTGGGGGCAAAAGTGAAATTCAGGATCAAAATACTGCACAAGTAGATGAATGCATTTCTGTTCTTTTGGACTGCAGCTTACTGAAGCAACATGGTAGAGCTACTTTACTTCTGGATGGCCAAGACTGTTTTACAGACAAAGAAAGTGACTAGTATGCAGTAGTAGTTTGACAGTATCCATTCAGTATGTAACGAAAACTGGCATATGGCGTTAAGCTAGATTTTTTTTGTAATTTCTACAATGAGTAAGTGGGGTTAAACGGCTCTGAGTAAGATGACAGAAGTCTTGAATTTTTGTCTCTGTTAAGGATATGACCTTGCCATTTCAAAAAATGTTTTAGCAAAGAGTACAGAAATATGGAAAGGCTGATCTTCTTCCTAAATGCAGAGTCTTTACGTTGCCAGATTTTACATTAACACCTACCTCAGCAGTGCTCTGTTAACTCCCATGATGCAGCATATACTGCAGTTGTATGACCTCTAGCACTGCTCAAGAATGTACGTCTGCCAGTGGGACTACTGCTGGTGCTGTTTCTCTGACATCTTTGGTGACTCACCTTGTATTTAAGGTTTGTACCTGAAAATAGCCTTATTTGAAAAAAAAATGCAGGAAAGACATGTTAGAATCTTGGGAGGGGGTATACTTGTTGGGGATCTGTTCAGATCCCCGAAAACATTTTTCACCGAATGATTATCGGTGGGGCATATTTACATGAAAGTGCTTTTCACCGAAAAAGCACTTTTGCGTAAGTATGCCTGTTCCGGAGATCGTACTACGGTGCAGGTAAGGGAAAATTCCCTTTTCCCCACTGTAGTGTGATCTCTGAGTGAGAATATTAAAGTAGGGGGGTGTGGAGGGTGCAGGGGGGCTTGCCCCCTGCATAAACATAGATTTGCTTTTTTTTTTTTTTTTAACGCACTTTAACTAAAGCGCTTTTTCTGTGAAAAGCGCTTTTGTTAAAGTGTGTTCGGTGATAATGGATTCGGGATTTTGAACTTTCGTGCAAAAGTCCTAGATCCACTTGTTGACATCTGCAAAACTGCTTGGGTACCCTTACCCCAGTTGTACCCTTCTTTCACAGGGAAGGTTGTGTTGGTGGCTGTTACATGGCAGTGTGCCTGCACACCTTATAAGGGGACTATTCCTCCTGCTATACTGCAGTGCTACTTCTGAATTAGCAGTTCATATACCAACTGAAGTTATTTTGGCTATCATGTAAGCATAGGCCTGATTATATCTACAGACATGCATGTATACACCAAATATATTTTAGGGAGATGGGAAATTGTTTATTATTCGTATTAACTGTGAAATTGCAAAGTCGGTCTTTAGTATTGTTTAGTATATGCACTATTATTCATTAAAATGGTATCAAGCCTGCCTGTGGACCCTTTTCTCTTGTATGTTCCAAGATCCCTCCTCCCTCACTATCCAGTAATCTTTTTATAAAATTAAAACAAAAATATTAGGTTGTACATGCACATGTTTTACATGCTGTAGCAGCAAACACAGCCATGTTACAAAGTACTAGGGGAAATCATCTGTACAGCCAGGAGTATCTTACTGTAATTATACACATGACTTTGAATATTCATTTAAATTTCTTACTTGCTTTATAAAAATGATAATGGAATATTTTCACTAAAAGAGTACAGAATATAAGGAAAGCAGTCATGAAATATTTTAGTCTTATCAAAAAAAAGGGTCCATCAACTGAGAACAAAGTCTGCTACTTCTGAGAGTTCATTTTTCACTTGAATCAATTCCTGCTAGCTATGAAAAAAGAAAGTGGAATTGTGACATTTGAGAAACTAAGTGCATCTTATAATGGCAACCATCTTGTTTATCTTACCTTAAATTGCTCTCATCCATACAAAGGATCTGTTCAAATGAGGCAGAATCATCATTTGCAACCTCTCTTGCCTTATGTGTGTAAAAAGGAGGTGGGGGGTTCATACCTTGCAATTGTCCAGATTTTTGCTCATATTTTCGGTTTGTTTCTCATAAAATTGTGTTTTTCTGGCAAACGTTTGAGAACTGAAGTCAAAAAAATAATAGCAGACATTTGAGATTTAGACTTCATATTATTCAGAAAATGCATATTAATGCAAAACTTGTTCTATCAACTTTCTAAGGAGGCAGGGGGATGTATGTGTGTGTGTGTTCATACCTATCAACTGTACAGATTTTCACAGATTGTCCACATTTTTGTCTTATATTTTTGGTCTGTTCCTCATACAAATTCTGTTTTTTTTTTTGACGAATCACTGGTAAGAGCTAAGAATTAAAGTTAATAAATAATGACATGCATTTGAGTTTCAGACTTCATATCCTTCAGAAAAATACATTCTAACACAAAATCCTGTTATTCTAACAACTTTCTAAATTTATAAGAGCAATATTTAAAATGCGTCCCAAGTTTTGGGCCTTTGTCCTTCCACCATTATGACAGGCTTTCCCCATAATGATAGCCTTTGTCCAGATTTTTTATGCTAAGAGATTGAGAGGTATGGTGCGCGTGTGTGTGTGTGTGTGTGTGTGTGTGTGTGTGTGTGTGTGTGTGTGTGTGTGTGTGTGTGTGTGTGTGTATGTGTGTGTATGTGTGTGTGCGCACGCATGTACCCCTCAGCTATTAGATTTTTGAAGAATGGCCAGATATTTGCACCATATTTTGTGAGACAGAGAGTGAAATTCCCTAGTTAGAGTTAACAAGTGGAATTTATTTTCAAGTGTATTTTCAAGGAATTGTGAGCTTCAAGAGAAGAGAAGTTTACTGCTGCTCATGCTAAGTCTGCTTAAAATGTGCAACTGTTTTGTTTAGCAAATGGTATCACTATTGTGGTATAGAATTGTAAAGCAGTGTTAGTAGCACAACAGGCGGCATACTTGTGTCTTGCTGTAGGTTCTACTTCCACAGCATGTAGATTTGTATTTTAAGGGGGTGGAGTGCTGCAGTCCTGAGCATTTGGATGAGGTGCCTAGTAACTATGAACCTGTTTTTCAGCTTGCCATCTATTCCCTATTGCAATATACCTGTTACCATTTTAATGTAACATGGACAATTTATTCTTCAAGGGCAGCAGGCACTGAATTTGTAGATGAAACACTGAAATATAAAATTGTTTTCTAGCAGCAACCTCTGCATTAGTTTCAGATCACTTCAATGTGGAATTATTCAGATGAATTTTACTTCCGCAGAGATATTGACTGATATTGGTGGACTGTAATGATAGAAGTTTGAGTGGCCTTAAATAGTTGAAATGTTCTGAATTGGGCAGCTTTGTTATTATTGGTTCATATGTTTTGTTTCATTGCTTACTGGAAAAATGTTCAAAACTATAAATTTGAAACACGCTCTAACAAGTGCTGCTGTATCATACAAGGGGTATAATTTAATTATTACATATTATAATTTAATACAATCAGGACGGTGAATCAAAGAACTCTTGCATCCATCTTGGTAAGATCTGATCATAAAGCGATCACTTTCAAAGTCACCATCTCCCCTGACCCCCCTCATCAGGGTAAAAAAAAACTTTTCCAAAGCTGACTACAATCTCACAGCCACCATCCCTTCATTTGGAACTAGCACTGATGCCCAAGCCTACACCAAAAAACTATATGAGCACCTATATCCTTGTATGGACTCAGCAATACCGGACAGGACCAAATCATCTTCCTCAAGGAAGAGTAAAGCTGTCTGGTGGACAGCAGCAATAAACAAACTCTATAACAAAGGAAAAATTTGCTGTCCAGGACCAAGAAGGAGCTGGTGCCAAGTTGGAAGCTATCTCTCTTTTGTCTGAACAAGCAAATAAGGTCACTGGTGAAATCCTCTAAGGCTAACTTTGAATCCAAATTGGCCACATCCACTAAGGACAATCACGAGGCCTTCTTCACATACATCTGCAATGTCAAAGGTAACACCCAAATCTGCTCTGAACTGGTGGTCAAGAACACCACATACACAAAAGCCGTAGATATAGTCAACCTGCTGGCAGACAGGTTCAGTGAAAACTTCACCCCCCATCCCCCCATCAGTAAACCAGGACATCCCCAGCAACTGCCACCCTCCCCACATCACCAGGAAGCAGATCTTTAATGCCCTCTCAAAGGCAACAAATACAGTCTCCATGGGATCGGACAACACTCCTGGCTGTGTCCTACATGAAACCAAAACACCACAAGATCTGCACGGATGGCAAGTGCAAGGCTCCAAACCAAAAGGCAAAATGCAAACCAAAAATGAGCCAGCACATATACAGTAAATCACGATCTTGTTTAATGTAAAAAAATAGAAGATCAATTCACATGAATCAAACCGTCTTCGGCTAACGCCTTCTTCAGTGATAAAGACAAAAATGTAGAATTGCTAAAAAACCTGTGGTTTAAATACAGCACCATTTTGTGTGTAACCATATGACTGGATGAAGATAAATTCAAAAATGTTCATTTAGTCCTGGTGGGAACAACCCACCCAACTTGACTATCCACTTTCTTTCTTTATTATTAAGCATTTCATATAAAGTGGCTTTATCAGTAATTCTATACCTAATACAGTCAATGACAGTAAATATAAAGATCCCAGTGGCATGTTTCAAAATGTGTTTGCATAAGGCACTGTGTCCTACATGAACTCAGGCATGAGCTCTCAGCTACATTAGGCACCCTATTCAACCAAAGTCTTAGCACCGGCTTTGTCCCAGCTGAATGGAGGACAGCCACTGTCATCCCTCTACACAAAGGTATAACGTCCACAGACCCAGGTAATTATAGGCTCATCAGCCTAACTAGCCTGATCTGCAAGGTCATGGAACGCATTATCATGGACCTTATAAACAAGGACACTGGCAACTTCCAAATGCTTGACACTACACAGTTTGGTTTTGTCAAAGGGAGATCATGCCTGTTAAACTTGGTTGACTTCTTCAAAACAGTCACTAAAGCCATGGACGAGGGGAAGAAGGTGCACACAGCTTACCTTGACCTAGCCAAAGCCTTCAACACTATTCTCCACTCAGGCATAATAGATAAACTCTCCCAGCTGGACATCAACCCATATGTCACCAGATGGATTGCTAACTGGCTCACTGATAGAACCCACTCAGTCAAAATAGGAGAAGCCACCTCTAGTAGTAGACCTGTAACGAGTGGTGCACCCCAAGGATCTGTCTTGGGGCCTCTACTGTTGGCATATACTTTTCTGAGGTGCAAGTCAAAACCAGTTGTCTGTGGCTGACCAAGTTTGCAGATGACTGCAAGTTGGGTGCTGTCTTAAATTCCCCTAGTGATGTGAACATCCTCCATGAAGGCATTACCCAAACTAAAGATTGGTGCCAGAAGCATGGCCTCAAACTGAATGCCAAGAAATGCATCATTATCCCCTTTGGGGAAAATGGTGTCCCCGCTAATTATCACATTAATAACAATATACAAAGCATGCAATCAGTCATGAGGGACTTGGGCACCCAGGTTGATAGCAACCTAACGTTTGACCACCATGTTGCCTCCTTTGTATGGAAGGCTTTCTACATGGCCCACCTCATAAGTAAGAATATTTCGTCCAGTAACAAGGAGGTCATAACATCCCTGTACTCCTCCCTTATCAGACCCATTATCGAGTACAATGCCCCCTTCAGCATGTACCTTGCATGTTCAGCAGCTGGAGAGACCACAGAGGTTCCTGACCAGGAAAATCCAGGGCCTCAAACACCTATCCTATACAGATAGGCTAAAATCCCTGTCCCTCTACTCAGTCCCATACAGACTGCTCAGAGGTGACCTGTGTCTGGCATACAAGGCCATCTCAGACCTAGCCTTGATGGAGTTGCTGCATATCCGTAAGCCAAACTCCAAGGCCTCAACCTGGTCTGTGACATTAATAGAATTTATTGGCAGGAAAGATTTGTGTCCCAAAGACTCCCACATTTGTGGAATAGACTCCTTCTCCATATCAAGTAGAGTACCTCACTCAAAAAATACACCCCCTGGAATCCCACCCTGTGTCCGTGCTGGACAGGGCAAACAGGTGGTGACTTTGTTGGAACATGGGCAAAATTCTTGGCTAGTGTTATAAGGACCTCTGGGCGAGTCGCCTAGTATCTTCCTATGAACCTATGAACCTAAGCATGGTCCTAAAATGTGCGCAAGGGGGCTATGATTTGAAAATAGCCCAAAAGTAAACTTAAATTGCCATTGACCAGATGCATTTTCTTTGAATGTGGGTTTCAATGCTGTTCCAGTGAATCTGAGTTGGCAGAGAAGTTTTAATGCTAATTTTGTTTTTATTGTGAGACTGTATTGCTTTGTTTAGCAAAGGTCTATCAGTGTTTGTGCTATAAATTTAAAGTAAAAGTTGTAAATTAAACCCAAATATCTGTAATCATTGTAGAAGTAAAACATAAAACAGTATGCACTCTGAGAGGTTTTGAACAGTGTTTATGGCAACTAGGAAGAACTAGTCAAGTAATGGGAAACTGGAATTGCTGTGGGGGTTGCTGACTGGGGGGGGGGGCTCTGGGTTTGCACCCCCCCTGCAAATCATCCTGCTGGCTTCCCTGATGGTAGATCTTTTTGTTAGTTAATTAGTTAGTCATTTTGGTAGTGAGTTGGTTTCTTAATTAATAAAGTTTGGATTAGTAGGTTAACCTTAGTAAGCGGTTCTTATATATTTTAATTTGTCTAGGTTTTAGTTTTGGTTCTAAGGTAGCCACAGTCTCCGTTTACACTATGGTGTTAAGGAGGTAGGGGGACTTAATTAAAGGAATGAACTTAATGCTTTTATTACTCTTAACAGAACCACCCTCTGTAACCACTCCTTTACTCCAAATAACCTGATTATATATAAATAATGAATGTCTTTAATGTATTTCAGCATACTCAACTAGGATCGCTTGTTTGTGTGTGTGTTTTAATAATGGATATTCCATTCTTAACTCAACTGTGGAGTACCTACTATTTTATATTATTATTTTGTAGTACATATTCAATTTTTATTAGTGAACTAGGCACATAACATATATCAAAGAGTGACCTTCACACCCTCCACACTGTGAAGTTTCTGCTATATGTGTTTAAGATTATCATCCACTGTCACCCCTAATAGTTTTGCTGTGAGAAGTTTGCCACTGATCATATCAGCATTAGTTTTGTGACTCCTCTCCTGATCTGTGATCATTTTTTTACAAAGTGTACCAAGGGACACTAGCCCTGTGATTCAGAAATGATTACCATGATTGGTAAGCCATAACACAGATGGTCATCCTTCTCAGAATAAACCTTTCTGATTAGAGAGGAGCCCACCGTGGTGATTTTGCATGGTCAGTAGAATCACTGCAGAAGGCCATCCTGATGGCCACACCACATGATACTGAGGCATTCCAATGGAGCACCAGATGAAAATTAGCGACTTACACAGCCAAGTCATTTCTGCATAAAATAGTAGGATCAGTGATGGTAATTAATATGTCCAAAAGGCTACAGCTCCCCATTATAGTTAATGGGAGAGACCACTTTACAGCGGAGTTTCCGTAAGTTCATCAGAGAAGCAGTGGTGTGTGTATGTGTGTATGTATATATATATATATATATATATATATATATATATATATATATATATATATATATATATATGTGTGTGTGTGTGTGTGTGTGTTTGTGTGTGTGTATGTGTGTGTGTGTGTGTGTGTGTGTGTGTGTGTGTGTGTGTGTGTGTGTGTGTGTGTGTGTATATGAGCATGTGTGTGCGTGTGTGTGTGTGTGTGTGTGTGTGTGTGTGTGTGTGTGTGTGTGTGTGTGTGTGTGTGTGTGTGTGTGTGTGTGTGTGTCTCTGCCATGATTGTCACTATAGAGGGTTGGTAGGGGATTGACAATGTAGGGATGTGTGTATGTTTATGGGTGACTGGTTGATTGTGCCAGTGAGTTTGTTCAAGTGAAGGTGGTGTTAATTTGAGTGATTGTCTGTGGGGGATATATGTGAATGCGTGTATGTGCACATGACTTCTTACATGTGCTTTGGAGAATGAATGGAGGGTGCCTGTGCCAATGCGATATATGGGCCACCACTGGTAATCATTGTTGACAAGGACTGATTAGCACTAGTGCTAAGTATTGGCAGTTCAGAGACATACGGATGTTCTTTGTGTTTCACTGTTGCAGTCATCACATTTGGGTTATCTGCTTGCAGGTAGCCCTCAGTCGGCCTGATTATCAAAGTATTGGGTCCTGCGTCGGTTGCTGTCTCATCTTCCATTACGTCAGGTAGCCAGGGGTATAAAGCATGCAGCCGACGACATTACATCAGTCTTTCTTGCCGTGCACTGCTCGAAGCAGAAGGAGTTTACAAGTGCCAGTCGGCCAACTCCTGAAATTTTCGTTTCCGAGTTTCAGATCCGAAGTCTTGAGCTAAGCTAAGTGCCCCATTGAGGATCCTTTTTCTTGCTCTAAACCGATGTCAGTAAAAGTTAACAATTGTATTTCTTGTGGAAAGCAAATACTTCATAAAGATTTTCATTCGTACTGCATTCCTTGCTTAGGCCCAGACCACGACGTGCCTCGCTGTCGGTTTTGTGCCTTATTCAAACCTCGAAATATTCGTCATCGGTTCATTTTCACATCTAAATATTTTGGTATTCAGTTCAACTATCCAGAAATGGCTTCAGTAAGCCATCCGACTACCGACATTCTGAAAAAATGCAACTATAAAGACAGAGACAGACCGCATAGGTTCAAAGCTGCACACGACGCTTCTCCTAAGCTAATTGCCAGTTCACCGGTACTCAGTGAGGCACTTTTGCAGCCTCTGATACCCACTACTTCAGATTCGCAGGCCTCTACTGAGACCCATTCGGAGTCTGGTATGCTGCAAAATGCTTCTTCGACTGTGGAACCTACAGATGTCTCTATCTTGGATGGGTCCGGAGCGGTTGTGCAGGCACTGGCTTCTGAGGGTGTCTTCAGGCCTACTGACTTGCATATTAAACCAATGCCATCTTCTTCTTCAAGGCCTAAAACTCGATCCATGCCTAGAAAACTGATACCCAGACCTCATGGTCAGGCCCCTATGCCTAAAAAACAAATGATAAGAATGGCTGAAGACCTTATTACTCTAATCAGGTGAAGCCACCCTTCTTCCTCTAAGATACCTAGGACTGATTTTCCTTCTGATTCTTCTGATCAGGATTTTGAAATTTCTGTTTTCTCTGATGACTAGGAGTTGCCCTTATCTACCTATGAGGATTCTGATGCAGAGGACTCCATTCCCTCTGCTTCCCCTCCAGAGGATTTTTCTTTTGGTGAAACCTTGCATACTCTTAGGGAGCATTTCTGCTGGGAAAGCCAGGATTACTCTGACTCCAAAAAGAGGCTTAGGGAATTCTTACTCCTACCTCAACACAGGCCTTTAGCTATCCCTCCTGTACTGGCCTTTGTAGATGATGCCTTCTCAGAATCTAGCCTGGCCCGTGACTCTTTACCTCCAGTTCCCAGAAAACCTGACAGGTATTACAGGGTACCTGACTCTCACAAGTTTTTCTTTAAGAATCCTACTGCGGATCCTAAGACCATTTCACAGGGACCCTAAGACTACAACTGCCAAAAACCCTACCCCCTCTGATAGAGATTCCAAGGCCCTGGATAGATGCGATAAGAAGGTATACACTTCTGCTACTTTGGTCATTAAGGCCTTAAACTGACAGTTTCATACGTTAAAGTATCAGCAGCATATTATTGGATTGCTTAAAAAGAAAATTATGTTGATTCCTGACTGTGCTGAAAATAAAGAATTACAGGATTTAATGCATTCTGCTGAGCAGGTTGGAAAACATACTTTGCAATGTGGTTTTGATTCATTAGAGGCATCTTGCAGGGCTGCTGTAACTGGGTCTGTACTTAGAAGGCATGCTTGGCTTAAGAAGCAATCTTTGCCAAATCATGTTAAAGCTAAATTACTGGATGCTCCCTTAAACCAAGACCGCCTGTTTGGCAACAAAGCAGAAGAAGTACTTAAAAGATGGAGGAAAAAGCTAAATCTATGCAAACTGTTAAAGATTTCCTGCAAGTTCAGCCTCCCAGATTTAGTAGGCATTGGCCTTCTAAGAATTGGTCCTTTCCTGCCTCTTACAGGCCTTCTCAGTCCAAACCCAAAACCAGCAGAACAGCCAAGCTTCAGTCCCAAGGTACTCACAGGCCTAAGCAGTAGGGGGCTCCCACTTCCAAAGCTGGGAGTAGTAAGACACTCCCCTATGGTAAACTGTCACAATGACTTAACTTTTAACCTTCCAAGCCCTGCTCAACTGACTGTTCCTTTAGGGGGAAAGATCACCCTGCATGTAAAAAACTGGGAACTCATTACCCAAGACAAATGGGTTTTAAATATAGTTTCCCAAGGATACAGATTCCACTTCCACTCCTTACCAATCCCAAATGTTTGGCTAGACCTACCCCCACATCAGTGGGAAGAGGCTCAAAAGCAAGTTCTCTCTCTTCTAAGCATCAGGGCTATTCAGTCTGTCCCTTGAGGCAAGATTTCTACTCAAGGCTTTTCCTGGTACCCAGAAAAGACAATTCCTGGTGTCCTATCCTGGACCTGTCTATCCTAAACACTTTTTTGGAAATCCCAAAATTCAGAATGCTAACTCTGCATCAGCTGCTTCCCATGCTAGGCAAAAATGCCTGGTTGGCAACACTGGATTTAAAGGAAGCTTACCCGCACATCCCAATAAGGGAATCTTGCAGAAGATACCTACGCTTCAGAGCAGACTACATGCACTATCAGTTCTCTGCACTGCCCTTTGGCTTATCTACTGTGCCCAGGGTATTCACAAAGTGCCTAGCTCCAGTCATTACATTTTGCAGACAAAAAAATCTTCAGATATAACCATACCTGGACGATTGTCTAATTCAGGCAGAAAGCCAGGACATACTATTAAATCATCTGGCATTTGAAAGGAAATTACTAACTTCTCTGGGGTACACTATAAACGAAAAGAAATCGCATCTAGTACCCTGCCAACAAATTGTATTCCTGGGAGCAAGCTTGAATACAACTTCCCAGATGGCCTACCTCATGCCAGAGAAACAAGTTCATTTGACAGTCTACTTCAAACTACTGGCCACAAAGACCCAGCTATCTGCAAGGAAAATACTGCAAGCCCTGGGGTTCATGGCCTCTTGCATTCTACTAATTCCATATGCAAGACTGCATATGAGGAAACTACAATGGTATCTAAAAAGCCTATAGTGTCAACATTCTCGGGACCTAGAAACAATGATTCCTATCATACCTTGTCTAAAGACAGAGTTCCTTTGGTGGGCAGAGGCCTGCCACCAAAACAAGGGACTGCCATTCACTCTACTCCCTGCTGCCCAAACCCTAACAACAGATGCATCAGACTGTGCATGAGGGGCTCACTTGGCAGGGAAGTGCATTCAGGGCAAATGGAACCCAAGTCAAATGCACCTGCATATCAATCAAAAAGAAATGTTAGCTGTACAGAATACTCTGACTGCCTTCAAGAATCACATTCTTCCAGGACAATTATTGGTAAAGACAGACAACACCACAGTTATGTGGTACATAAACAAGCAGGGGGGAACCCACTCATACCCTCTTTGCAGACTAGCCATGGCTCTGTGGAACACAGCCTTGAGCTACCAAGTGCAACTACAAGCTCAATTCCTGCCAGGCAAGCTAAATGCACTGTCAGATGACCTAAGCAGAAATCTCATGGACCCACATGAGTGGAAACTGGAACCAAAGCTATTCAACATGTTGAGAAACAAATGGGAGAGCCCAGAGATAGACCTGTTTGCCTCCCCTCAGAACTACCAATTGGACAAATTCTGCACAAGGACTCCCCACAGTCAAGCTTGGAAAGTGGATGCCCTGTCCTTCACCTGGAAAAACCTATCAGTTTATGCCTTTCCCCCTCTGCCTCTCCTCTCCAAAGTGCTACTAAAGATCTAACAGGACAAACCAAGGACAATACTGATTGTACCAGACTGGCCACGCCAACACTGGTACCCCTTCTTGCGCAGTGTGTCACTGCTGGAACCATGGCACCTGCCTCAGACCCCTGCCCTGCTGTCCCAGCAGGAGGGCCAGATTCTTCACCCACAGCTTCAAATCCTGAACCGTGCAGCCTGGCTAATTACCTGATCTCTCCGTTATCATCCCTCAGTAAGCAAGTGATGGATGTCATCCTGGAGGCAAGGAGGCCTAGTACTAGAAAATCCTATGCTGAAAAATGGAAAAGATTCTGTTCCTGGAGCCAAACTCAGGAGATGGGCACAACAGTGCCCAACGTACCTCATATTCTTCAATACTTAATGGAGATGCTTCACAAGGGCCTTTCCTTTTCTTCCATTAAAATTCATGCCTCAGCCATTTCAGCTCATTATAATACAGAGCCACCCCTCCTCTCTTCCACTGCTGAAGCAATTCCTCAGAGGGGCCAAAAACCTAAGACCAGCCAGGAGAGCCCCTACTCCACTTTGGGACCTTAACTTTGTATTGGAAATGCTCACTCTGCCTCCCTTTGAGCCAGCTGCAAATGCAGAGTTGAAATTTCTTTCTTGGAAAACAGCCTTTCTTCTAGCCATCACTTCAGCAAGAAGGGTTTCTGAATTACAGGCCCTCATGGCAGTGGAGCCTTTCATCATCTTTCATGCAGACAGGGTGTCCCTCAGGACCAATCCTTCCTTTATGCCCAAGGTGGTATCCAGTGTGGCCCTTAATCAGTCCATTAACTTGCTAACCTTCTTTTCTAATCCACAGAACAAAGGGGAACAAACACTGCACTCCTTGGATGTACACAGATAACTTAGATTTTACTTGGACAGGACTAAGCCTCTCAGAAAATCTGAACAGCTGCTGGTTGCATTTGCTGCAGGGGCAGAGGGGAAGGCCATTTCAAAGGAAACCATTTCTAAATGGATAGGTCATTTCATTCATTTCTGCTATAAGCACCATGGAAAACCTACCCCACAGGGGATAAGACCTCATTTTACCAGGGCTGCATCTACCTCTACAGCCTTTCTCAGAGGTGTCCCTACCAGGGACATCCTAGAAGCTGCTACCTGGAGTTCTGTACATACCTTCACTAAGCATTACCACTTGCCAATTTTTTTTCTAAATCCAGAGCTGGTTTTGCCACTGCAGTCTTGCAGGGCCTTATAGCTGGTCCTAATGCTATCTAATTGCCTCCTTCCATCCTTAGCTTTGGGAATCTACCCAAATGTGATGACTGCAACAGTGAAACATGAAGAACATAGTACAGTTGTGTACACTTACCATAAATGTAGGTGTTCGAGTGTATTCACTGTTGTTGCAGTCCTGGTTACCCTCCCTCCAGCCCCCTGACTTCTATTGACTATACCTCTATTCTTGTTTACTATGCTTAAAGCTTTCTGGTGTATTTGCTTTTTGTTGGAGGTGTAACCTTGTATATAATTGCTTCCCATTATGGGGGCACCTGACATCTGGGGCAAGAAAAACTGATGTAATGGCATTGGCTGCATGCTTTTTACCCCTGCCTACTTGACGTCATGGAAGATGAGACAGCAACTGACGCAGGACCCAAGACTTTGATAATCAGGCCGACTGAGGGCTACCTGCAAGCAGATAATCCAAATGTGATGACTGCAACAGTGAATACACTCGAACATCTACATTTATGGTAAGTGTACACAACTGTACTTTCAGCTGATAAAGAGGTCTTCCTCATTGCAGCTACATTTCCCTGAAATGCATTTTACCTGATTTTGTAAACTGACCTAATTGCAGTAGGCAGTTTACATGAGCAGCAGGGATTCTTTCTGACTCGCAGGGCTGATTCTGTAGCATTCCTGTAAGTGTTAACGAGGAATGACATACCGTCTCCAGCTCTTGCCAGATAGAGTATATTACAGCATTTAGCTGTAACATGTCCTGATTTCTCCACAGCATAGTGCCTCCATTCTGCTGCATTGTCTTTTGCCATAGAGTTGTTAGTGGACCTGGATATGTCTTTTTAGTCTTTCTTTTTGTATCTGAAGTAACAGTCTTTAGTACTCCTAGCACAGTTAGTAACTGGCAGTGGTATGTTGATATTACATGCTTTAAGGACATATATGAGTATTTGTAGTAAGTCATATATCTGAAGGTGAGATCCATTATGTCCTAACACAGTATTACTTTCAGAAAATTAATCCAACAAATTCATTGTGCATAACAATCAAAGTATGATATGTAACCTTGTACTTTTAAAGGCTTAATTCATATTCAGATGGAGAATCTTTTGATAAGATTTACGAGATTTCCTTGTCATTTTATAACATTTATATACTGAACTTTGTATGCAAGATTAAATGAACCACCAAGAATAGAATAAGAATATTTATTGTTTAATTATATAATTGCTTTATTGTTAAGAGATGTATTTAAGATGTGTGCACTAGTGGGAATGTTACTCTGTAAAGACTTTGTTAAGCCGAGGCGCTAGGAGAATTTTTGATTGTTTTATTGTTTTATAATAAATCCAGTATTTTTTATCACTGGCCTTCCTATTCTTGGTGATTTGTTTGATGCTGCTTTGGATTTGTTGTATTTGTATGCAATATTATTTATTCCTTCTGTGAAAGTTTACTGAAAAGTGGACCACAAACATCAGTCATAACTCTCTTTGTACAATATGCCATAAGAAAGTTTTTATAAGATGTGTAATATATGGCCAAATGCATTATCTTATTTCTGTTGGTTAAAGAGATTTGATTATTTTTTTTCTTTGTAATTGCAAATTATTTATTAAATTTATAAATAAAGTTTGTATTTTCTAGGCACAGGTTTACAAACAATGCAAATGATAACATCACAAATGAAAACGGATGTCCATTAGTCAGTTACCACTCTCCTTCTCAGTTAACTTGTCATTCTATAGTAAATGTTCCTGGACCCCACAGCCCAAATGAAAATTACTCAAATTATGAAATTTATCATTTCAGTGAGGTTGAGCAGCATCAAGAAAAGAGTCTTGACAGTAGTGAATGGCCATGCCATGGGAGCATCAGACAAGACATTGTCTCATCGGATTATACCCATTATTGTGAAAGACCAAGCTGTCCCACACAGACTGAAGTAGATCTGTCCATCTCAAGACCTGTTAGGGTTACACGTTCTAGTTCTCTTCCACCAAGCCCTTCAGAAGTAGCAGGGTATCAGCTGTTAAAAAGACCCAACACTCCAGATAACAGAATGCGAACTCAGTCTACAAATGAAAATGCTATCAGATATGTTCAAGAAGAAACACCTAAGCAAAGGCCACTGGCTTCATCTCATTCTCCAGTTGAAAAGAAGAGAACTCCATCACAGAGAGCTAGTGGACAGATTTCAAGGAGAGGTCAGAAGTCACAAGCTTCATTAGGAAGGCATGATTTAGATTCCAGTGAAGACCTGTCACTCTCTGGTTCATTTGGACCAGTTAGCAGATCATTGATTAGACCACACACCCCAGTGGGTCGAGTTGACATTCATCCAATTGAAGTTATTTCTGTAGGTTATACCCAGGACTCAAAACATCAGGAAGATAAACATAATGAACATCTTATTTCAACAATAAGGTCTAAGACATCATTGGTAGGGCCAGCGTCAAGGCCACAGACTCCATCTGACAGATATGATGTCCTGCCATTTGAGGACATTGTTTGGCCTTCACCACATGTAAAACTTTTAAACAACCTCAATAAGCAAAAAGTAAAATCTCCTCAACCAGGACCAGTGGATGAGAGATATATTGATGAATCCAGCATGACTTTGCCATGTAGAGTTTATGGAACATCAGGCAGATCACATGGAAGAGCAAGTGCACCTATTGAAAGAGGAGGTGTCTCCCCCCCAGTAGATCGACAAGCAGAGAGCTGTCAAACAACTCCATCACTTGGACGACACAGAAACCAGGCAGCAAAGGTAATATATGATTTATTTTCCTCTCATTCTTCATATGTCGTTTCTGATATTGTCTATATGTGTGTCTGTAGTTGCATTTATGTCTGTAATGTATAGCTCCCCCATTAAGGAAGTATTTCAGTATGTTTACAAATTAACCACAAAGGATACAAAAGAAAGATCTAATGAGTTACATCAAACACATGAATAGTTTAATTTTGCTTAATAACCTCTTTTGTAAAAGCTGTGTGCTGCTGTGATATCACAGTTACAACCTGGTCTTCCATTTGCCTTAATCTCTTTGGAAACTGAATGTAAGAAAAACAAGGACAGAACTGAATCCATTTAAGAAGGTTGGAGCAGCTTGCTATTAACTATCCTCATAAAGTTTTAATTTCAACTGCAAGCTACATATCACTTCAGAGTGCTCATTAAGACAAATAATTTGATTCATAGATAAATAACACACACCACAGTGCAAATTCTCAGATGCAGCACCCATGTGCAGGGTGTGGGTATTTCTAAGACAGTGCGTAAACGTGTCTTCTTAACTGTGAGCTGCACTTCTCGGGACCACATTAGTCTTAATGCTGCTCGAGTGTGCAGCTCTCATTTATGAGTCCCAACTAAAGCCGTACAAGAGATGATGTGGCGTTGCATCCAGTTTACATTTCCATTGCCCTTTGGCTAAATTGCTGCTTGTCATTATGTGTTTTAAATGGACCAAACGCTACGTTTTTTAATCCTCACTGAAAAAATTCAGGCAAGAATATCAAGGTGTCTAAAGGAAATAGTTGCTAAATAGTGATAAAACTGCTCTTCTTTTTGCAGACCTGATCCACATGAACTGCAGAGCTGTAGGAAGGATTGGAGGGGAGAAGGCATGCTTGCCCCCATGACTATCTACTCTGTCCCAGGTTAAGCAGAGAGATTCCTGCCCACCACAGCACAAGTTTTCATGGCCTCTACAGGGAGGTGATACACCCATCCACTACTAGATTTACCAGTGCTGTTAAATCTAGCAGCCTTCCTCACATAGGGTCAACGCACTGGCAATGGCTGCTCAAACACTTCTGTCTAACCTGGTTCCTATGGTGCACATGCCTTTTATTAACTATGATTCACCTGAGCTGAAGTCAGGGCTTCATCATTCTATGCCAAACAGATGGGATAGTGCCAGACTTGTTTCATGTCTTCTTAGGCTATGTTTTTTTTTTTATATCCACATTGTATGCTGGATCAAACTTAGAATAAAAGAAGCAACAACATTTGAATGAGTTAGCTCCTTGTCAGTTTCTCAGAAGACTACTACACCTCTAACTGGTATAAGACCAAGCCAGATCAAATCTCCCTGTCACAGAGGAATCAGCAAGATGATAGCTCTGCCAGTATTTAAAAATTTGGGTCTATATCATATGTTCAAATGTTGAAAATGTTAAATGCTCTAAAGAGCGAAAATGCTAGAGTTCGAAGTTATTTTATTCAGATTGCATTACTGTGAATATCAGAATATTTGCTCTTTCCTCACTGTAGTGTGATCTTGGAGATGGAATATATATTTAGCAGGGGTGTAATAAGGAGTGTGAGTTCTGGCATTTTTACTCTTTAGAGCTTTCAACATTCGATTATATGATATAGACCATTAAATGTAATATTATTTCATTTATAATTTTATAATTTAATATAATTTAATAATGCACTCTGCATACTAAAAGCTGACTAGTTTGTCTTCAGTTATAACATGCTGAAAAACATGTCCGCGTGCATGGTAACTACAGAAAAATAAGCAGACAGACTCTCATAGACTCCCATTTTACTCACCAGATGAAAAATTAAATAAGTAAATTCTTTAGCTTGTATACATGATGATGGTAATATAAATGTCTACATGGAGGGAGAAAATAATGTCATTTGAATGACTGTTTCTTTATTTCTGACTTACATGTTTCTAGTACACCACCAGAAACTTTCACAATTATAGGGGACATGCAAAAGCTATAACTGCCTAGCAGATCTGATGAAGGAACATACCCCACTGTGCTCTTCTATTTGGGATCTGCAGGCAGGCACAAAAGATAACAAATATTTGTTGCTGGCTATAGAAGCATATATGCAAGAGTATGGGGAAAAATTTAACCCTTATGAATTATCAAATTAAAATTTTGCCTGACGTAAATGACTTTGACACTTCCAGAAGAAACAATATGATTATTAGGCCACAAGAGATGAATATTGTCAAGATAAATCTGAGGCAGCCACACAATGCAGTCTTTAACCACATACCTGAGACATTTGCACAAAGCAATATTTAACCACATACCTGAGACAGACACACAAAGCAATGTTTAACCACATACCTGAGACAGCCACACAAAGCAATGTTTAACCACATATCTGAGACAGCCACACAAAGCAATGTTTAACCACATATCTGAGACAGACACAAAAAGCAATCTTTAACAACATACCTGAAAGAGCCACACAAAACAATCTTTAACCACATACCTGAGACAGCCACACAAAGCAGTCTTTAACCACATACCTGAGACAGCCACACAAAGCAATGTTTAACCACATATCTGAGACAGCTACACAAAGTAATATTTGACAACATACATGAGACAGCCACACAAAGCAATCTTTAACCACATACCCGAGAGAGCCACACAAAGCAATCTTTAACCACATACCTGAGACAGCCACACAAAACAATCTTTAACCACATCCCTGAGACAGCTACACAAAACAATCTTTAACCACATACCTGAGACAGCCACACAAAGTAATCTTTAACCACATACCTGAGACAGGCACATAAAACAATCTTTAACCACATACCTGAGACAGCCACACAAAGCAGTCTTTAACCACATACCTGAGACAGCCACACAAAACAATCTTTAACCACATACCTGAGACAGCCACACAAAGTAATCTTTAACCACATACCTAAGACAGCCACACAATGCAATGTTTAACCACATTGCTGGCCCAGCTAAACCTTTACACATATATATTTTAGAAAGAGCGCACAGAGCTTCCGTCACCCCCACCCCCCACAAGGTCAACTGCTGACATTCGTGTATGGTAAACATTTTGAAAGTATTTCTTGAAACTAAAAAATAAAGATATTTTCAGAATAGTCATAATTTAAGAAAAATGTATACTTGCCAAAATAAGTGAAGACAGAAAGATTTAAAATGATGCCAAAAATATGGCTTCTTATGAAGCATAGCATTAATTTTAAAACATCATATTGAGGTACTGTATACATTTTTGCAGAATGTTTTTTCTAGCAAGGCTCTAAATAATGAGCAACTGTTACAGCGATATCAAAAACTGTTTAATTGATCTGAAATTGCAATGTTATCAGTTTTGTGTAAAATTTTGTTTTGTTTTTTGTCTCTTTTCAGGTTATTGTGTTAAGTGCTGTCTCCACATGGTGGTGACTGGTGAATGTGCAGGTGTCTGTCAGTAGTTTTGGTACTGCAGATCATATAACACATGTGTACGTGGTGGTGCATATTACTGGTGAACACAAGAGTGACAGTTAACTGTGTCCTCAATCAATTTAATCATATCAGCTTCCCGTTTTTAATCATTACTAGGCCATGTCAGAAGTGATTATAAAATCTGTCATGGCATCTCAGTAACACCTTATAAGTATGGTATTTTCATTTTTTTAACTGAAATGCTTACCCTATTGCTAAGTGTTTGTTATCCAGTTTGTTATACAGACTATTGATTTAATAATATATAGTATGTTGCTTCCTGTGGGGCCAAACATGCATCACTAAATCCATGTTACAAAAAACTATGCTTTATTTTAAGATATCCCTTGAGTTAATATGAATTTGCTTGTGAAGCAGAAAGTGCGGTATGGCAATGTGTGTGTGTGTGTGTGTGTGTGTGTGTGTGTGTGTGTGTGTGTGTGTGTGTGTGTGTGTGTGTGTGTGTGTGTGTTGTCACTCATGCCTAATTCATGTGCATATATTCCTACATTATAATTTATGTAAGGTATTTTGCTAATTGTATTCTGAAATCATTTACCTTGAACTGATATTAATAATGGCACTCATAAACTAAAGGATGTGAAATCTGGTTTAGTCATCCTTGAGATAGATACAGTGCACAACAGAGGACATAAATTTGCTGGCTATCCTTATTATGAATGAGTATGTTTGAGTTCATGTGCAAAAATGCACAAACACCTTTTTATTGGCTTGTGCACATGTATGAGGTGGAATACAGTAACCATCAAGCTGTTTTAATGGATATACATTTCTTATGACAACAAGTAAATCATCAGCATAAAACATGGGATTATACTTCATTTGGATTTATAATGCTCTGATGAACCGCACAGTGTTTTGACATTGTTTCTCTTCATCATGCCTAACTGGTTACGTGGTATAACTGGTTTGGCTCACCAGTGACAGCTGACAATTGAAAAGGATCCTCAACTCCATAAAGTCCACTAGGAGGAGAACATAAGATCTGATCCATGTAGTATGTGCTTAGAAGTGCAGAGAAATCATGGAAATTGAGGAAGTAAAGAAATTATGTATTCATAGGTTTTATGTAAGGATTTACTTTAAACTACTTACTGTGTCTATCAGATAGGAATCATTTGTAAACTATTATGCGAACTTATAACAGATTTATAAATCATGGATATAACACATGGAAACTAAGAACAAAAACCAGCTTCAAATGTGAAACACCCTTCCAACGCAATGACCACTTTAAAGTTTGTGAACACAAGTTTATTTAGCGCTTTCGTCAGTTTATAACATAGACTTCATCAGAATACTTCATCTCAAAAATCCACTCATTTAAATACTCTAATTCATTACAACATGTGATGAAATCCAACCAATGAAACCCAGCTGATCCTGACATTAATAAATATTTAAAAACCTACATACAAAATACTAACATCAACCCCTCTATAACATTAAAAACAACTAATCACATAATATAAAGAATAAAAATACTAGACAGACATATACTAAAAAATTATTACAGTCTTTTTACACCAAATAAATATATAGATACATCGAACATTAATCAGACTTTATATGAACGCAATTTTAAATAACTAGTAAAGTTGATACCATCATTCAGGTTTGGTTTACATAAAGCATTTAATCTAACTTGCCAACATAAATCTCTAAAGTCTAAAACATCCTCCCATGGACCACTTCTAGGGTATTGGGATACTTTATCAATGACTGTAAATTTAAAACCATGTGATGGGAAGTTCACAACAGGCCTATATAAGGCACTATTCATACTTTTATTTTTTATATCTCTAGCATGCTCACACGTGCGTTCCTTTAACTTCCTCTTAGTTTTACCTATATAGAAGCATGTGCATGCCTCACACAGTGCAACATAAACTACCCCTAATGTATCACATGTATATTTACCCCTTATTTTTATAAGGGTATTATTGATGACAACTTGATTAATCTGTTTAACCAGCAGGCATTGTGGACAAAAAACACACTTTTTCATCCCCATGGAACAATTATATGTGCTATTTTCATGTTTACCATCCAGCAACTGCTTAATGGTAGGACCCCTTCTAAACACAATAATAGGTCTACTGCCCAATTTTTCAATTATTCCTTCAAAACCCTAAAAAATATGTCAGTTTTTATTCAATATATTGGCTATATACTGAGAATCAGTACTAAATTTAGTCGCAAAGGAGCATTTAAAATCCTTCCTACCTTCTGCCTTTTTAGTCAGTTGCTGGCCCACTGATGTGGATATGCTATTATCGTAACTCAATAACGGTGCAGTAATACCTTCCTCTCTTTTAATTCTCACTTCATTGAAAATACTCTCTATAAATTCTAATGGATATTCCCGAGAAAGAAACATATCACACAACCTATGACACTGACTTAAAAATTGCTCGTCTTTAGTAACCATGCGAGCCAATCTTACAAGTTGGCCTTTCACAACAACTTTCTTAACATGCAAAGGGTGGTTGCTGTCAAACACCTTTTTATTAGCTTGTGCACATGTATGAGGTGGAATACAGTAACCATCAAGCTGTCTTAACGGATATACATTTCTTATGACAGCAAGTAAATCATCAGCATAAAACATGGGATTATACTTCATTTGGATTTATAATGCTCTGATGAACCGCACAATGTTTTGACATTGTTTCTCTTCATCAAGCCTAACTGGTTACGTGGTATAAATGGTTTGGCTTACCAGTGACAGCTGACAATTGAAAAGGATGTTCAACTCCATAAAGTCCACTAGGAGGAGAACATAAGATCTGATCCATGTAGTATGTGCTTAGAAGTGCAGAGAAATCATGGAAATTGAGGAAGTAAAGAAATTATGTATTCATAGGTCTTATGTAAGACTCTGGGGATTTACTTTAAACTACTTACTGTGTCTATCAGATAGGAATCATTTGTAAACTATTATGCGAACTTATAACAGATTTATAAATCATGGATATAACACATGCTGGAGGGATAGGTTCCTGACCCAGAGACTCCCCAGACTCTGGAATAGACTGCCCATACATGTCAAGCAGAGCACCTCTTTGGCCTTCTTCAAAAGGAACCTTGATGACTGGATGGGAGAAAGGAAATTCACCCCAGGGATCATGTCAGTCACCCTGCTAGACAGGGGTCCAGGGAAGTAAATAGTGTGGGAAGAAATAGCCAGGGAATTGTTATGGCTAGGCTTGTATAGGCCCTAGGGCCAATAGCCTAGTACCAACCTATGAACCTATGGCTCCAATATGTGATATAACACAATTATAAAACTAATGACTGATATTTTCAGCTCTATTAGGAGACAGACCTATCAAGCTACTGAAATGTTTGTTTTCATTGATACTGGAAATTGTTCCATTTTACTATGTGATGGACTAAAGAGGAAACTAGACATTATATAGCAACTTTCCTAGGTCCTTTTAGTTAACATTCTTACTTTCTGTTTTTCCCCTTTAAGGCTTATCATTATAAGGCCATAAATGATTTTAATAATTATATTAAAATAATTTATCTTATCTAGTTATCTTTTCTTATACCACTGCAAGTTTATATTAAAAAGTGTGATGAGAACAATTCCAAGTTCACTATTTGATTCTGTGCTGTGTGAAACAGCATACATGACTTATATATCACTAGCAGTTATTGCAAATCAAAAATACTGTTCTCCATATACTTTTATTAGTGTGTTTAGGTTAGTTGGGAAGAGTGTTGCAGTTGTTAGCTGGATGGTTGCAGTCACATGGATGTCATTTAAAATTCATGATCATATCTGTATGGACTATGGCATATTACTTAAACTTACATACTAACACAAAATAGGTAAAGCTTAACTCCCCATCCCTCCACCATGGATCAAAGGAATGTGAGAAAGTTATGGAACATGGATATCTATACCGGACCTTCCACATGACCTTAATTTTTGGTTTATTGATGGCCACATGTGTGGCATCCTCTGCAGTGTGGGAAATCAACCTCATGGACACATTGAAAATAGATAATAGAGTGGCCAGCAATGAGGATGATCTTTTATAGTCCTCTGCAGACACAGAACTCCAAGAAGCATTTTGAGAGCTCCTTGGTCAAATCCCTCTGCAGTCTTTTAAAGTGCACCAAATTATTCAGGCACCTTAAGACAAATACATGCTTTCCAAACCTGTGTAACACTCTGGGCTCCCTATTAGGGTCGTGGACAGAGGAGCTCTCCACTGCTTTGCTGTGCTGTTAGGGGCATGGACAGAGGAGCTCTTCACTGCTCTGCTGTGCTGTTAGGGGCATGGACCCAGGAGCTCTTCAATGCTCTGCTCTACTGTTAGGGGCATGGACAGAGGAGCTCTTCACTGCTCTGCTCTGCTGTTAGGGGCATGGACAGAGGAGCTCTTCACTGCTCTGCTCTGCTGTTAGGGGCATGGACCCAGGAGCTCTTCACTGCTCTGCTCTGCTGTTAGGGGCATGGACAGAGGAGCTCTTCACTGCTTTGCTGTGCTGTTAGGGGCATGGACCCAGGAGCTCTTCAATGCTCTGCTCTACTGTTAGGGGCATGGACAGAGGAGCTCTTCACTGCTCTGCTCTGCTGTTAGGGGCATGGACAGAGGAGCTCTTCACTGCTCTGCTCTGCTGTTAGGGGCATGGACCCAGGAGCTCTTCACTGCTCTGCTCCGCTGTTAGGGGCATGCACAGAGGAGCATTTCACTGCTCTGCTCTACTGTTAGGGGCATGGACAGAGGAGCACTTCACTGCTCTGCTCTGCTGTTAGGGGCATGGACAGAGGGGCTCTTCACTGCTCTGCTCTGCTGTTAGGGGCATGGACCCAGGAGCTCTTCACTGCTCTGCTCCGCTGTTAGGGGCATGGACAGAGGAGCTCTTCACTGCTCTGCTCTGCTGTTAGGGGCATGGACCCAGGAGATCTTCACTGCTCTGCTCCGCTGTTAGGGGCATGCACAGAGGAGCACTTCACTGCTCTGCTCTGCTGTTAGGGGCATGGACAGAGGGGCTCTTCACTGCTCTGCTCTGCTGTTAGGGGCATGGACCCAGGAGCTCTTCACTGCTCTGCTCCGCTGTTAGGGGCATGGACAGAGGAGCTCTTCACTGCTCTGCTCTGCTGTTAGGGTCATGGACAGAGGAGCTCTTCACTGCTCTGCTCCGTTGTTAGGGGCATGGACAGAGGAGCTCTTCACTGCTCTGCTCCGCTGTTAGGGGCATGGACAGAGGAGCTCTACACTGCTCTGCTCCGCTGTTAGGGGCATGGACAGAGGAGCTCTTCATTGCTCTGCTCTGCTGTTAGGGGCATGGACAGAGGAGCTCTTCACTGCTCTGCTCTGCTGTTAGGGGCATGGACAGAGGAGCTCTTCACTGCTCTGCTCCGCTGTTAGGGGCATGGACAGAGGAGCTCTTCACTGCTCTGCTCTGCTGTTAGGGGCATGCACAGAGGAGCACTTCACTGCTCTGCTCTGCTGTTCGGGGCATGGACAGAGGAGCTCTTCACTGCTCTGCTCCACTGTTAGGGGCATGGACAGAGGAGCTCTTCACTGCTCTGCTCTGCTGTTAGGGGTATGGACAGAGGAGCTCTTCACTGCTCTGCTCTGCTGTTAGGGGCATGGACAGAGGAGCTCTTCACTGCTCTGTTGTTAGGGGCATGGACGGAGGAGTGCTTCACTGCTATGCTCTGCTGTTAGGGGCATGGACAGAGGAGCTCTTCACTGCTCTGCTCTGCTGTTAGGGGCATGGACAGAGGAGCGCTTCACTGCTCTGTAGTTAGGGGCATGGACAGAGGAGCACTTCACTGCTCTGCTCTGCTGTTAGGGGCATGGACAGAGAAGTTCCTCACTACTCTGCTCTGCTGTTAGAGGCATGGACAGAGGAGCTCTTCACTGCTGTGCTCCGCTGTTAGGGGCATGGACAGAGGAGCTCTTCACTGCTCTGCTCCGCTGTTAGGAGTATTGACAGAGGAGCTCTTCACTTCTCTACTCTGCTGTTAGGGGCATGGAGAGAGGAGCTCTTCACTGCTCTGCTTAGCTGTTAGGGGCATGGACAAAGGAGCTCTTCACTGCTCTGCTCCGCTGTTAGGGGCATGGACAGAGGAGCTCTTCACTGCTCTGCTCCGCTGCTAGTGGCATGGACAGAGGATCTTTTCACTGCTCTGCTCCGCTGCTAGGGGCATGGACAGAGGAGCTCTTCACTGCTCTGCTCCACTGTTAGGTGCATGGACAGAGGAGCTCTTCACTGCTCTGCTCTGCTGTTAGAGGCATGGACAGAGGAGCTCTTCACTGCTCTGCTCCGCTGTTAGGGGCATGGACAGAGGAGCTCTTCACTGCTCTGCTCCGCTGTTCGGGGCATGGACAGAGGAGCTCTTCACTGCTCTGCTCCGCTGTTAGGGGCATGGACAGAGGAGAGCTTCACTGCTCTGCTCCACTGTTAGGGGCATGGACAGAGGAGCGCTTCACTGCTCTGCTCCGCTGTTAGGGGCATGGAAAAAGGAGCGCTTCACTACTCTGCCCCGCTGCCAGGGGCATGGACAGAGGAGCTCTTCACTTCTCTGCACTGCTGTTAGGGGCATGGACAGAGGAGCTCTTCACTGCTGTGCTCTGCTTGTAGGGGCATGGACCCAGGAGCTCTTCACTACTCTGTTCTGCTGTTAGGGGCATGGACAGAGGAGCTCTTCACTGCTCTGCTCTGCTGTTAGGGGCATGGACAGAGGAGCTCTTCACTGCTCTGCTCTGCTGTTAGGGGCATGGACAGAGGAGCTCTTCACTGCTCTGCTCTGCTGTTAGGGGCATGGACAGAGGAGGTCTTCACTGCTCTGCTCTTTTGTTAGAGGCATGGACAGAGGAGCTCTTCACTGCTCTGCTCTGCTGTTAGGGGCATGGACAGAGGAGCTCTTCACTGCTCTGCTCTGCTGTTAGGGGCATGGACAGAGGAGCTCTTCACTGCTCTGCTCTGCTGTTAGGGGCATGGACAGAGGAGGTCTTCACTGCTCTGCTCTTTTGTTAGAGGCATGGACAGAGGAGCTCTTCACTGCTCTGCTGTGCTGTTAGGGTCATGGACAGAGGAGCACTTCACTGCTCTGCTCCACTGCTAGGGGCATGGACAGAGGAGCTCTTCACTGCTCTGCTCTGGTGTTAGGGGCATGGACCCAGGAGCTCCTCACTGCTCTGCTCTGCTGTTAGGGGCATGGACAGAGGAGCTCTTCACTGCTCTGCTCTGCTGTTAGGGGTATGGACAGAGGAGCACTTCACTGCTCTGCTCTGCTGTTAGGGGCATGGACAGAGGAGCGCTTCACTGCTCTGCTCTGCTGTTAGGGGCATGGACAGAGGAGCTCTTCACTGCTGTGCTCCGCTGTTAGGGGCATGGACAGAGGAGCTCTCCACTGCTCTGGTCCGCTGTTAGGGGCATGGACAGAGGAGCTCTTCACTGCTCTGCTCCGCTGTTAGGGGCATGGACAGGGGAGCTCTTCACTGCTCTGCTCCGCTGCTAGGGGCATGGACAGAGGAGCTCTTTACTGCTCTCCTCCTCTTTTTGGGGCATGGAAAGAGGAGCTCTTCACTGCTCTGCTCCACTGTTAGAGGCATGGACAGAGGAGCTCTTCACTGCTCTGCTCTGCTGTTAGTGGCATGGACAGAGGAGCTCTTCACTGTTCTGCTCTGCTGTTAGGGGCATGGACAGAGGAGCTCTTTACTGCTCTGCTCCACTATTAGGGGTCTTTACAGAGGAGCTCTTCACTGCTCTCCTCCTCTTTTTGAGGCATGGAAAGAGGAGCTCTTCACTGCTCTGCTCCACTGTTAGAGGCATGGACAGAGGAGCTCTTCACTGCTCTGCTCTGCTGTTAGGGGCATGGACAGAGGAACTCTTCACTGCTCTGCTCCGCTGTTAGGGGCATGGAAAGAGGAGCTCTTCACTGCTCTGCTCTGCTGCTAGGGGCAAGGACAGAGGAGCTTTTCACTGCTCTGGTCCGCTGCTAGGGGCATGGACAGAGGAGCTCTTCACTGCTTTGCTCTGCTGTTAGGTGCATGGACAGAGGAGCTCTTCACTGCTCTGCTCCGCTTTTAGGGGCATGGACAGAGGAGCTCTTCACTGCTCTGCTCTGCTGTTAGGGGCATGGACAGAGGAGCTCTTCACTGCTCTGATCCGCTGTTAGGGGCATGGACAGAGGAGCTCTTCACTGCTCTGCTCCACTGTTAGTGTCATGGACAGAGGAGCTCTTCACTGCTCTGCTCCGCTGTTAGGGGCATGGACAGAGGAGCTCTTCACTGCTCTGCTCTGCTGTTAGGGTCATGGACAGATGAGCTCTTCTGCTCTGCTCTGCTGTTATTGGCATGGACAGAGGAGCTCTTCACTGCTCTGCTCTGCTGTTAGGGGCATGGACAGAGGAGCTCTTCACTGCTCTGCTCCGCTGTTAGGGGTATGGACAGAGCAGCTCTTCACTGCTCTGCTCTGCTGTTAGGGGCATGGACACACGAGCACTTCACTGCTCCGCACTGCTGTTAGGGGCATGGACAGCGGAGCTCTTCACTGCTCTGCTCTGCTGTTAGGGGCATGGACACAGGAGCTCTTCACTGCTCTGCTCTGCTGTTAGGGGCATGGACAGAGGAGCTCTTCACTGCTCTGTTGTTAGGGGCATGGACAGAGGAGCTCTTCACTGCTCTGCTCTGCTGTTAGGGGCATAGACAGAGGAGCTCTTCACTGCTCTGCTCTGCTGTTAGGGGCATGGACAGAGGAGCTCTTCACTGCTCTGCTCTGCTGTTAGGGGCATGGACAGAGGAGCACTTCACTGCTCTGCTCTGCTGTTAGGGGCATGCAGAGAGGAGCGGACAGTGGAGCTCTTCACTGCTCTGCTCTGCTGTTAGGGTCATGGACAGAGGAGCTCTTCACTGCTCTGCTCTGCTGTTAGGGGCATGGACAGAGGAGCTCTTCACTGCTCTGCTCTGCTGTTAGGGGCATGGACAGAGGAGCTCTTCACTGCTCTGCTCTGCTGTTAGTGGCATGGAGAGAGGAGTGGACAGTGGAGCTCTTCACTGCTCTGCACTGCTGTTAGGGTCGTGGACAGAGGAGCTTCTCACTGCTCTGCTCTGCTGTTAGGGACATGGACAGAGGAGCTCTTCACTGCTCTGCTCCGCTGTTAGGGGCATGGACAGAAGAGTTCTTCCCTGCTCTGCTCTGCTGTTAGGGGCATGGACAGAGGATCTCTTCACTGCTCTGCTCCGCTGTTAGGGGCATGGACAGAGGAGCTCTTCACTGCTCTGCTCCGCTGTTAGGGGCATGGACAGAGGAGCTCTTCACTGCTCTGCTCCGCTGTTAGGGGCATGGACAGAGGAGCTCTTCACTGCTCTGCTCCGCTGTTAGCAGCATGGACAGAGGAGCTCTTCACTGTGCTGTTCTGCTGTTAGGTGCATGGACAGAGGAGCTCTTCACTGCTCTGCTCCGCTGTTAGGGGCATGGACAGAGGAGCTCTTCACTGCTCTGCTCCGCTGTTAGGGGCATGGACAGAACAGCTCTTCACTGCTCTGCTCCGTTGTTAGGGGCATGGACAGAGGAGCTCTTCATTGCTCTGCTCCGCTGTTAGGAACATGGACAGAGGAGCTCTTCACTGCTCTGCTCTGCTGTTAGGAGTATGGACAGAGGAGCTCTTCAATGCTTTGCTGTGCTGTTAGGGGCATGGACAGAGGAGCTCTTCACTGCTTTGCTCTGCTGTTAGGGGCATGGACAGAGGAGCTCTTCACTGCTCTGCTCTGCTGTTAGGGGCATGGACAGAGGAGCTCTTTATTGCTCTGCTCTGATGTTGGGGGCATGAACAGAGGAGCTCTTCACTGCTCTGCTCTGCTGTTAGGGGCATGGACAGAGGAGCTCTTCATTGCTCTGCTCTGCTGTTGGGGGCATGGACAGAGGAGCTCTTCACTGCTCTGCTCTGCTGTTAGGGGCATGGACAGTGGAGCTCTTCGCTGCTCTGCTGTTAGGGGCATGGACAGAGGAGCTCTTCACTGCTCTGCTCTGCTGTTAGGGGCATGGACAGAGGAGCTTCTCACTGCTCTGCTCTGCTGTTAGGGGCATGGACAGAGGAGCTCTTCACTGCTCTGCTTCGCTGTTAGGGGCATGGACAGAAGAGTTCTTCACTGCTCTGCTCCGCTGTTAGGGGCATGGACAGAGGAGCTCTTCACTGCTCTGCTCCGCTGTTAGGGGCATGGACAGAGGAGCTCTTCACTGCTCTGTTCCGCTGTTAGGGGCATGGACAGAGGAGCTCTTCACTGCTCTGCTCCGCTGTTAGGGGCATGGACAGAGGAGCTCTTCACTGCTCTGCTCCGCTGTTAGGGGCATGGATAGAGGAGCTCTTTACGGCTCTGCTCCGCTGTTAGCGGCATGGACAGAGGAGCTCTTCACTGCGCTGCTCCACTGTTAGGTGCATGGACAGAGGAGCTCTTCACTGCTCTGCTCCGTTGTTAGGGGCATGGAAAGAGGAGCTCTTCACTGCTCTGTTCCGCTGCTAGGGGCATGGACAGAGGAGCTCTTTACTGCTCTGCTCCGCTGTTAGGGGCATGGACAGAGGAGCTCTTCACTGCTCTGCTCCGCTGTTAGGGGCCTGGACAGAGGAGCCCTTCACTGCTCTGCTCCGCTGTTAGGGGCATGGGCAGAGGAGCTCTTCACTGCTCTGCTCCGTTGTTAGGGGCATGGACAGAGGAGCTCTTCACTGCTCTGCTCCGCTGTTAAGGGCATGGACAGAGGAGCTCTTCACTGCTCTGCTCCGCTGTTAGGGGCATGGACAGAGGAGCTCTTCACTGCTCTGCTCTGCTGTTAGGGGCCTGGACAGAGGAGCTCTTCACTGCTTTGCTGTGCTGTTAGGGGCATGGACCCAGGAGCTCTTCAATGCTCTGCTCTACTGTTAGGGGCATGGACAGAGGAGCTCTTCACTGCTCTGTCTGCTGTTAGGAGTATGGACAGAGGAGCTCTTCACTGCTTTGCTGTGCTGTTAGGGGCATGGACAGAGGAGCTCTTCACTGCTTTGCTCTGCTGTTAGGGGCATGGACAGAGGAGCTCTTCACTGCTCTGCTCTGCTGTTAGGGGCATGGACAGAGGAGCTCTTCATTGCTCTGCTCTGCTGTTAGGGGCATGAACAGAGGAGCTCTTCACTGCTCTGCTCTGCTGTTAGGGGCATGGACAGAGGAGCTCTTCATTGCTCTGCTCTGCTGTTGGGGGCATGGACAGAGGAGCTCTTCACTGCTCTGCTCTGCTGTTAGGGGCATGGACAGTGGAGCTCTTCGCTGCTCTGCTGTTAGGGGCATGGACAGAGGAGCTCTTCACTGCTCTGCTGTTAGGGGCATGAACAGAGGAGCTTCTCACTGCTCTGCTCTGCTGTTAGGGGCATGGACAGAGGAGCTCTTCACTGCCCTGCTTCGCTGTTAGGGGCATGGACAGAAGAGTTCTTCACTGCTCTGCTCCGCTGTTAGGGGCATGGACAGAGGAGCTCTTCACTGCTCTGCTCCGCTGTTAGGGGCATGGACAGAGGAGCTCTTCACTGCTCTGTTCCGCTGTTAGGGGCATGGACAGAGGAGCTCTTCACTGCTCTGCTCCGCTGTTAGGGGCATGGACAGAGGAGCTCTTCACTGCTCTGCTCCGCTGTTAGGGGCATGGATGGAGGAGCTCTTTACGGCTCTGCTCCGCTGTTAGCGGCATGGACAGAGGAGCTCTTCACTGCGCTGCTCCACTGTTAGGTGCATGGACAGAGGAGCTGTTCACTGCTCTGCTTCGTTGTTAGGGGCATGGAAAGAGGAGCTCTTCACTGCTCTGCTCCGCTGCTAGGGGCATGGACAGAGGAGCTCTTTACTGCTCTGCTCCGCTGTTAGGGGCATGGACAGAGGAGCTCTTCACTGCTCTGCTCCGCTGTTAGGGGCCTGGACAGAAGAGCCCTTCACTGCTCTGCTCCGCTGTTAGGGGCATGGACAGAGGAGCTCTTTACTGCTCTGCTCCGCTGTTAGGGGCATGGACAGAGGAGCTCTTCACTTCTCTGCTCCGCTGTTAGGGGCATGGACAGAGGAGCTCTTCACTGCTCTGTTCCGCTGTTAGGGGCATGGACAGAGGAGCTCTTCACTGCTCTGCTCCGCTGTTAGGGGCATGGACAGAGGAGCTCTTCACTGCTCTGCTCCGCTGTTAGGGGCATGGATGGAGGAGCTCTTTACGGCTCTGCTCCGCTGTTAGCAGCATGGACAGAGGAGCTCTTCACTGCGCTGCTCCACTGTTAGGTGCATGGACAGAGGAGCTCTTCACTGCTCTGCTCCGTTGTTAGGGGCATGGAAAGAGGAGCTTTTCACTGCTCTGCTCCGCTGCTAGGGGCATGGACAGAGGAGCTCTTTACTGCTCTGCTCCGCTGTTAGGGGCATGGACAGAGGAGCTCTTCACTGCTCTGCTCCGCTGTTAGGGGCCTGGACAGAGGAGCCCTTCACTGTTCTGCTCCGCTGTTAGGGGCATGGACAGAGGAGCTCTTCACTGCTCTGCTCCGTTGTTAGGGGCATGGACAGAGGAGCTCTTCACTGCTCTGCTCCGCTGTTAAGGGCATGGACAGAGGAGCTCTTCACTGCTCTGCTCCGCTGTTAGGGGCATGGACAGAGGAGCTCTTCACTGCTCTGCTCTGCTGTTAGGGGCATGGACAGAGGAGCTCTTCACTGCTCTGCTCTGCTGTTAGGGGCATGGACAGAGGACCTCTTCATTGCTCTGCTCTGCTGTTAGGGGCATCAACAGAGGAGCTCTTCACTGCTCTGCTCTGCTGTTAGGGGCATGGACAGAGGAGCTCTTCACTGCACTGCTCTGCTGTTAGGGGCATGGACAGAGGAGCTCTTCACTGCTCTGCTCTGCTGTTAGGGGCATGGACAGAGGAGCTATTTGCTGCTCTGCTGTTAGGGGCATGGACAGAGGAGCTCTTCGCTGCTCTGCTCAGCAGTTAGAGGCATGGACAAAGGAGCTCTTCACTGCTCTGCTCTGCTGTTAGGGGCATGCACAGAGGAGCTCTTCACTGCTCTGCTCTGCTGTTAGGGGCATGGACAGAGGAGCTCTTCACTGCTCTGCTCTGCTGTTAGGGGCATGGACAGAGGAGCTCTTCACTGCTCTGCTCTGCTGTTTGGGGCATGGACAGAGGAGCTCTTCACTGCTCTGCTCTGCTGTTAGGGGCATGGACAGAGGAGCTCTTCACTGCTTTGCTGTGCTGTTAGGGGCATGGACAGAGGAGCTCTTCACTGCTCTGCTCTGCTGTTAGGGGCATGGACAGAGGAGCTCTTCACTGCTCTGCTCTGCTGTTAGGGGCATGGACAGAAAAGCTCTTCTTTGCTCTGCTCTGCTGTTAGGGGCATGGACAGATGAGCTCTTCACTGCTCTACTCTGCTGTTAGAGGCATGGGCCCCGGAGCTCTTCACTGCTCTGCTGTGCTGTTAGTGGCATGGACAGAGGAGCTCTTCACTGCTCTGCTCTGCTGTTAGTGGCATGGACAGAGGAGCTCTTCACTTCTCTGCTCTGCTGTTAGGGGCATGGACATAGGAGCTCTTCACTGCTCTGCTCTTCTGTTGGGGGCATGGACAGAGGAGCTCTTCACTGCTCTGCTGTTAGGGGCATGGACAGAGGAGCTCTTCGCTGCTCTGCTCTGCAGTTAGAGGCATGGACAGAGGAGCTCTTCACTGCTCTACTCCGATGTTAGGGGCATGGACAGAGGAGCTCTTCACTGATCTGCTCTGCTGTTAGGGGTATGGACAGAGGAGCTCTTCACTGCTCTGCTCTGCTGTTAGGGGCATGGACAGAGGAGCTCTTCGCTGCTCTGCTCTGCTGTTAGGGGCATGGACAGAGGAGCTCTTCACTGCTCTGCTCTGCTGTTAGGGGCATGGACAGAGGACCTCTTCACTGCTCTGCTTTGCTGTTAGGGGCATGGACAGAGGAGATCTTCACTGCTTTGCTGTGCTGTTAGGGGCATGGACAGAGGAGCTCTTCACTGCTCTGATCTGCTGTTAGGGGCATGGACAGAGGAGCTCTTCACTGCTCTGCTCTGCTGTTAGGGGCATGGACAGAGGAGCTCTTCACTGCTCTGCTCTGCTGTTAGGGGCATGGACAGAGGACCTCTTCGCTGCTCTGCTCTGCTGTTAGGGGTATGGACAGAGGAGCTCTTCACTGCTCTGCTCTGCTGTTAGGGGCATGGACAGAGGAGCTCTTCACTGCTCTGCTCTGCTGTTAGGGGCATGGACAGAGGAGCTCTTCACTGCTCTGCTCTGCTGTTAGGGGCATGGACCCAGGAGCTCTTCACTGCTCTGCTCTGCTGTTAGGGGCATGGACAGAGGAGCTCTTCACTGCTCTGCTCTGCTGTTAGGGGCATGGACAGAGGAGCTCTTTACTGCTCTGCTCTGCTGTTAGGGGCATGGACAGAGGAGCTCTTCCCTGCTCTGCTCTGCTGTTAGGGGCATGGACAGAGGAGCTCTTCACTGCTCTGCTCTGCTGTTAGGGGCATGGGCAGATGGGCTCTTCACTGCTCTGCTCTGCTGTTAGGGGCATGGACAGAGGAGCTTTTCACTGCTCTGCTCTGCTGTTAGGGGCATGGACAGAGGAGCTCCTCACTGCTCTGCTCTGCTGTTACGGGCTTGGACAGAGGAGCTCTTCACTGCTCTGCTAGCTCCTTTTTTATTGGCTGCCACCACAACCATTTCATCAAGAGGGACTCCTTTGCTCCAATGAGGTTTGCCTTTTGGAGGAGCCAAAATCTTATCTAAACTATATGGGATTGGTTTAATAGAGTCCGGTTCCTTACATGCCTGGCGAGAGACTAATTCAATGAGCTCATCGGCTGAGGGAGTCACCAAGACATAGATGAATTCCCCCTTGGAATCTCTCACTGAAGATACACACTTTGACAAGGGGAAAGGGTATCCAGATCACCACTGATAACGTCTCATTTGGAGAGATAAGGTCCTTAAGCAGAAAGGTGGTTGCTCCCCAAATAATCCTTCCACTGAGAATTCAGTATTTCCAGAAGCTTTTGATGCTGGCCAATCAACATCTTGGGTGACTCCCCCAGCCGATGAGTTCATTAACCTAGTCTCTTGCTGGACATGGAAGGAACTGGATTTTATTAAAGCAATCCCATGTCATATAGATAAGATTTTAGCTCCTCCAAAAGACACTTCACTGGAGCAAAGGAGTCCCTTTTGAGGCAATGATTGTGATGATAGCCACTAAAAAGAAGTTAGCAGAGCAGAGCTCCTCTATCCATCCCTCTAACAGACAGTCTAGAGCATTAGACAGGTTTGTTAATCACGTATTTGCTGCAGCGACCTTTACCTTGAGGTCTCTGAACCATTTGGTGCAATTTACAAGGCTGCAGACAGTTTTGATCAAGGAGTTCTCAAAAATCCCTTTTGGAGTCCATGTCTGCAGAAGACTATAAAAGATAATCCTCACAGCTGGGTACTCTATTTTCTATTTTCAATGCATCCATGAGGTTGATGTCCCATGTTGCAGAGGGTACCACACAGGTGGCCGGTTCAGGCATTGCTGTATTGAGACACACCTGGATGTGACTATGCGACTTTGCGGAGCCTTTCAAGTCTCTTTTCATTAATGCTCCTTTTGATGGAACATTCTTGTTTGGCCTTCTGTGAAAGAAACACTTTCCCAAAGTGAATGGGAATGGAAGACACTGTCTGCTGTAGGGATTAGCTTTTTATCCCTCAATGATCCTTTTCACTGAAACAAAAAGGAGGCAAGAAAATGTAGTCCATAAATCCCAGGGATCTTTGCATGATTCACATGGAGACAACTCCTTCAGAGGCAGAGGAGGGAGTTCAAATGGAAGATGCCATCCCTGTGGCAGAGGAGGCCTAAAAAATGAGGGTTTCCAAAATTATTTTCCAGATACACCATTTCCATGCTCCTGAAGGGCTGTCTGACTGCTCACTTGTGGAGGAGGTTGGTGGACACTTGTCCTTGCACCCAGACTCCTGTGCTGCTATGTCAAATGATTTGTGGATGCTAAAAATAATATCCAGAGGTTATTTCATACAATTTTCCCAGATGCCCACATCCAAAAGAAGAATGATTCCTGACATCCCACCCAGTCAAAGAGAAGCTGTACATCAAGAGAGTCAGAAACTATATGACAAAAGAGTCATCCAGGAGGTTCCAACAGACCAAAGAGGATTCAGAACTTACTTAAGGTCCTTTTTAGTGCCAAAAAAAGATAAGGGACCTGAGACCAGTTTTGAATCTAAGCAATCTGAACCACTATGTGAGGAAATCAAAGTTCCAAATGATCATGGGTCAGTCCATTCTACCTCTTTTATACAAGGATGATTGGATGTGCTCAGTCAATCTTCAGGACACATACTTTCACATCAAAATAAACAGGCAGTCCCAAAGATACTTGTACTTTTGATTGGGAGCCAGTCACTTTCAGTTCAGAGGCCTGCTCTTTTGGACTCACCACAGCTCCTAGGGTGTTTAATAAATGTATGTCAGTGATAGCAACTCAACTAAGACTGCAAGGATTCCAAGTGTTCCCTTACTTAGAGGACTGGCTCCTCACTACCACAACCAGGCATCTTCTAGAATAGTCCTGGGACTATTTTCTCCAAATTTGCCAAATACTAGGCATTACAGCCACAATTTCGAAATCCAGACTACAACTGGTACAGAGCCTGGAGTTCATTGGTGTTCCTTTAAACACAATAAGTCAAATTACTTCTCTACCTTCTCATCATGTACATACAATTAAGTCCATCTTCAACAGATTCTTTCTCATCCTGCTCCTCCAGCCAGACTTGTCCTTCAGGTTCTAGGTTCCATGGCAGCATCTGTAGTCCTAGTTCCATTAGCACATTACTATATGAGTGCTCTACAATGGACTCTAACTCTTCAGTGGTTTATTCATTGATATCCTCTGTCCTTCCCAGTCAAACTTACTCTTGTATGCAGAAACCTTCTTCATTGGTGGATCCAGTTGAGTGACATTTACATAGGTCTACCCTTCATTCTATCATCCCAATGGCCATGGTGACCACGGACACCTCTCAACTGGGGTGGGGGGCTTTTCTTAGGAAGGATAGTCAATGGCACATGGTCCCCCCAGGAGATCAGTTCACACATCAATGTCCTGGAGATGAGAGCAGTCCTTTTAGCACTGCAAGCATTTCAAGATGCTCTTCCTCTAGGGACTATTACAGTTCAAACCAACAACATGTCCATAGTCTGGTACATCAACAAACAAAGGAAACCCTATTGTATCATCTATGTCAATAAGCAATGAGAGTGTGGCAGCAAGTGATCCCCTCCAACCACTTTTTAATGGCAACATATATTCTATGGAAATCCAACGTACTAGCAGACAAATTTAGCAGATCCATTTTGATGCCACAAGAGTGGTTTCTCAGCCAATTAGTGGCAAAAGAGATTTTCTGTCATTGGGGCAATCCTTCCTGCAATCTCTTTGCAACTCCCCACAACAAATGCAGCAGGTACTTTACCCTGATTCCTCTTCAGGAGGAGTCGCCAAGAGACGTTCTAGTCCATGTTTGGCCCTCTGGTCTCCTTTACCTCTATTCCCCAGTAACGCTGATTCAAAAATTCTTACAGAAAGCCAATCAGTTGAAGAGCTCGTTTATCCTTTTTGCTTCGTTTTGGCCTTGCCAGGTGTGATTTCACTTCCTTTGATCTTATCTTTGGATACTTGACCCCAGTCCAGACCTTCTGTCACATCCCCTCAGGGAAAAGGCATCCCAATATTCTAGGCCTCAAAGTAACTACATGGTTTCTCCAGTCCCGTTAATAGCTAGACAACCCAGATGTTCTTCCCCAGTTTGTGATATACTTTTGTTCTCCCAGAAAGACTCCACTAAGAGGATTTACAAGAGTAAATAGAAATGATTCTCAATGTGGGCCCTGAAAAATAACAGTGATCCTTTTCTTCCCCTGTTTCTTCAGTGCTAGTGTTTTTAGCTTCTCTTTTTTAGGGAGGTGCTAGTTTTTCCACAATCAAAGTGCAATTGGCAGCCATATTAAATTTTATTTTAGGAAACAATGCTTCTTGCTTGGGTGCTTCCTTGTGCAAAGCTTTTCTAAAGGGTACTTTACTGCTCAGGCCTTCAGTGAAAGATTCATCAGCTCATTGGGGTTTAACAGTAGTTCTTCAAGGACAGACTCAGCAACCCTTTGAACCTTCAGCAAACACTGATTTAAAATTTCTGTCTTGGAAAACAGCCTTTTTTTAATTGCTATTACATCTGCAAAAAGGATTTCTGAATTCCAGTGTCTTTCATTTAAATTTCCTTACATTATTTTTCACAAAGATAGAGTTACCTTACTTCCTTCTTACCAGAAGTAGTTTCTGAATTGAACATAGATCAAACTATTAATTTGCCAGTCTTCTTTCTTAATTTTTCAAATAAGAGAGAATACATGCTACATCTCTTAGATGTACATAGACAACTACATTTCTATTTACATAGAACAAAAGATTTCAGAAAAATAGATCAGTTGTTTGTCTCTTTTTCACCAAGTAGGCTGGTATCTCCAATTTTTAATGTTACCTTAGCTAAATGGATAACCAATTGCATTTTACTGATATATTCACAGCAAGGTCTCCCCCTACTAAAACCACCTGAGGCTCATTCAGCTAGATCCAAGACCACCTCATTGGCGTTCTGGTGTAGAACTTCTGTTGGTGACATTTGAGCAGCAGCCACTTGGTCTAATGCTCATACCTTTGTTATTCATTACAAATTAGACAACATTTCCAGAAGCAGAGCTGCTTTTGTTTCAGCACTTCTCCTGAATATCTTTCCGTGAGGGCCAGCTAAGAGGCATGTAGCTGGGGGCTCTGTCCCCTACAATGAGGACGAATGGAAAGGACAGCATCAGATATTAGAGTCATGTACTCACCGTAAACAGGCATGTGTCATATCCATTTCCTTTTTTCCTCAACCCCCCTCCCACCTTACACCTTCTTGTCATCTTCTGGAGTGAACTGATAGACGGTTTGGAACCTGTTGTTCTGGGTTTGAGCCCTGGTTCTGTTACTATTCTCCTTCCCTTTTTATATTCGATGATATTTGTAGCAGCAAACTGGAGCTGAGGTATTGTGGGTGGATCCATTACCCACACATTTAAGGAGAATGAAAATGAACAACACAGATGCCTAGTTATGGCGAGTACATAACTTACTGTATCTCAGGTCACTTCAGGTCCAATGCGAATTCTTTGGACACAGATGCCTAGTTATGGTGAGTACATAACTTACTGTATCTCAGGTCACTTCAGGTCCAATGCGAATTCTTTGGACACAGATGCCTAGTTATGGTGAGTACATAACTTACTGTATCTCAGGTCACTTCAGGTCCAATGCGAATTCTTTGGACACAGATGCCTAGTTATGGTGAGTACATAACTTACTGTATCTCAGGTCACTTCAGGTCCAATGCGAATTCTTTGGACACAGATGCCTAGTTATGGTGAGTACATAACTTACTGTATCTCAGGTCACTTCAGGTCCAATGCGAATTCTTTGGACACAGATGCCTAGTTATGGTGAGTACATAACTTACTGTATCTCAGGTCACTTCAGGTCCAATCTGGAATTCTTTGGACACAGATGCCTAGTTATGGCGAGTACATAACTTACTGTATCTCAGGTCACTTCAGGTCCAATGCGAATTCTTTGGACACAGATGCCTAATTATGGTGAGTACATAACTTACTGTATCTCAGGTCACTTCAGGTCCAATGCGAATTCTTTGGACACAGATGCCTAGTTATGGTGAGTACATAACTTACTGTATCTCAGGTAACTTCAGGTCCAATGCGAATTCTTTGGACACAGATGCCTAGTTATGGTGAGTACATAACTTACTGTATCTCAGGTCACTTCAGGTCCAATGCGAATTCTTTGGACACAGATGCCTAGTTATGGTGAGTACATAACTTACTGTATCTCAGGTCACTTCAGGTCCAATGCAAATTCTTTGGACACAGATGCCTAGTTATGGTGAGTACATAACTTACTGTATCTCAGGTCACTTCAGGTCCAATGAGAATTCTTTGGATAATGAAAGTAGAGTAATTAATTTAAGAATTACTGCTAAATCAATTCCTTTCATTGTGAAACCTTCATATATATTTCCAAAACTATTCACTGTTATTAATCTGCTGATTATAAGCGCACAGTCTTCTGACCTGTTAAAAAATTCATGTTACAGTAACACGGAATTTATGATACATCAATCCCTTCTCAGTAACTGTAATATTATACTAAATAATGCATTTTAAAGGAGGTTAATTTCCCAGTATTGAAGAATCTTTGCTTATACTACTGAGAAGAGTTCAGTTTTTTTGTCAATGGAAATGGGAGAACTTTGGCTGATACTGAAAATTAAGAAAAACATTTACCCATTTCTGGGCCTAACAGAAATTGCTATTGCTAATTATATCCCTCTTCAGATGCAGTTTGAATAAATTCAGCTTAGTTGCTCAATGGTTTAGTTGCTCAGGTCAGAAAGATTACTTGTCCTCGATATGCAACTTAATAGAAAATTTGTCATTTTACTCTAGCTGACATATTTCAAAGTGTTAGGTGGAATTATTAAGAGAAATTAATATCTTCCCTGACTGGGAATCAACATGGAAAAGTTCATATAACAATTTGCATTTTTTCAGACTTATACTCCAACACTTTTTACTGCTACATAATAAATGCACAGTGTGTCATAAACTGGCAGTACTAGGTCACATATCTACTCCATAATGTTTAATATAAAAAAGCTAGTTTGGTTGTTGATATGGTTCACATCTTGGCTTGCAAATCAGTATACCTGATATAGTCTTCTTTGCACAATAATTTGAGAAAAAAATCAGTGTGTTTGCAGATAAAACTAGCTATAAATGTTATAACTGTTTATTGGACATCCTGATTTCATATCATTTATCTGACAGTGATAACTTTTGTATTACCACTGGTTGGTAAATTTCTGTTACAAAACACTGGCAGAATAATGAAGAACTTTCATTAATATGCTAGAATTTTTTTATTAAGCAAAATCTTCTTTCTCAGGAATATTCATAAAAAACTTCTATGCGACTTAAAATTATACCCTAACTTATGCTGAATCTTCAGAAAGCTTTGTTGCTTAAAGAAATAAAATTATATCACTCCACGGCTGGATGAAGAAATTTTGCATTCTTGGATATGGCATAATGTTTATTCCCTGCTGACTATCTTTGATTTATTCTTACCATTAAATGTATGGACTGTGCATTGAATTATCTGTTTATCATTACTTACACTCTTTAAGTTATCTTATATAACAAGAATACATTATGTAATTTTCAGTAACGTGAAAGATGGCAATTTCAAAATTTTATGTGTTTGGTGACGTTATCTCTAATTTGTTTATTCAGATAATTTGTAGTTGTTAAAATACAGTTATTAAAAAGCCTGTTCATTGTAAAGTTCAAATCAAAAGTAAGAGAAATATTTACTTTAGGAGTCCTGAGATGCATTATATCTCTAAGAAGTTTTCTGGCCTAGCTGTAGTGTGAGGTACAAAGGATTGCGGGAGGTATGTGAAATGACAGTGATAAAAAACGACTGACATTCTAAATAGTTATATAAGAAAAAACAAGGGCAGAATGTGAGACATTTATGATGGTCAGTTTTAAGCAAGATTACAGATGTGTGATTGATGGAAAGAGTATAAAAATAACAAGACTGTGATTCCCCTCAGTTTTCTTGTTACTATGTGTCAAATCTGTCTTGAAGTTAGTATATATAAGTAGGTCTATATTATAACATCGAAATCTGCAAAGATCGAATGTTATAATATCGACCCCGTAATGTCAAATGCTGAAAACTGCGAAGGTGCAGGACACCGAATTCTTTCCCAGGGAAAGAGTTCGGTGGGCCGTTGCTGTGGCTTTGCTGTTTTCAGCGTTCACTATGTTGGAGCATTACGGGTCGGGTTCAGGCAAGTGTGTGATTGTGTGTAGGTTAGAGTTAGGGGATGGGTTAGGTGAGTTAGGGTTAGGGAGCGGGTCAGGTAAGTGTGCGGTTGTGTGTAGGTTAGGGTTGGGGGCAGGTTAGGTGAGTTAGGGTTAGGGCGCAGGTCAGGTAAGTGTGCAGTTGTGTGTAGGTAAGGGTTAGGGGGCGTGTTAGGTGAGTTAGGGTTAGGGCGCTGGTGAGGTGAGTGTGCGATAGTGACGGACCTTAGGGTTAGGGTTGGGTTAATGTAAGTGGATAGCTGGTAGTGTATGTAAAGTTTAGTTTAGGTTTAGGTGTATGATTTTAAGTGTATATGTGTAGATTGCTGTTTTTGTGTGTGTGTGTGTGTGTGTGTGTGTGTGTGTTGTGTGTGTATGTTTCTCGGAAAAGCAAATTTTTTCCCTGTGAAAAAATTCGCTATTCTGACTGTTCAATGTTTTCGGATTTCGGTGTTTAGGGTTCGATATTATAACATAGATTTCAATGTTATAATATAAACCCTATATAAGTAGCATACACTTTAAAGTGTTTGAAGTGAAACTTGGAAGTTTTGTCATTGCAACTGTTAGTTTGCTGCATTTGTATAATGGAGACATACAAAGGTATAGCTGCTCTTCTGACTGCCAAATGGAAAGCCTCTTCCATTTGTCAAAAAGCATAATTTCCTGGTTGAGGTCTTTTTAGACTAACAAAATAGATGAAACATCTTCAGAAAGCAACTGACTAGTGGGTATTTAAACACAAGCCTTCAGACCTGTGTGACTTTGGGATTTTGAAGAGGGATGCAGAACCCTTCAATTCAGTAAGGCATGTAAGCCATAAAGTACTGTCTAGAAACATTTCAGTTGTGTAATTTGCTGTAAGTCTTAGTGAAATGGAACAGTCATAAGTAGATTTCCTTTCTCCCTTTTTTTGCTTTCAGTAATACCTTCTAATTGAGATGGACTAGAGAGAAGTCATGCAACTGAAGCTGGTTGTGACTCTAGTTTATGGTTAAGCTTTGATACAAGGATGTACGCAGCAAAATAAATCGAATGCAGATAGATCTGTCACTGGATGTGTCTGCATTTGTATTTTGGAGAAAAATAATATCTGAGCTTCCATTTCTGGAGTAAATCACAAAATCCATCAGTTAGCAGAGGTAAAATGTGTTTTACTGCAGGAAAAATATGCATGTGTATATATATATATATATATATATATATATATATATATATATATATATATATATATATGGATCTACTGCTTTACATTGAAAATACACTTCGAAATAGAGCAGTAGACGCTACACTTCAGCGAAAGTCCACTTAAATGAAAGTGCACTTTCGCTGAAGTCTAGTCCTCCGGGCTAACCAAAAAAAAAAAAAACACTAAAACATGTTTTTGCAGGGGATCAAGCTCCCCTGCCCCTCACACACCCCCTACTTAAATATACCAACTCCGAGATCGCACTACTGTTGGGAAAAGGGAATATTCCCATTCTGCTCTGTAGTGTGACTGCTCAAGTCAATGTTTGAAGTTTCACTACTTCGAACAAATGGACTCGGTGAAGTGGGGTTCGAAGTAGTGAACTTCGAACATATTGACAGATTCCGTATATATATATATATATATATATATATATATATATATATATATATATGTATATAAATATGTATATTTGCATATACAGGGTTACTAGCATTAGCTCGACTCACAGGCAGTCAAGTCCACCTGCTCAGGTGCACATTGCAAATATCAGAATGTCAAAAACCAACATTACCAACTGTCCTACCTTGCCTCTTCTGGACCCATGGTAATGCTTATTCCTGGGACCAGAGTGTTACGGAGTTTCAAGGTTCAGTGTTTCTGTCAGGTATACTGGAATTCAGCATTCCAGCTTTCGCAGAATGGTTTCAAGCACAGAAAGACATGACCGTCTGTGAGTCAAGTACATGATAATGAACCTATAGATATATATGTAGGAGTGTTTAAAATAAACAAAACTCCCTAGTGTTGACATCTGTTTGTGAGTCAAGTACATGATAATGAACCTATAGATATATATGTAGGAGTGTTTAAAATAAACAAAACTCCCTAGTGTTGACATCTGTTTGTGAGTCAAGTACATGATAATGAACCTATAGATATATATGTAGGAGTGTTTAAAATAAACAAAACTCCCTAGTGTTGACATCTGTCTGTGAGTCAGGTACATGATAATGACCCTGTAGATATGTATGTAGGAGTGTTTAAAATAAACAAAACTCCCTAGTGTTGACATCTGTCTGTGAGTCAGGTACATGATAATGACCCTGTAGATATGTATGTAGGAGTGTTTAAAATAAACAAAACTCCCTAGTGTTCACATCTGTCTGTGAGTCAGGTACATGATAATGACCCTGTAGATATGTATGTAGGAGTGTTTAAAATAAACAAAACTCCCTAGTGTTGACATCTGTTTGTGAGTCAGGTACATGATAATGAACCTATAGATATATATGTAGGAGTGTTTAAAATAAACAAAACTCCCTAGTGTTGACATCTGTTTGTGAGTCAGGTACATGATAATGACCCTGTAGATATGTATGTAGGAGTGTTTAAAATAAACAAAACTCCCTAGTGTTGACATCTGTCTGTGAGTCAGGTACATGATAATGACCCTGTAGATATGTATGTAGGAGTGTTTAAAATAAACAAAACTCCCTAGTGTTGACATCTGTCTGTGAGTCAGGTACATGATAATGACCCTGTAGATATGTATGTAGGAGTGTTTAAAATAAACAAAACTCCCTAGTGTTGACATCTGTCTGTGAGTCAGGTACATGATAATGACCCTGTAGATATGTATGTAGGAGTGTTTAAAATAAACAAAACTCCCTAGTGTTGACATCTGTCTGTGAGTCAGGTACATGATAATGACCCTATAGATATGTGTGTAGGAGTGTTTAAAATAAACAAAACTCCCTAGTGTTGACATCTGTCTGTGAGTCAGGTACATGATAATGACCCTGTAGATATGTATGTAGGAGTGTTTAAAATAAACAAAACTCCCTAGTGTTGACATCTGTCTGTGAGTCAGGTACATGATAATGAACCTGTAGA
>NC_056751.1:757454234-757556016 GCF_019279795.1 Protopterus annectens
CAAACTGCATGAGATGCAGGTTTTGTTGATCATTAGTCCTATAACCACATATGCATAGACACACACACACACACACACACACACACACACACACACACACACACACACACACACACACACACACACACACACGCACACACACGCACACACACACACACACACACACACACACACACACACACACACACACACACACACACACACACACACACACACACACACTGTACTATAGTGACTGCTAGGCCAGTGTTGAACTCTAGGAGAATCATGGGAGAATAAAGCCGTGCCAGTGATGAACTTAGGATATACATGAGGGAGATGCTGACAGAAGGCAGATAACTTAGTTTTCAGTCAAAAAAGACAGGCATGTAGCTAATAAGGGACAGCTGTTTCACAATATATGTTAAGGTTATACTTTTATGCCTCCACTCCTTGAAGGAGGAGTCCCAGATGCTTTGAGCAGAAGGCAAAAGCAGTATGAGAGCATGTATGTTCGCATGTATGTGCTTATGTATGTACACATGTATGTATGTATGTTCGCATGTATGTATGTACGTATGTATGTATGTATGTACGTATGTATATGTGTATGTACGTATGTATGTATGTACGTATGTATGTATGTGCATATGTATGTATGTGCATATGTATGTATGTATATACGTATGCATGTATGTATGTACGTATGTATGTATGCACGTATGCATGTATGTGCATATGTATGCATGTATGTATGTACATATGCATGTATGTGTGTATGTACACATGTATGTATGTACATATGTATGTATGTATGTACGTATGTATGTATGTACATATGTATGTATGTATGTATTTACAGCCTGATTTACGTGATCTGCATTTAGCCTATTTAAATTGAAAAGTCAGTGGAATTGTACAAGTTGACACAGAACCTTTTATATGGTAGTGTGTGCCAAGTTAATGGATTAAAGAACCTGAGGAACTCAGGAACCCTTCATTTTCCCAAGATAAAGTACCTGCTTGATACTTGTGTGTTTGTTTTTGCTTTGAGAATTCACAATGGGAAAAGACTGAAAATATGACCAATTGTTTTGGCTGGAAACAGCTCAATCCCTGTTTGTGTCTGAGCTTTTTTCATTTGTTCTCAGTTAAAAATTATTTTCTACTAAAATCTACTATCATTGCATATCAGGTACATAAAAGGGCTAAGAAATATCACAAGTAGGTGAGAAGTGTGGGACAATGTTAATTCATGGTGCAGATAACCACCTAAAGATGCAGAAATTATTATGCAGTGCACTGAAAGGGGGTGGTGGGACATACTTTACAGTAACAGAAAAAAGTCACCACAGTTATTTTTCTTTCTTCTGGTTATAGCAGGATTACAATTTCTGCAAGAGTGTGTCTTCTTAAATTAATTGGTGAATGAAAATAGTCTTTTCCATTAAAACTCTTAATAAAAGTAGAGACTGGCCTTATTAACTGTGTTTATTGCAATTTTATAATCACGTTTATATGGGCAGTGAGTACTGTGTCCAGCTCCAAAATGGAAGAAGTAATTAAGCATTAGTCAAGACTGCCACGGACACCTAAGCACCCTTTAAACAGGTGAAAATAATACAGCTATCATAGCTATTAACCAACAGCTGCTAAGAGGTGCTGAAACTGTGCAGTTTTATAGCAACATTTGACCACCACTGGCCAACATTAGGACAATTTGAAACATCTCAGTACATTTTATCAACAAGTAGTTATTGTGATGAGCCAATTAATAGCTGGGTTAGGGGCATCGAGGGTACGTAACATCATGAGACCTTTGGTCAGATGATGATATGGAGGCTAAACTGTTTGCATTCAAGAGCTACAGAGAGAGGGAGATCTGGTTCCAGACCAAGAAGGTCAGAATGCTGTAATCTTATCAGACAGGTAACTTGTTGATGGCCTACATGAACTTTAAGACACTGATGCCCGTGGTTATCAAAAATGAAAGAAAATAATTTTGCCAGGGATTGTGTTTTTACCTGAGACTCAGGGATGTAGAGTCCGCAAATGGACTTTCAAAACTGATAAACTTGTAAAGTTACAAATGGCAGACAATGTATATTCCTAAACTAGAGGTAGAACCTTGCATAGCTGTAGATAGGCACTCCATAGTAATTTAAGAAAGTATGTAGTCCAGAGTGACCCTACACCTCCCAAACAGATAATTGTTTCAGTAGAGAGAGAGAGAGAGAGAGAGAGAGAGAGAGAGAGAGAGAGAGAGAGAGACAGAGAGAGAGAGGAGAGAGAGAGGGAGAGAGAGAGAGAGAGAGAGAGAGAGAGAGAGAGAGAGAGAGAGAGAGGAGAGGAGAGAGGGACAGAGAGAGAGAGAGACAGAGAGACAGAGAGAGAGAGAGAGAGAGAGAGAGAGAGAGAGAGGAGAGAGAGACAGAGAGAGAGAGAGAGAGAGAGAGAGAGGGAGAGAGAGAGAGAGAGAGAGAGGGAGGGTGAGAGAGAGAGAGAGAGAGAGAGAGAGAGAGAGAGAGAGAGAGAGAGAGAGAGAGAGAGAGAGAGAGAGAGAGAGAGGGAGACAGAGAGAGAGAGAGAGAGAGACAGAGAGAGAGAGAGAGAGACAGAGAGGGAGGGAGGGAGAGAGAGAGAGAGAGAGAGGGAGGGAGAGAGAGAGAGAGAGAGAGAGAGAGAGAGGAGGGAGGGAGAGAGAGAGAGACAGAGAGAGAGAGAGAGACAGAGAGAGAGAGAGAGAGAGAGAGGGAGAGAGAGAGAGAGAGAGAGAGAGAGAGAGAGAGAGAGAGAGAGAGACAGAGACAGAGAGAGAGAGAATGGTGTTAAATGATGCATGCATGCACCAAAATAGTGTCTTCAGTTAGATGTGTATCTGGCTCTGCAAACAAACAAAATACATTACCATTTAAAGAACTTATTTTAAATGTACTACATTGGGACATGTAGCAAAGTATTGACTAGTCAGTGATAGTAACGCTATACTTGCAAAGCCTATTAATGCTAGTCAACCTGCTGTTAGGCTAACCACACTTAAACATATGCTCACAAATATGACAATGCTGATTTATAAAGCAGCAAAACTGTGAAGTTGGCTTTTTGTCAATTTGCTGTTAAGTTGATCAAATGAAGCTGTGGGGAAAAATACAAAGACTGTGAGATTCAGGAAGCATGATTACACTTGTTATATCTCGGTGTGTGTACAACAGAAAACTAGCCAGAAAATTTGATTCTTTAGAAAACAGCCTTCCTATTAGCAATCACGTCAGCTAGAAGGATGTTTGAATTACAGGCCCTTATGGCAGTGGAGCCTTTCCATCATCTTTCATGCGGACAGGGTATCTCTGAGGACCAATCCATCCCTCATGCCCAAGGTGGTTTCCAGTGTGGCTCTTAACCAATCCATTCATTTGCCAACCTTCTACCCCAATCCACAAAACAAAGGGGAATGGATTCTGCATTCCTTAGACGTGCACAGACAACTTAGATTCTACTTTGACATAACTAAATTTCGAAGAAAATCTGAACAATTGCTACTGGCATTTGCTGCAGAGGCAGAGGGGAAGGCTATTTTGAAACAAACCATTTCTAAATGGATAAGCCATTGCATTCATTTCTGCAATAAGCACCATGGGCTAAAGCTCAATGCCAAGAAATGTATAGTTACCCCCTTTGGGAAAAAACATGTACCCATGAATTACCACATAGGTGGCAGTACACTAAACACCGAAAGTGTGATAAGAGACTTAGGGACACAGGTGGACAGTGGTCTCACCTTCGATAACCACATCGCCACAACAGTCAGGAAATCCTTCTATGTGGCACACCTCATCACTAAGGGCTTTTCATCCAGAAAAAAGGAGGTCATTGTCCCACTGTACTCATCCCTCATTAGACCCTTTATAGAATACAATGCCCCATTTGGTATGTACCCCTCAAGATATCTGCAACAACTGGAAAGGCCGCAGAAATACCTTACTAAAAGAATCACAGGCCTAAAGCAGATGCCCTATGCTGACCACCTTAAAAAAATCCAGCTGTACTCTGTTGCATATCGTCTACTCCGAGGCGATCTCTGCTTAACTCATTACAGCCGAGTGACGTCTCCAGGCGTTTCTGCAGTTACATCCTACTGCTCCTCTAGGCGTCAGATATTGCCTGCTCATATTTGCATTAATAATTCCAAAACCATGTTACATACAAGGTACTGGAAAATCTTATCTTGAAGCATACATGATAGCAAACACAATTGTATTGATATATGACCTCTGTCAATGGGTATTTGTTAAAAATGTAAGGTGATAAATTCAATTTTTAAATGCTGAAGCCATGCCCACTAGGAGTTAAAGGTACACACTCAAAGGAGCTTTGCTGGGGGGAACAGATCTCATTCCACCAGGGCTGCATCTTCTTCTGCAGCCTTTCTCAGAGGTGTTCCTACCATGGATATTCTAGAATCAGCTACCTGGAGTTCAGTGCATACTTTCACCAAGCATTATCATTTACCAATTTTCTCTAAATCCAGAGCTGGCTTTGCCACTGCTGGCTTGCAGGGTCTTATAGCTGGTCCTAATGCTGTATAAATCCATCCTCCCAACCATAGCTTTGAGAATCTACCCAAATGTAATGACTGCAACAGTGAAACACGAAGAACATGTACAGTTGTGTACACTTACCATAAATGTAGATGTTCGAGTGTATTCACTGTTGCAGTCCTGGTTACCCTCCACCAGCCCCCTGTTTTTCTCTTACTATACCTCTACTTTCTTTTACTATGTTTAAAAGCCTTTTTGGTGTATTTGCTTTTGGTTGGAGGTATATTTTTGTGTTTTTAATTTTATTTGCTCTCCATACGAGGGGCACCTGACATCTGGGGCAAGAAAAACTGATGTAATGGTGTCGGCTGCATGTTTTATACCCCTGATGACCTGACGTCATGGAAGAAGGGACAGCAACTGATGCAAGACCCAAGACTTTGTTAATAAGGCCGACTGAGGGCAACCTGCCAGCAGATTACCCAAATGTAATGACTGCAACAGTGAATACACTTGAACATCTACATTTATGGTAAGTGTACACAACTGTACATTTCAGTGGCTGTTAAAGCTCCCTGAGCAATTTTTTGAAGGTGTGCCATGTTGTCAGATGTGCAAATGAGATGAGTCACCTGTCTATTCCTCCACCAGGATGAGTAGGTAATGTATATCACATGTGGGCTATTGTTTATATGTACAGGAGAGCCAAGGTGGAAGTAAGAGGTCCTGGACATGTGTTTTGAAACTTACTGAAAAGTGGAAAGGAAGAGCAGTGACTGAGTTAGTTAGTGAAAGTGAATTTATAACAAAATCTACCACACATTTTCATGTTCCAGAAGCTATACTTCCCACAAAGTATGAAACCATTTCCAAAATTAGAAACAGAGGTGAACTTATACATGACCAACTGTGCTTGGTAGTTGCTGATTATTTAGAGGTGACTAGATCGATAGCTACAGATGTTATACCTTCCAGAAAGTACATAGCAAAGACTGTGGGAAGGTCTAGGTGCAAAGGAGTAACAGCAGTTTGTAGAACTGCTATAGCTGTACATAAATAAATCCATCATTATGGCAAGTTAAAGATTGTAAATGGAAGTTCAGGAATTATGTTGATGCAAGTCCCAACATATCTGTGACAGTCATAACTACCAAGAATAACTTGAAAGATTTATGTGAGTGTGATATGCAGTTAGTGGGTGACACATACTTAAGTAAAGGTCATCCTTGCTAGCAACTGTATGTGTGGCTTTTGTGCTGTTATCTGTATCCTTTATAGCCAATGTTGCGTTTTCATCCTACTGCAGACAAAACCATTATGCGCTTACAATTTGATGTGGCATATAGTATTTATGAACTGTTTAAGGAGTGCAATTTAAATCCAGCCCCTAAATCTGTGACGTGTGATTATGAGCATACTGCTATTCACATTATTTCAAGTAACGTCAGTGGTGCCATTGTCAAAGGGTGTTATTTTCACATTTGTAGTAATTTATAGATGAAAATATGAAGTCTTGGTCGCCAGTCCCAGTATGGCATTGAAGTGGAATTCCAGTACTTTTTGAATACCATTTTTAAGTAGAGAGGATGCACTGGAGGCATGTCACACCTTAAAATATACATTTCATGGTGAAAGCCTATGTATTTGGCAGTATGTTGAAGAGACATACTTAACTGGAACATGCAGTGCTTTCCAGACATGTAGATATACAAGTATTCATTCTCCTCCTATTTTCCAACACTCATTTTGTGGTTAAGAATTTTGTTATGTAGCCTTTGCATAAAACTCACAGCTTCATTGAGGTGTGGCACCACAGGCTGAGGTGTCTCCTAGGAAGAAGGATATTAAGCATAACAGCAGTCATGAATATAATAGCAAAAGAGCAAGAACATGTAATACATACACTTTCATGGATAACAACAGGTGTTCCTGTAACATTTCCCAAAAAAGTACTGTAAAACATCAGGAGTTCAATGAAAATGTCATGAGAAACAGAGAATCTTTGGGGCAGAGCCAAGACAGCTAACTGAGAACAGCTCCTTTCAGAGCTCAACAGTATCAAACCTATTATATTGGGAAATTATTGTTTTAAAGTCAAGAATTATAGCTAATTCATTACATTATCATCTGGACTAAAGTTCTTCTGCTGATTGAGAAATATTTAAATTTTGACTGCTCTGTGAATTGTAAAAATGTATCATCAGTTGTAACATGCTCTTATGGAATTTTTTTTGGTTTGAATTTATTTATTAACCCTTTGTTGACTGTGTTAGTCTCACTAGGCTAGTAGCCTCTTTTCAGGGGAGATCCTAGGTGGTATTTATAGTTGTTGTTGTTTGTCTTTTCGGCTTTTCCCGGTTAGGGGTCGCCACAGCGGAACTCCGGTCTGCTAATGATTGGCAGTCGATTTTTATGGTGCCGAGTTGCCAGCCCGACGCCCAACCTTCAGCGAAGGCACGCCCATTCACGCATGTCTTTCGGAGGCCACTAGGTGGTATTTATAGTGGTATAGTAAATTTAGCCAGGCATTGGAGAACTTTCCTTACTCATTAGGTGAGTGCTTGTTCCATTCCTAGTGCATTGGCAGCTGGGAGAACAGTACTCAAGGAGATCCAAGATGGCAGATAGCACAGAAGCAACTGCCAGTGCAGTGTTCTGAAGGTCTACAATATTCTGAGGAGCTGTTTCAGCAGAATGTGTTTGTTTCATTAGAAGCAAACATTCAAAACAATGATGGATGTGTTACTACAACCCTCCAGTTTGGAGGTTTGTGGTATGATATTTTGGCTGAATTGTTGTTTCAAACTGAGCCAGAGAGTGGAAAAGATGTTTATGGGGTGAAATGTTGGATTTAATTCAGTCAGAGGACTCAGAATCTATTTTGAAAGAAGATTGCCAAAGAAATCATACGTGAAAACTGTTAAAGAAACTGCTGAGAAAGTGATGAGGGATAAACAGAGGAAATGAAACGTCAACAATCAAAGGAAATGTATGTGAGAATTCAGAACAAAGAAGCAAAAGAAATGGGCAGGTATGATATTTGAGATAATTAATAGTCCCATTGGGAGTGAAAGCTCAGGAGGTAAGAGCTTTTATTGTTACTCATAAAGAGACATTCTTGTGACATTATTTTTGAGAATGGTTCTGTTGTGGAAATGTTTGCAGGAGCATAAGAAGACAAAAGAACTGCAATCGTTATGAGGTTAAAATATTTCACAGAGGAACAAAAAAGAAATGACATGCTCATTTTCGAACTGAAGTTGAAAAAGAGACTTTAAAGATACATTTAGGAAAATGTTGTAAAGAAGCTATAGACACTAGCACTGTCATAACAGAGGGCTATGGACTGGGGGTGGGACCATCATATTGTACTGAAAATGGAGAAAGAAAAAAATTTCGTGTTCCTAGTATGATAAATGTAGAGGGTATCAGAGGTATTGTAAAATATTAAGGACAGCCACAAACATGTTGTTTTTTTTTCCTGTGGAAAAGATGACAATTAGATAAATAACTGTGATAAGAGGAAATGTATTTGTGGAGAAATGAGTAACAATGTAAACAAGTGTGAATTGAAATTATTTATTTATTTATTTTATTTGCATTTGTTTACCAAGATGGTCCAGCTGGGCCAGAAGTGTCCATTTTTAGTGGAGTTCCTGGAAGAAAAGCTCCACATATAAAACATTTCATATACAATGCAGCATTTACATTAATAAAGACATTTAGTATATATTATTGGCAGCTTCTACAATTGGTGAAAAACACAGTACATAAGTAATCATTCTCAAATCAAAGATATTATACAAGCAATACAGAGTATATACATGAGAACATTCCATAGGAGTAGTTTTCAGCCAGCAAAATTTGTATAGGACACTTCAAGCAGTGGGTGCAAAGCAGATATAAGAATTAATCAGAGACTAGGTACTTAAACTTTTCAGACGTTTAGGAGGTGTAATAGCTGAGCGATAGGCTACATGAGTCCTGTTGCAGGAATCAGCAAAGTTGATGGATACTGTTGCAGATATAACTGGTGGTATGATATTAAGGTAGGCTGCGAGAGTACCTGAATGTCTCACCTGGTTCAGTGATAGGTCTATAAGGGTTAGGAAGAGAAGGAAGTAGACAGGAGGGATCAATGGTAGGACAATGAGGGTTAGTAGAAGAGGGACATGGACAGGATGGAGAGGTGGATTAAGTAAAAAGACAGGTGGATGTGAAAGGAGGATGCCAGAGTAGTAGAGTGGGGGTGAGAATAGTTGTGATGTTTGAAGTCAGGTTATATGAGATGTGGTGGTAGCACATGTGCACAGCCAAGATGAGGAGATGAGGAGCAGTGTTGTTTCAGAGATGTCTTGAAGAGGGTTACTGAGTTGGTGGATCCAAGTGTTGAGGGGAGTTTCAAAGTTTTGTGATGGTAAAGCAGTAAAGCATCTGGCCAGCCAAAAGTTTAGGTTTTTTATACAATTACAAGCAGTTGGTTGTTGGATCAGCGTGGTCTGTTAGGATGGTATAAAGTAAGTATAGAAGACAGAGCAGCGCACATGGATGGATTATAAATGAGTTTGTGAACTGTAGTTAGTTGGATAAAGGTGAGATAGTTGGGGAGTTCAAGCCATTTTAGGTTGCGCAATGATAAGCAGTGGTGGGATGAGTAGGAGGCATTAGTTACAAACTTAGCAATTTTGTTGTAGCACGAGTCTAGTATGGACTTTAGAGAGGGCTGAATGTTGGTAAGGAGGGGGGGGCACCATATAAAAGGAAGGGTAATAGAAAAGAAGAGGCAAGGGAAAGTTGGGCTGATGCACTGAGTAGATGTTTGTGTCAGTACAAAGTGCCAAGCTTTTGATGTGTCTTTTTGACATTGGATTGGATGTGCAGGTTGATTGTGAGGTTTTCGTCTGTGATGACACCTAGGAGTTTTCTGCTAGGTACAATGTCAATGGTGGTACCATTTAGGGATTGAATGATGAAGGTCTCTTTTTGTAGGGGGTGGACATTTTGTTGGGGTTCTGGACAAGGTGATTATTAGACATCCAAGTTTCAGTGGAAGTGAGGGCATTTTGGGTGAGTTGGTGTAGTTCTGAAGAGTTGTTTGCAGTGCAGATGATAGTGGAGTCATCTGCATACTGGATGATGGAGCCTTGAGAGAGTGCAGTGTGGAAGTTATTGATAAATATGCTAAACAGAAGTGGGCCTAAAATGGAGCCTTGAAGAACACCAGTAGTGGTGTTTACGAAAGGGGAGTAAGAGTTCTGCCATTTATTTGATTGTTGCCTGTTAGTGAGGTAATTAGTGAACCAGTTTAGAGTTTGAGGTGAGTTACCTATGTTAGAGAGTTTTGTTAGAAGGAGAGAGTGGGATATAGTATTGAAAGCTTTAGAAAGATCAAGAAATAGTGAATATATGATTTTACCAGCATCACGGGCTCAGTTGACAGTGTCCATGAAGGATATGAGGGCAGTGGTGGTACTATGTCCTAGCCTAAATCCATGTTGGTTGGGGGAGAGGATCTGGTTGTGAGTCAGATGATGAAGAATTTGAGAATGAATACATTTTTCCAGAGTCTTAGAGATGGGTGATTGTATAGCAATGGGGCGGAAGTTGGCTGTGTCTATTTTGGGGCCCTTTTGTGTAGAGGGAGGATATAAGCTTTTTTCCAGATGATGGGCATATAGGATTCTTGGATAGATCTGTTGAGAAGTATGCTGACAGGGTAAGTGATTGAAATGGCTGAGATTTGCAGGTATTTGGCGGGTACATTGTCAGGGGCATTTGTGCATGGTTTGCATTTTAGAAGCAATTTTTTAACAGTCGAGGTATGTATAGGTGACAGAGTAAAATTGAGAATGGGGGTATACTGGTGTTAGCTGTGAAGGGGTTTGTGGTGGACATGGTCTTGGGAAAGGTAGTGGTTGGATTGGCTATAGTATCTATGAAATAGGAGTTGAAGGTTGCAGCAATTTCAATGGGTGTTTCATTTGGGTTTAATAAAGAGTTGAGAGAGCCCCAGAATTTCATTGAGTTTTGCTTATGTTGATTTTGTAATGTAAGTTAGTGTTCTTTTTTGTTTTGTAGTACTAGGAGCTTAACCTGGTTTCGGAGCTGTTTGTAGTGGGCAAGGCCAAATGGGTTTTTGTTTTTTCCCAGATTTTGCATGACTTGTCCCTGCATTTCATGAGATCCTTAGTGGATCTTGTTAACCAACTGTCATGGTTGGTCTTTACCCTCTTTTGTCTAAGGGGAGCGAGACTGTTTAGTATGCTGAGGAAGATTGAGTTGAAGAACTCAACTGCCTAATCAAAGGGACATGGTTTAGTGTATCCCAGTTGATGCTAAGCAACCTTTAGTTAAAGCTAGATGGGCAGAACTGGGATTCATCTCTGGTAACCCTGTACTGATGTTTATTAATTGTTGTGGTACATTCACATAGTATAAAGGCTGGTAAGTGGTCACTTATACTATTGGAGAGTCTACCAGCAGACGTGATCTTATTTGGGTTGGACACTAAAATCCAGTTTAGGATTGAGCCATTAGTATTAATTTTATTAGGCCTGATTATGGTGTTAACTAGCTGGGTGAACTTATATAGATTACTATTGCAGCTAGAGTGGTGTGTGGATATGTGTAGCCAGTTGATATTTATGTCTTCCAGTATGGATAGTCTCATTTTTATGTTAGTAGAAGCCCAGGCAAGGATTTCCTCAAGAATTGGGATGTTATTGCCTAGGGGAATGTAAAGGACTATCACACAGAGGTTTTTGCAATTATTCATTTTAAGGAAAGAAACTAGAAGTTCAACTGTGGAGAACTGTGGGGTGGATTTTCTATATGGGACAATAGTGATGGACATGGGGTATATTAGAGAGATGCCTCCATTTTTTTCAGGGTCTGTCAACCCTAAGACATGCAAAATCTGGGGGAAGGAATTCTGTGTCCTTAATATACCCTCTCATTTTAGCCATGTTTCAGTTGCGGCAGTAATATTGGGTTTGTTGTGGGCTATCCATACATGGAAGTCAGGTATTTTATTTCTGATGCTTTGTAGCTTAATTGTAATGATGCTTATTGATTTATGGGAGTTGGAGGGTTGTAGAGGAGAGGAGATGGGATCCAGGTTGGGATGTATGTCTCCGCATAGCGATAGAAATGTTATAAATGTAACAAAATTTGGTGTTTATGGATGGATTTTAATCTAGAGAAAAAGAATGAAGAAGAAAACAAAAGTGAGGCCAGTATACAAAGACAAGAAAGAATCCCAATAAAAGATAAAGATAAATCAGGGAAGCAAGATCCCTGTAAAACAAAGGTACGGATAAAGAGAAAATGAAACAGAAGATAACATTGAAGATTTTAAAAAAAAGTTACGAGGAAGATATAAATTGGAAAATAGTGAAATGTAAAAATAATTATATTGGCAAAAGTGTAACAGACAGAAAAAGAAAGGTTAAGGGATAAATGTAAAAGAGAAAATGAAAGGAAATGGATACAATGGCATGCTTGCTTTCAGTAAATGTAAATAGCATCAAATATAAGTAGAAGAATAGACATCCTAAACTGGTGTAGTAAGTGTGACGTTTACATAATAATATTTTAAGATGTAAGAATTTTGATACAAGAACCGGGATTACAAACAAAGGGACTTTGGGGAGGTGATAAAATTGGAACCTAGGAAAGGAACTATGTTCAGGTATAGTTGTAATTTGTTGAAAGCCCATAAAAATATTGAACATAATCTTCCCATCAATGTCAGTGCTAACTATTGTAGATCTCAGACGGCATAATTAGATGGCTCTACTTCAGAACACCATGGTCAACCCACCCAGGTGGGGTAGCACCCCCTAGCCCCCAATTAAATATTCCAACTCAAAGATTGCACTACATTTGGGAAAAGGGCAAAGTTCACCTTGTTGGTCATCAGGTTATTTACCTGGGAAAATCTTTGTTGATCAGGTCTTTTGCTGAAATGGGCTTTTGTTCATTTTGTCCCGACGATGTGGTCTTCGATCATCTTGGCTTTTGATATTGTCAGGTAGACCCAATCAGATATATAGAATTATAGCATTGTATGGCTATGCTACAAGTAAAGAAAAGGAAAATTTATTTTATAAAATTTTTGGATTATGTAGTAATTCATATGAATATAATATTAATGTGAGATTTTAATTGTGATCTAATATAAAAGAAGAAGAGAGGAAATGATGTTAACAAAATGTTTGAAGTTATAAAATGTGGCAACGTAAAGATTTGGAATAATAATTTGTGGGTATATAGTCAGGGTTTATATAAGACAGAAATAGTTTGTTTTATTATATTACAAGGTTTAAATATAGCTACGGGAGAAACTCTTGAAACATACTTTTCAGATTACTTGGTCGTATGGATAGAAATTTAAGAAAATAAGGAGTATATCAGATTGAGAAAAGGAGTAAAAAGAATAAATGAGAAATAATGGGATGAAAATGGAAAATAAGTATGTCTTTATGGAAAGATCACATTCCCATTAGAATATGTTATAAAAACTGGTCTGAATGGTGGCTAGTTTTGAAAGAAAAATATAAAAACATTTTTTTAGAATGGTAGTCAGATGTAAGTAAAGCAAAACAAAATGTAAAACAATGTGTATGGATGCTTTAAAAGATTTGGAAAGGCGCAGTAGTGAATATTATGTGAACAGAATGAAGAATTTATGAAAATAACGAAGAGAAAATTAAAGAATTATTTTTTTAAGCAAATATATTACTTACAAGGTAAAAAAAGAAGAAATGTCAGCTTATTTGTGTAGCATAGTTAAAGAAAGTACCAGGATAATGAGAGAATGAAAAGAAATGAAAGATGGTAGAGGAGAGGTAAGAAGATCAGATTATGACTATCACAACAAATTATGCAAAAAAAATGTTTCAAGACAGAAATAAAATAAAAAAGAATGGCATGTTAAAAACCTGTCAGAACAAGAAAATAAGGAATTGGAAAATGGGATTTCATTATAAATTAGATAAGGTACTCAGACAAATTAATTTACAGTCAGTTTCAGGATCAGATGGAATATGGTACCAATTTTATAAGAATTGTACAGATCGACAGAAAAAATACTTCTTAAAAGTTACAAATTGGTTGTTAAATGAAGATTTTCTATATAAAAAAATATGCAGTGGTATACTTAAATTTGTATGGAAAAAGGGAAAGTAAAATAAAATTGAAAATTGGAGACATATAGTATTGAGGAATACAGCTTATAAAATGTTTATTGAAATAATTCAGAAAAGAATGGAAAGTAAAATGAAAAGTATTGTGGAAGATACCATATACAGCTTGAAGAGAAAGAGACGTCAGGCATTATTATTCATAGTAGGATAAATGGTACAGAGAAAGAGGCGTCAGGCATTATTATTCATAGTAGGATAAATGGTACAGAGAAAGAGATGTCAGGCATTATTATTCATAGTAGGATAAATGGTACAGAGAAAGAGATGTCAGGCATTATTATTCATAGTAGGATAAATGGTACAGAGAAAGAGACGTCAGGCATTATTATTCATAGTAGGATAAATGGTACATGATGTTATAAACAAGACCAATGAGACCAAGATCATGACAGGAGATTTAAATAAAACGTTCGATATAGCACAGCATCAACTTTTGTGGACAATTATAGAAAAGCATAATATGATTAAGAAAATACAAATGTATGCCGTTCTGCATGTAATAAAAATAAACATTTTAGTGAATGGATGGTTACGCAAATAAATAGATGTAAAAAATGGCATATGTCAAGGATGTCCTATGAGTAGCATATTATTTGCATTAGTTATGAATGTATTAGTCAGAGATGTAAATTTGCATATGAGAGGAGCTACTTATATTACCAATGAAGGGATACAAATTCCATTCATGTTTATTTATGCAGAGGATACTATATACTGATTGTGGAAACAAAGTCTGGATGAAAGAAGTTATGTACATCAATGTTTAAATATAGCAGGCATGGCTTTAAATAAAGAAAAAAGTAAAGGACTGAGTGAGATAATAAATATAGGAGTATTTTTCTCCTTGAAAGAGATTTCTGGGTTAGGAATAAGACTTGGTGATAAAAATGTAAGTTAGGAACAATGGAATAGAATATTAGATTTAATAAAGGAACTTTGTTGTTTTTGGAAAACATACATGCTATCATTTAATATAGCAATAACCCATATTTAACCACGGTTGGCGTGGTTTGGTGGAGATCTTGCGATCTCCGTTGCTTTAAACCTATATTAAATGGGTTTAACATCGGAGATCTCCGTTGCTTTTAAACCTGTATCGCTATGTTAAACTCTTTTAACATAGCGAGGAAAAAGTCCGGATGACGGACCTTTCCGTTAGTATTTTGAGGGGATGAACAGGCACGCTGGTTGGGCTGGCCAATCAGCGTGCACGTTTTAGAGGAGGAATTGTATAATAAAAAGGTTTATTTGTTTAATTCATTTATAGTGGGAAAGACTGTATATTTATCCAGTGTCTATATGTTGCTAATAATCTATGAAAAAGAAATACTACAAGTATTTTTTCTTTTATATTGGGTTCAAGATTGAATCCAGTGATGAGAGGAGTCTTATACATGGACAAGAAAGATGAAGATTTAGGATTAATAAAAGTAATTGTTTATCCATTTGTATAAAGCGTTGTTTTGGATAAATGATAACAATGAACAATTAATAATACATTTGCTAAAGTACAAATATAAGTGGCCTTGGATATATTAAAAAGATTCAAAAGAGGAAAAGCATGTTTAAATGAAGTAACGAGATGTTATCAAGAAAAACAAATATTTTATGGAAAATAAAAATTGATGAAAAAGAAAATGAGAGGAAAGTGTGGTATTGAAATGCCACGATACAATGATGTTATGTTAATACGTGGGCTGAGCTAGCACATGGAAACGTTAAAGCTATAAAAGTATGAATGCCATGATACAATGCTGTTATGTTAATACGTGGGCTGAGCTAGCACATGGAAACGTTAAAGCTATAAAAGTATGAATGCCATGATACAATGCTGTTATGTTAATACGTGGGCTGAGCTAGCACATGGAAATGTTAAAGTTATAAAAGTATGAATGCCATGATACAATGCTGTTATGTTAATACGTGGGCTGAGCTAGCACATGGAAACGTTAAAGTTATAAAAGTATGAATGCCATGATAAAATGCTGTTATGTTAATACGTGGGCTTTGCTAGCACATGGAAACGTTAAAGCTATAAAAGTATGAATGCCATGATACAATGCTGTTATGTTAATACTTGGGCTGAGCTAGCACATGGAAACCTTAAAGCTATAAAAGTATGAATGCCATGATACAATGCTGTTATGTTAATACGTGAGCTGAGCTAGCACATGGAAATGTTAAAGCTATAAAAGTATGAATGCCATGATACAATGCTGTTATGTTAATACGTGGGCTGAGCTAGCACATGGAAACGTTAAAGCTATAAAAGTATGAATGCCATGATACAATGCTGTTATGTTAATACGTGGGCTGAGCTAGCACATGGAAATGTTAAAGCTATAAAAGTATGAATGCCATGATACAATGCTGTTATGTTAATACGTGGGCTGAGCTAGCACATGGAAACATTAAAGCTATAAAAGTATGAAATGCCATGATACAATGCTGTTATGTTAATACGTGGCCTGAGCTAGCACATGGAAACGTTAAAGCTATAAAAGTGTGAAATGCATGATAAACAAATAGACTGTCAAGATGTTTTATGGATTGAAGACAAAAACCTGTTATACTGGCATCAGTTACTAGGCAATGGGAAGTGACAAAATGTTCACCATATCACTGATACATCTGAGTTAAGCAAAAGACATGTGGTTAGAAATTCAAAATTGTAGACAGTTGTTTGAACATAACATTAATCTAATGCAAGCAATAGTTAGAAATTCTTTCCTCACATTCATTTATTTATTCATTATTCTAATGCACCAGAATATAATTGGAAAGGAACTTTTATCTAAAATATATAAGGTACTTAAGAAATCAGCAGTATGTCACAGAGAAAGCTATTGGGATTATTTTAGACTTGTTAATAATAATTCCCCATGTGAAGATGATCAAAAACTACTACTCGAGTCTTCAAAGCAAACTACTTCATCACTAAGGAGGAGGATATTCTCTTGGAAGTTCTTAAATAGAACCTTTATCACACCACATAAAGTTGAATTAATATTTAATAAAGACATAGGATCCTGGAGATGCAAACTATATGATAAGGCTGACTGGCAGCATATGTTTTAAGATTGTATACAACTTAAAACATATTGGGATATATGAATTCTCTCTTATAGTCTGTTTTTAATGATACATTTATGCTGAACAAATCTCTTATTTCATTTAATACACCTATTCCCACTTGTGTCATGAAAGAAAATACCTTCTTTTATGGAGTATCTTAACATTAGCAAGAAAAGTCATTACCAAAAATTAGAAGAATCAGATGACTCCTACTATGAAGGAATCTGTACACACCTGCCAACTGATGTTTGTCATCTTGAATGTATCACAGTCAAGACAAGAACATCTAGAATCACCTCTTCATATACTATATGGTTGAAATTCAAAGAACTGCTGGGTAAACAGACTTTAATAATTAAATGACAACTACTATTGTCACATTTTTTTCTGTTTAAAAAGCTTTGTTTTGTAGTAGACACCCATCATTGTAATTAGTTATTTTAGTTGTTTATTATTGTTCTTTTAGATATGCATATTTGTTTTTTTAATAGTTCTATATCATATATTAATGTTTTGTTGTTAACATTTTTATTAAAAACAATTGAGAAAAAATATTTTTTATAAGATTAGTGATTAATAAATTACCCGCAAAGGGAAATAGCCATATAAAAATATGTGAAAGAGTTTGTATATATTGTGGTAAAGAGGAAACTGCTGAACACATTTTTTTATAATGTATAAGGGTTGCAAAATTGTGAGAAAATTATGTAAAGAAAAATTCTTTGAAAATATAAAGGATATAAATGAAATAAATATGGACACGATTCTGTATGGATATTATAGTCATAAAAATAAAGAACATGTTAGCAAAATAGATAAAAGATGATTTTATATTATGTGGACCATTTGGAATGGAAGGCTAAAAGAAATCATGTTTAATGTCAAAAGAAAACTAGCAGTAATTTTAAGAAAAAGTAGGTGGTGATTGTGGAAAAAGGATTGTGGTTCAAATAAGGTAATGAAGGTTTAACATAACGAGAAGCAAGGCATCTATGATTTTCTGAAGCAGCAGAAAGGAACAGAAGCTTGTACAATGTACAAACGGGTATATATTTAAATATGTCAGTTTATAAATAGTGTTGTACATAAAGTTCTTTAACAAAAAACCTGCTCTTTTCGATAGGTGCGGTGGGATCTTTTCCATGCTGCATGTCATAGTTCTGTTGTATCATCTGGCATACGTTCATATATATTGTATACAGCTAATATACTTGTTATTTGTAATACTTGTACATTTCTAAAATTTTAAATAAAAATGTTAAAAGAGGGAAATAGAGAATCTTGCAACCACATGGACTACCTAAAGACCTTGGCAATTCATATATCGATTTGACATTTTCAGTGAAGAAGTTAAATATGAAATATGTACAGGATGATCCATTATAACTTTTTATAGAGTCGCTCTGTTACAGGTGACCTACTACTGCATGCTACACAGGTCTAAAAAAAGCCATTTCAAGTATTTTAATTAACGCATAATTTTGTGGGTGTAGGTATTGTGGTGAGCATTAAAAATGTATGCATGTTTGTTGATAAGAATCATAAATACTTGTAACATAAAGTGAGATATAACCTGTTAGAACAATTATGACAATCAATTACAAATTCAGCAATTAAATGTGCAATTTTAAATAGTATGAAAACCTGTTAGCATTCAGCATGAGGAGTCCTTCATGTGAGAGGAAGTACATGTTCTGTTGTACGTGCTAACTGCCATTACATTTGAAATATTAGTAGGTCCAGAATGCCATACAATGCCATGCTGTCATACCATGTCATTTGTTTAAAAATAAAAAAATGACCATTTAAAAAATGACATTTACTGAGTATGTTATTAGAAGCATCGACGTACTTACAAGTTAACATTGTAATGTAATTGACATACACAATTTCATTGATAATGCCTGACAGTAGTGCAGTCTATGTTAAATATTAATTTGTGCACCTCTCTTTCAAAAGATATTGCAGGAATTATCCTCTTACATTGAAAGAATATTCAGTGTTTCCTACATATTTTTTCAAGTATGAATGGCAAGATAGCATAGTCAGCTTAAAAAAAAAAAATATCTATATATATATATATTTACTACAAGTTACTAAGTTGGATTTACACCAAGTAAGAATTAAGGTGAAATGCACCTACCTACTGACTGATATGATGATGTTGTACAGGATGAATGTGCAGTATTGTATAACGTAAATGACTTTTTGTGGCATAGCAGTGCACTCACATAATACGCATATTTTGTATGGTCTATATTATATTTTCGAAAGTTTCAAACATCGAACACCATATGGTTGACATTATATGAGCGATGTTTGAAATTTCAAAAATATAATAAAAAAATAAAAATAAAAAACTATACTTACCTAAATGCTGTAGGCAGGGGGGCAAGCCCAAAATCCAAGGAGTAAGTCAGTAAACTGTGAGACTGGAATAATATTTATTCAGTAATGCAATGCACAAACAAACCGGTTTCAGCTGGTATACAATACAGCCTTCCTCAGTGGCTGCTGGCTTACTCTTTGGATTTTGGATTTTACATTATTGAAACCGTGCAATTGCCTTTCGAGCAGGGGGAACTCTTTTGATGTAACAGGGGGTAAAGCCCCCCTGCAGCCTCCATGTGAAGGGCTGCACACCCCCCACACCCCCTCTACTTAAATATTCCTACTCCGAGATCGCACTGCATTGAAGTAAAGGGAAAATATTCCATACGGAGATTTCCGTGTTACTCACGTGACATTTTAATGTTTTGACCAATCGGGTTCGCTCAATACACGTTCGCAATTTACAATTTTCAATCACGTGATAGGAACCCTATTTTGTATTACATCATTAACAATATGAAGATGGATAATGTTATGTTATTGCAATAGTTATGTGTCAGTTTAATTGGATGCATGCCTTCTTATCAAGTAGTCACCTCTCAACCGTACTGAATTCCTCTGTATTTACCAGTTTTGAGGGCAAAATAATGGGGTGCCACAAATTCCCAAGTGGCCCCTTTAATTCCCAACTTTTTTTAAAATGCATTTATTTATTTTTTTTGTATTACCAGTTTACCACTTTAAATTTATGGCTGACATCATCAAGCATCACCAGCCTACAGGGTCATGCGTGATGACATCAGCTACTGCCTATTGGACTCTGTCAGAATTTACTTTGAACTATTTGGAGGGAAACAGCAATGGCAGAGATAAGTTTTGTAGAGTCCGCCCACATGTCCCAGCCAGCCTCCAGGTAAGAAAAAAAGAACTAATGGGTTGGGCCCGTATGCTGCTTAGTAGCATAGCTTTTTACCCTTTCTGCTGGTTGTGGTATTTTTTTTTATTTTATCTGTTGTCACTGGTATGAAAATAAGTCCAGAACCAAAAGAACTGTGTATATTTGCTGTGTGTAAGTAAGTCTGGGACCAAAAGAACTGTTATCTGCTGCTGTCCATTTAAGCCATCTGTGCTGTAAGTTCTCTCGGCTGTTGTTGCTAAGCAAGCATTTTATTTTACACTTTAAGTAAGCTCGAGAACTTATTTCTGCTAAGTCCGGGGCTGAAAGAACTGTGTGTAAGCAAGGTAAAGAATCAGCTGTGAAATTAAGTAAGTAAATCTGCTGCTGTCCCTTTAAGTAAATCTGCTGCTGTCCCTTTAAGTAAATCTGCTGCTGTCCCTTTAAGTAAATCTGCTGCTGTCCCTTTAAGTAAATCTGTTGCTGTCCCTTTAAGTAAATCTGTTGCTGTCCATTTATTTTATTTTATAATGCATCTGCTGCCTGTTTAGGTAAATCTGCTGCTGTCTGTTTATTTTAAATGCATTTGGTGCCTGTTAAAATAAATATGTTGCTGTCCATTTATTTTATTTTATAATGCATCTGCTGCCTGTTTAGGTAAATCTGCTGCTGTCTGTTTATTTTAAATGCATTTGGTGCCTGTTAAAATAAATATGTTGCTGTCCATTTATTTTATTTTATAATGCATCTGCTGCCTGTTTAGGTAAATTTGCTGCTGTCTGTTTATTTTAAATGCATCTGGTGCCTGTTAAAATAAATCTGTTGCTGTCCATTTATTTTAAATCCATCAGGTGCCCATTTAAGTAAATCTTTTGCTGTCCAAGGAAGCAAATTAGGGGTTGTGTGATTTTCAAGCAAGTATTTTCTATTTACTTTATATATATATATATATATATATATATATATATATATATATATATATATATATATATATATAAAATTATAATAAAATGTGCAGCTAAATCTGTCAGCAGCTGTATAATTTATTATTCATTGCTAAAGGTGTGTTTGGTGTTTTGTAAAATGATAAGTATATTGCTTAACAACAGTGTTTCCTATGTGGTGTATTCATTTATTAGTCTTTCTCTGGGCATACTGTCCCCCATTGTCACCCTTTATGATCAGCTTTTTTCTTATCGACTCTTGCACATACACTAAGCATCTATTGTGTACCACAACTAAATTTAGTTTATAAACAAGCCTGCATCGTGGTTATACTGGCCATTGTAGGTAGAACACAGGCATATAATGACGTTAGACCTGTGAGACTGTGCCAAGGCAGGGACAGTGAAAAGCCATGTACTTAATCTGTCTCCCTATTGACAATCACAGACAAGATGTTTACAGCTCAAGCATTTAGATTGAAGGTTAAGGCCACTGTTGCATGGATCAGTGTGGTTTTGTGGAGGGGAGATAAACATTTGACAATATTAACAGAACACTGATGATCTGGAGGGAAGCTGAATGTAAGGAAATACCACAGTTGTTAGTGGGTCTTGATGCACAGAAAGCATTTGACAGAGTAAGCTGGGAGTTTATGAGCAGAGCAGTGGAAGCATTTGCATTCTCTGATAAAATTATAAGGTTGATTAGGAGGATATATGAGGGATCGGAGGCGAAAATTAAAGTGGATGGGTTCCTCTCAAATAATTTCTGTTTGAGAAGAGGAACCAGGCAGGGGTGTCCTCCTTCCTCTTTGTTATCTGTACTATATTTAGAACCATTGGCAAAAAAAAATAAGATTCTCAGAAATTCAAGGATATAGTTGGTATGGTAGTCAACAAAAGCTGGCTCTATTTGCAGATTATATTATTTCATACCTGATAAAACCAGAAAAGGACATTTCAGTGTTGTCAAACATTTTGAGGAAGTTTCAGATCTTTTCAGGATACAAAATTAATGAAGCTAAAACAATGGCAATAGCTGTAAAATTATGTACTCAGATGCAGTTTGGTTCAGCAATATCCATTTTTATGGAGACATGATAAAATGATATTTAGGAGTATGGATTAAAAATTATTCTGGTGTGGCAGTTAAGGATATGTGTGAAGATTAAACAAAAGATAATACAAAAACTGAGAAAGTGGAAGCTCTTTTATATGGATATGGATGGCAAGGTACAAGCAGTTAAATTGTTACTAGTAACTTTAGTTTTTTACAGAGGCCAGGCATATTTTTATCAACCAGTGGAGAAGTTTTGAATATAGCAATAACCCACGCCTGGGTGTAGGTAATACTGGATTTACCCACGGTTCGGTCTGGTTTGGTCACGAGGACGAAGCCCAAGTGGCCAAACAAAGACAACCATGGGTAAATCCAGCATTACACACACCCAGAAGTGGGTTATTGCTATTATACAATGACATTATTTAAGAAAAAAATAATTACTTACGCAGTACATCAGAGCTGCGGGTGGAAGCAACGGAGAAAGCAAGATCTGCGTTGCTTTTTACAAAGTGTCTCGCTATGTTAAAGGAGTTTAACATAGCGAGACAGCTTTAAAAAAAGCAACAGAGAATCTCCGTTGCTTTTTTTAAAGCTGTCTCGCTATGTTAAATCCATTTAACATAGCGAGACACCTTTAAAAAAAGCAACGGAGATAGGAAGATCTCCATTACTTTTTTTAAAGCTGTCTCGCTATGTTAAATTTGTTTAGCATAGCGAGATAGTGTATAAAAAGTAACGGAGATCTTGCGTTCTCTGTTGTTGTAAAAAAAGAATTATACTAATGGAAAAAGTCCGGGCAGCCGGACCTTTTTCCATTACTATAACTCTGATTTACAATGCGCACACTGACCAATCAGCGTGCTCGTTTTGGAATATTAATGGGGGGGGGTCGTTGTATAATAGCAATTAATAAACAGCTGAAAGATTTTATCTGGGAGGGGAAGACAACTATAGTCAAGTGAGATAAGCTGTTTCTTCCAGTTGAACAAGGGGGGGGGTAGGATTACCTGATTTGAAGGGGTATTTCAAAGCTACATAGTTAAAGCTCCTTTACACAGCACAAGCAGAAACCTATAATTCAAATTGGAAAGAGATGATGATGAAATAGAGGGAAGCTCAAGAAATGGGAGACTGGGATTTTGGATGCAGATCTTTAATGAAAATAACAGTAACCATGCAGAATATTATATTCATAAAGTAGCAGAAAATATTCTAAGAACTAAGCCAACATGGGAATGGACAAAGAAGATTCTGCTGATAGGGATGACTGCAATTAGGGATACAGATAACAGGCAAGAGAGGTCTGGAATTTATTGGAGAAAACTGGTAAAAGAACCAAGGTGTTGAATAATTGGGAGCAAATAATTAGAAAGGGAAGGTAATACAATGGGAAGAGGCCAAAAATTTATTTGGACTGCAGGATAGAGACTGCCTTCCTTGTCAAGGATTGATATCAGAGTATAGGCAAAGGGAAACAAATAAAGTAAAAAATAAACAGCACTTGTGGAGTTTTAGTAGACTCTAGAACAAATGCTGCTATAAAAATGAATAATTAGTAGAGCATACAAAATATTGCATGATTGCTTTCCTTTCTTTATTGATTGATTGATTGATTGACTTTTGTTGACAGGGAAAGTCCACTGGGTCAGAAACCCATTTTCACTGGAGGCCTGGTGAGAAAAGCTACACAAAAACAAATATATTTTTTATATAGAGTACTGTTTTAAAGACAATGAACATAGGCATTATAAAAGATTTAACTACAATACTAAAGATTAAAAAGCCATCAAGTGAAGATGGTAGTTGATAACTATAAGAATCAATCATAGAAGAATAGAAAGGATTGATAAGAGAGACTGGATAAGCAAGTCACAAAGAAACTATGGGGGAATATATGTATGTCCCTCAAATATGTAACAAAGTCTAGAAGATTTAGGATCTTTTCTTGGAAGTGTTTACATAGGTATTTTTATACATGAAGAAGACTCCAAGGAATTTCTCCTCGGGTAGACAGCAAATATTGGAGTTGTGAGGGGGAAGAAAGGGATCACTGGGAACATATTTTCTGGAAGTGTACTGAGTTGGAAGACTTTAAAGATTCCCTGCAGACAGCTCTCTCAGAGATACTGGGTGAGCAAATTGGTGTAACTAAGGAAATTATTTTTTGAGCTGTGATACAGAATAGGAATTGCCTAGACATATTAAGGCCTTGCTGAGTCTAGTCATGGTGGCTGCCAAAAAAGCAATTTTTAGAAAATGGAAATCAAAGTGTAAACCAACCTTACTAGAAGTACTGACTATAGTAACAGATGTAAAGCAGCTCCTACAAAAGGGTAGGAGCAAAATACAATGGAGAAATTTGGAATTGTGAGAACAATAAATGCAGAAGAGGAACAGGGTGTGACGTCCCTTGTCTGGGCCAGAGATCAAGGAGCCTAGTCCTCACCACTGACACCAGTGGGAAGTTTCACTGTGAAAAAAATAGACACACACAGTATTTAAAGATGCATCCCTCTGCACCAAGTACAGTTTCCCTTAACAGCACACAGGGAATACACACTCCAGTCCTGGAGCTGGTCTTTCTCTCCAGTCCCCAAATATGACTCTCACCAACCGCTATAGAGCTGAGTCCTTAACCAGGTGTTCTAAGTCAAGTCCTCCACCACCCTCTCTGTGAAATCAGTGCTCTCAGTGTTCATGTTAAAGGTAGCTGTCATACACTCTCTTTGAGGTTTGCTTTTCTCACACACATGCACACAAACACACACACACACACACACACACACACACACACACACACACACACACACACACACACACACACACACACACATCTAGGAAAGTTTGGAACAGCTTACCCGCTCTGCCACTACCCAGACTATAAGGTAGATTTGCTGCCACCAGAACACCTGAAGCCAGCTACTTAAAGTTCTTACAAGGGTACCCAATTCTTCTTCTTCTTCTTTCGGCTGCTGCCATTAGGGATCACCACAGCGGATCATCTGTTTCCATTTCTTCCTGTGCTCTACATCTTGCTCTGTCACACCAACTACCTGCATGTCCTCTCTCACTGCATCCATAAACCTTATCTTAGGCCTTCCTCTTTTCCTGTTACCTGGCAACTTCATCCTTAGCATCCTTTTCCCAATATACTCAGCATCCCTCCTCAGCACATGTCCAAACCAACGTAATCTTGCCTGTCTGGCTTTGTCTCCAAACCTTCCAACCTGGGCTGACCCTCTAATATACTTATTCCTAATCCTGTCCACCCTCGTCACACCCAGTGCAAATCTTAACATCTTTAACTCTGCCACGTCCAGCTCTGACTCCTGCCTTTTTGTCAGTGCCACTGTCTCCAACCCATATAACATAGCTGGTATCACTACCCTCTTGTAGACCTTCCCTTTCACTCTTACTGGTACCCGTCTGTCACAAATCACTCCTGGCACTCTTCTCCATCCACTCCATCCTGCCTGTACTCTCTTCTTCACCTCTCTTCCACACTCACCATTACTGTGAACTGTTGATCCCAAGTATTTAAACTCATCCACCTTCGCCACCTCTACTCCCTGCATCCTCACCATTCCTCTAGCCTGCCTCTCATTCACACAGATATATTCTGTCTTAGTCCTGCTGACCTTCATTCCTCTTCTCTCTAGAGCATATCTCCACCTCTCCAGGATCTCCTCCACCTGTTCCCTACTCTCACTACAGATCAAAATGTCATCTGCAAACATCATAGTCCACGGGGACTCCTGTCTGATCTTGTCTGTCAAACCTGTCCATAACCATTGCAAATAAGAAAGGGCTCAGAGCTGATCCTTGATGTAATCCCACCTCCACCTTAAATGCATCCATCACTCCCACCACAGACCTCACTGCTGTCACACTACCGTACATATCTTGTACCACTCTTACATACTTCTCTGACACTCCCGACTTCCTCATACAATACCACAACTCCTCTCTAGGCACCCTGTCATATGCTTTCTCTAAGTCCACAAAGACACAATGCATCACCTTCTGACCTTTTCTGTACTTCTCCATCAACACTCTCAGAGAAAACATCACATCTGTAGTGCTCTTTCCTGGCATGAAACCATACTGCTGATCACTAATCCTCACCTCCCTTCTTAACCTTGCTTCCACTACTCTTTCCCAAAACTTCATGCTGTGACTGATCAATGTAATCCCTCTGTAGTTACTACAGCTCTGCACATCACCCTTATTCTTAAAAATTGGTACCAAAACACTTTTTCTCCAGGGTACCCAATTACACATTAAAATTAATACTTATACAAATGGTAGTGTTTAACCAAGCAGTAAGACTTTCAGGAACTTGGAGCCACAGTGCCACTAAACAAATGCAAGTACTCTCAAAGGTTAAATATTTTCTAAAAGACCACCCACAATGAAAGGTTTCTCTGACAATAAGAAAGTTATGGATATTATACATAAGAATTGGCAGGTCCTAACAGCACATAGTGGGATAGAGCAAGTTGTGGGGACATATCCAAAAGTTACTTATAAAAATTTGAAATCACTAAAATGTAGGCTTTGCCATAGAACTGGCATGGTAGCCAGCAAAACTATTTCTAAGAGACAAGGAACATTTGGTTGTAGACACTGCCATTTTTGCAAGTATATTGCTAATAAGAACATTTTTATACACCCTGATACTACTATAGCAATAACCCACGCCTGGGTGTGGGTAATGCTGGATTTACCCACGGTTGGCGTGTTTTGGTCACGAGGGCAAATCCAGCATTACCCACACCCAGAAGTGGGTTATTGCTATTATACAATGACATTATTTAAGAAAAAAAATAATTACTTTTCTTAAATAATGGCATTGTATAATGCCTCCTTGCTGCTCTTCCGCAGCTGTCTGGTATTCTGCGGCAGTTCTGATGTACTGCGCATGTGTATGCCTATGCAGTACATCAGAGCTGTGGGCAAAAGCAACGGAGAAAGCAAGATCTCTGTTGCTTTTTACTGTTTTGCTATGTTAAATGGGTTTAACATAGCGAGACAGCTTTAAAATAAGCAACGGAGATCTCCGTTGCTTATTTTAAAACTGTCTCGCTATGTTAAACCCATTTAACATAGCGAGACAGGTTAAAAAAAAAAGCAACGGAGAAAGCAAGATCTCCGTTGCTTTTTACAAACTGTTTTGCTATGTTAAATGGGTTTAACATAGCAAGACAGCTTTCAAATAAGCAACGGAGATTTCCGTCGCTTTTTTTAAACCTGTCTCGCTATGGGTTTAGCGAGACAGGTTAAAAAAAAAAAGCAACGGAGAACGCAAGATCTCCGTTGCTTTTTACAAACTGTTTTGCTATGTTAAATGGGTTTAACATAGCGAGACAGTTTTCAAATAAGCAACGGAGATCTCCGTTGCTTTTTTTAAACCTGTCTCGCTATGTTAAACTCCTTTAACATAGCGAGACAGTGTTTTAAAAAAGACTTATACTAATGGAAAAAGTCCGGTCGCCCGGACCTTTTTCCATTAGTATAAGTCGATTTACAACATGCACGCTGACCAGTCAGCGTGCACGTTTTGGAATATTAATGGGGGTCATGGTATAATAATAAATAATACATTTTAAGGAATTATGCAGATTGTTCCACTGCTAATGTTATATATTTAGCCCAATGTTTTAAGTTCTATTTTGGCATGACTACTAGACCATTGAGGGATAGGATTAGGGAACATATATATATTACAACAACATTAGAGACACCAGAAGTGCTGTTGCCAAACATATTGTTGAAGAAGGTACCATTCATAGATTCATATTTTTCACCATAGAGATCTTGCCAAGCACTATAAGGTTGGGGAATAATAGGAACACACTTGAAAAGATTGAGCAAAAATAGATTGTTTTGCTACAAGCTGACAAGGGCATGGGATTGAATGAAGCTTTGTCACTCAAACCCTTTTTAAGGGACAGAAGGCTTAGTTACATTTGCTAACCCCCCCCCCCTTTTAATACACTCCCTTTGCCTTGGCTGTTAGATACACATCTTTTCATAGTAGTTATAGGTGTGTCTGCTTATATACATGCATATACTCCTCATGCATTATTTATTTATTTATTTATGTATATATGTTCTGTTTTACTGTGTTTTTATATAGACACATTGTTATGTTAGAAGCGTTTAGCTATATTGTTTGGTTTTGTTCATATTTATTTTTCATATATTTTCTGTTTATGCGCTTGTTTTTTAGACATTTTAAGTACACTGATTTTAAGTTCATGTAGCAGTTTAAGTTTTTTATTGTAAATTTTACATAAGGTGTATACTTAGTTAACTGTGGATGGCAGGACTGTTTCAGCCTTTGTCGATGCAGTTCTGCATTACATTTTCAAACACATCAGTATATTTGGAACAGCATGATAAAATGGTTTATGTATGATGCATATTATACTGTTTTGATATCTATAATATATGTTTTATTTATTATATCTGAAATCTATTATATAAGTTGTGATTGGAGCATACTAAAAATGTACTTATTCTGTTAAAGTGTTAGGTTACTTTAAATCACTTGGTTTTCACTAATTACTTAACTGGAGGGAAAAGGGCTGCTAGCACTGATTGATTTTGCAGTGTTTAAAATGTTTAGGGTTGTGACAGAATTTTATGTCGGATAAAGCATAGGAGTACTAAGCGAAAGCACTTACATGTCTTTTACTAAGTAAATCGTTTGGTTTTATGCCGTGCGTGTTCTTTGCCGCTTTGATTTCTTACGTTATATTTTTTGGAGCCTGGTCTGGACTTTATCTGGTGCAGTGGTTTTGTTTTTGCCTTTCATACAGACCTGTCATTCTGTTGTGTGAAGGAAGAGATAAGCTGTGCATAGGACCTATGCATTCTGCTTGTTGAAGCTTTTGATTTGTTAAAAGTACAGTGGGAATTTAAATGGAAACTTAGTGGTTTAGACATTGAAATCCATTCTTTGCATTCCATACCCCACCTCCATGGACTTTATTGATGTTTTACTATGCGTTTTTGACTGAATTTCTGGATACGTAATAGCTACTTAAGAATTAAGTACAGTAACTTACACCTTCTTTCAAGGTTTGTACAGTTTTTTCAGTAGTCAGTGTCTTTAAAGGCAGGTGACACATTGGCACAGTGAATACCATTTTCATGTATCAGCAAGATGTTCTCTGGTTTGATTCTCTGCTGGGATGCTTCCTGGTTGGAGTATGCATGTCATTCCCATGGTTATTTGAGTTTTCTCCTGATACTGCAGTTTGCTCTGACATCCCAAATACATGCAGTTGGTGGATTATCTACTTTAAACTGTGTGTATGTTTTGTATGTGATACAGAGAAAGACCTTGCACTCTACTTTTTCATAGCCAACTTTCCTAGTAAATGTTGCCAATAATGCTGGCTGTTCTTGGGGACTCCATAGAAGTTCATTATGACTAGACAGCACTGGATGATCCAAAAATGCAAGCTGATGAATATCATCTTTTAAAAACTGGCCTCTTTATATTGTGTGTAAAACAGAATACAGTTACCTTGAAATTAGGTAATTCTGGCATAGTCCCAAACGTAGCAAGGTCAATAAGTGACAAAACTTGTGTATCCAAAATAATTGCATTTACCTGCATTACACTCCCTTAATATTCCAATTTCTCGGTGTAGCCCTAACTAGATCATATAAAATACCTTTCCTGCTTCTTCCCTTTAATAAACTAATATTCCACTCTCCACCCCATATAACAAACAGTAAAGTAGCTAAAATGCCTAATTTTCACCAAGAGTTCCATTTTTGTTGTATTTTTCTGTGAAATATAATAGTAAATAGGGCTAAAAGCTGTGTTTGTTTAAATAACATGTAAATGAGATACGTACGTATGATTTCCTCAGACAAGGAGAAGACAAAGAACTAGTTCATCTGTTGTTGTCCTTTTCATTCATTCCTCAACTGATGGGTTCAGATCCAAGACTCAGATCTGACTCGGCCGTTTCTACCAGATTCTGGGATCCAAAACTCTTGAGCTCCTCCCTTTACCCATAATGTCCTGCCAACCTAACATACCGCAGATCTCATTTGCTGCCATTCGGCTTCATATGTGTGTTGCGCTTCCTAGCTGGATACAGTAGACGAGACTTGGCGGGTTCTGTTCAAGCAGCTTTATAACTTTAACTTAAATAGACTTATAAACAGACTAGCTATTACATTCATGCATGTTCACTCTCTGGTTGCATTCACAAAGTGGCACTGAACCTAGCATGTGCTGACTATTTAGAGTATGCGCATGTTCAGTCTTTGGAATCCTCTGGCAGAACAAACTCTCTAACCTTCTACCTAACACCCTCGGAGTACCACAAGGCTCTATACTAGGGCCCTTGCTGTTCTCCATCTTCATTAACGGCCTTTATACTGTCATCCCAAAAGTCAGCTGTATCCAATATAGATGTATCCAATCCATGACTCTACTCTGATTTGCTCAGCCACATCTCCAGTAGAGTTATGGTCAGCTACCCAGACCACCTTTAATACAATAGAAAACTGGCTTTCTGAACATCGTCTGATCCTAAATCCCAAAAAAACTAAAATGCTGTTATTTTCACCAACACGTAGGTCTACCGCTTTCACCTTTACCATAAAATCAAATTATGGCACAATAATCTCCCCTGACCCATCTACAAAACTATTAGGTGTCATCATAGACAATAATCTCAAATTTGACCTACATGTTAACCAAACTATCAAAACCATCAATAAAAACTAGGGTCACTTTACAGAATAAAAGCCTTCCTAACCCCTCCAGCTAAAATTGCCATAGCTCGCTCTCACCTTCTTTCAACCCTTCTGTATGCATCCCATCTACTCTCGAATTTGAACAAGACTGTCCTTAACAAACTCTCAATTTGCTACAACCACATTGCCAGGTTTGCCACTGGGCTGCCTTTTAGGACACATCATTGCATCAATCTAAATCAGCTTGGTTGGCTTGAACTACCTAGCCTAATCCAGTATAACCAACTGATTATGGCCTATAAAATCCTCTATAATCCGGACAATACTCCTGCACTTAAAAATATTATCACCCCTATAACAATCCTAGACCGCTTGATCCTCTAACAAACTATTAATTCAGACTAGCAAAATTAATAACACAGCAGGTGATTCTCTCTTTGCAAACTCTGTAAGTAGATCCTGGAACTCTCTTCCAGCTGATATTACCTTACTTTCCACCTTAGGTCAATTTAAAACTAGACTCAAACAACATTTGTCACTTAACTGGCTATGTCAATGTATAAAGCCTGGCTAACTCGAATGTGTAAAAATCTGTTAACCAGTTTACTGTGTAATTTAATTTAATCCTGACTTGTGCTCTGGACTAACTGTAACCTGTGGAACTTGTTTAACTTGCTTACTTATGTAATCTCTGTAAATAGTCTGTTTGTAATATGTAATGCTGGTATTATGTAATGCTTACCCTTGGAGCTTTTCTCCCCGGGCCTCCGCTGAAAATGGACATGCATCCAGTCGGACTATCCCGGTCAACAAATGTAAAATAAATAAAATAAAATAAAATGCTTCTTAAAGGCACAGAACACTATTCATTCTACAGTGTAGATCCTGTCACTCTTGGGTTTTCGGAATTATTGTCAAAATAGACATTTTGAGACACCTGGGTGTGTCCTCATCAGATCTGATGACACCCTGTTCTTTGACTCTGGTAACTTTCCTGAGTTTCCCTGCCCCAAGTCTTTCAGAGCCAGGGGACTCTCAGACCTAAAGCATCAGTGCCAGATCCATGGGGTTGGGATCAACTCCAAAGCTATAACAGCCATCTCTGCCCCTCAAGACTTCAATGCTGGACAGCTCTGATCTGACTCCTTTCTCAGATGGAGTGCTGTGGAGTTGCAGGAGCTGACCATTTAGATATCATTGGCTCCTTTGCTGTCAACTTCAGTTTCCCTGGGCACTCTGCTTTTCAGGTTGTGGAGAGGGCCTTCTCCTTAACTAGAGGAAGGACATCCCTGCCCTCCTCAGATCAGACAACTTTACCTCCTTCAGTTCTGTGCTCTGAGCCTCATTCATTCATTCCACTGGGGCAACCAGCTTGATCAAGTCTCCAGTCAGTCCCTCATGACATCTTCATCTCTTTCAATACTTCCCCAGACCACCCATCTGAGGAGGTCCCCTCAGAAGAGCACGTGTAAAAAGGAGATACCTAGATTCCCCTCAGGAATATTTCACTGAGGACACTGATTTTGATGAAAAGGAAGGGTCTCCCATATCTCCACCAGAAGATGTCTAATTTGGAGACATTTTAGAACTTTTAAAACAAAAATGTGGTTGGTCTTCCGATACCCCCTCCCAGGAGGAATCAGTTTTCCTGGAAACTTTCGGGTCTGGCTCGGCCACTTCCTGGGTGACTCCCCCAACTGATGAACTCATAAATCTTGTTTCTCTGTGGCTGTGGAAGGAACCACATACTGTGGATCTGATCTCTAAATGACCTGACAAAATTTTGGCTCCTCCCAAGGACTGGGCACACTGCAGTAAGTGGGTTTCAGTTGATGCCATGGTTGCAGAACAGAGCTCTTCTGTCCATCCCCCTAACAAGGAATCCAGGTCCTTGGACAGATTTGGAAACTGTGTGTATGCTTCTGTGACCTTTGCCCTTTAGTAGCTGAATTACATGTCACATTTTACAAGATTACAAAGAGATTTGACCAAATCTTTCTTGGCTCATGTCTGCTGAGGGCCAAAATCGTAACTGGCCACCCTCCAGTAAATTTCTAATGCATCTATGAGGCTGATCTCCCATGCAGCAGTAGGTACCTCATGGATGGCAGGTTCAGGCATAGCCATTAAGAAACATGCCTTTATGCGACTGTATGATTTTGTGGAGCCCTTTATGTCTTTGTTCATAAATGCTTCATTTGATGGATGTTCGTTATTTGGCCCCAAAGTAAAGGACATGCTCTCCAGATGTGAGGAAGAGGGAAAGATCCTGTCTGCTCTGGGTGTACATTTTTCTACTCCTCAAAGACCTTTCTCTAGGAATCAATGGGGAGGTAAAAATGTGGTTTTGCAAATCCCAAGGCACTTTTCAAGACTCACGTGGAGATAGTTCTCCCAGAGACAGAGGGGAAAACTCAAATGGAAACGCCACCCCCCAGGGCTTCCGGGATTTCTTCTCAGACAAGTCCTATCAGCATTCCTGAAAGGAGGCCCTGACTGTTACCTTCTGTATGCAGTCAGGGGACATTTGTCTCTGCACCAAAGAGCCTGGCTATCTATAACAAATGATTCCTGGGTACAGAGAGTTATATCCAGAGGTTATGTCATACCATTTTCCCAAATACCTCCTACACATATGAAAAGAATCTCCAATGTTCCAACCAATAAGAGAGAAGCAAAAGCACTAGAAACAGAAAAGCTGCTATAAAAGAGTCATCAGGAAGGTTCCTCCAGACCACAGAGGATCCAAGACCTAGTCAAGATTCTTCTTGCTGCCAAAAAAGACAGGGGACTTGAGTCCAATTCTGGATCTCAGCAAGCTAAATTAGTTTATCCAATATTCAGGGTTCTGAATGGTCATGGTTCAGTCCATTTTACCTGTGCTGCAAAAGGACAATTGAATGTGCTTGATAGATGTTCATAGTGTGTACTATCACACCAAATGAACAGGCACTCCAGAAGATATCTGCACTTCCATCTGGGAGCCAGTCATTACCGATTCAGAACACTGCCCTTTGGTCTCACCACAGCCCCCAGGGTGTTTACCAAATGCATGGCAATGGTAGCATCTCACTCGAGACTGCTGGGAGTCTGCGTATTTCCATATTTAAACAACTGGCACCTGATTGCTCTGACCAGACATCTACTCCTACAGGCAAGAGACTGCTTTCTTCAGTTGTGCATCCATCTATGTATCACAGTCAACTAGAACAAATCATAACTCACACCTATACAGAGTCTGGACTTCATAGGTGCTCATCTGGACACAGTCAATCAGATAGCCTCTCTTCCTTCTGCTCAAATGGAGACACTGAGATCCCAGGTGAGGAAAGTAATACAAAATTCTTCTCTTCCGGCATGACTAATTTTACAAGTCTTGGGATCTATAGCAACTGCTATTACCCTCATTCCTCTGGCCAAGTTTCACATGCGAATACTTCAGTGGACTCTGTCAACCCACTGGTCCATTCTTCAGCACACTTTAACTGCTCCAGTCAAGATCACACAGGCATACAAAATGTATCTTCTTCTTTGGTGGATTTATTCAAATGAACTTTCCAAAGCTCATCCTTTTGTTCTCCCCCTGCCAACAGCCATTTTGACCATGAACTCCTCCTAACTGGGGTCATTATTTGGAAAGGCAGTCCAAGGAATGTGGTCCCCTGAAGAGGCCAAGATGTATATCAGTATCCTGGAAATTAGAACAGTTCTCCTAGCATTGCAGGCCCTTCAAGATGTTCTTTTGTCTGGGACAATACAATTGCTGTTCAGGTAGACATGTCAGTGGTCTGGTACATCAACAAACAGGAAGGAACCAGATTTTATTTGCTTTGTCGCAATGAGAGTGTGACAATGAGCAATTTCTTCTGGTCACTCTCTAAGAGCAATGCACATTCCAGGGAAAACCAACATAATTGTGGATAAATTAAGCAGGTCCATTCTGATGCCTCATGAGTGGTCTGTTAATATAAAAGTAGTGGAGAGAATTTTCCATCTCTGGGGCCAACCATGGTGTGGCCTTTTCACATCTTCCCTCAACAAGTGCAGCTGGTTCCTTCCCCTGATCCCTCCAAAGGGGGAGTCACTGACAGATGCGCTAGTCCATGACTGGCCCTCCAGGCTTCTTTATGTTTACCCACCACTGCATCTCATTCCCAAATTTCTGCAGAAGGCATGCCATTTGAAAAACAAAGGTATCCTCATTGCCCTGTTTTGGCCTCATCAGATTTGGTTCCCCTTCCTCTGGCTCACTTCCTACATCTGCCCTGGATACTGGGTCCAACTCCAGACCTCCTGTCTCACCCAGCAGGGATGACCCATCCAGACATAACAGGCCTCCAACTGACTGCATGGTTTCTCCACTTCCATCTATTGCTAGGCTGTCCTCCCTGGTTCGTCATATTTTATTATCTTCTCAAAAAGCTTCTACTAGAAACATTTACAAATGTAAATGGAAGGGATTTGTATTCTGGGCCCTTAACAGGGATCTTGGCCCCCCTTTCTGACCCTGTACTAACTCTAGTTGAATTTTTAGCTTCCATTTTCATTGAAGGGGCTAGATTTTGTAATATTAATGTCCAGTTGGCTGCCATTTCAAACATCCACCTAGGCACAAGTACCTCTACATTAGCTTGTTGTAAATGAGCCCTACTGATGCCACCTTGATACTCAGCCTTTGAAGTGACTGTGCAGACTGACGCCTTTCACATTAAATGCAATTGCTCTCTATGATTTAATCATTTATGTTAATTTATTTCTATCAATCTGTATCTGAGTTTTGTTATTGTACATGTCATACTTAATTGTGAAGCTTTTCTCCCCAGGCCTCCGCTGAAAAAGGGCTCTGGCTCAGCTGTAGTAACCCAGTCAACAAATGTCAAAAAAAAATTCTGAATTATGTAAAGCCTTTCTCAAAGGTGCCTTTTTACTTAGACCTCCTTTAAAGTATCCTACTCCTCCCTGGGATTTAACTATTGTGCTTCAGGCCGTGGCCCAAACAACCTTTGAGCCATCAGCCAAGTCTGATCTGAAGTTTCTGTCTAGGAAAACATCTTTCTGTTTGCTGTCACATCAGCTAAATGAGTATCTGATCTTCAGGCTCTGTCTTCCATATCTCTGTACCTGGTTTTCAACAAAGACAGGGTGTCCTTGCAGACCAACCCATTTTTTTCCTAAGGTAGCATCTGAGTCCAACATGAACCAGGTCATTAACCTCCCAGTTTTCTTTCCAGACTTCTCAAGTAAGAGAGAATACATGCTCCATCCTTTGGATGTGCATAGACAACTTCACTTTTACCTCCATAGAACTGAGGATTTCAGGAAACTGATTGAGCTGTTGACTGTCTCGAGCTGCACTGTGTTGACTGTGTTTTTTCCTTGTTTTTCTGCTGTTATTTCTATGCCAGCTATTGTTAGCAGAATTAGCTACTTTTCTGTAGGGTGTGTGACTGGAGATTTTTTTGTGGAAAATTTGTGTGTAATTGGTTTTAGTCTCGCAGGACTCCCCCTTGATCTGTAGTCAATCTCTGGGCAACCGTAAGCTAATCTTTGGTGTCAGTCAATTTAGAAGTTGTTTACAGAATAATTCTGTTTTCTGTGATAGGGTACTAAATTGTTAACCGTAATGTCTCAGGCTTCTAGTGTGTTGTCAATTTAAAAAGGAAGGGTACGGTTTTAAGATATTTTTTCTCAGTTGATGTTATTCAAATTGTTAGGTTTTCGGCCAAACCCCTTGTGGCTTTAGGTTTTGTTATGTGTCAGCTTTTAGATCACCAGTCCAAGAGTTTTGGCCACTCTCTTGCAAACAATTGGCAAAGCCAAACCCTCTTAGAAAGCTTTCCGTGTCCTCTCCTTCTCCTGCTCCTAAGACCAAGCCGGCTCGACCAGTCCTTTATTTTAGAAGGCCGCCACCCCTCCCCTTTTTCTTCCTGCTAAAAAAAATGGGCTCCGGGGGCAGTGAAAACGATGGACCCTCGATCAAACAGTCTCGACGAGCCTGGGCCCTTTTTCGAAGGCTGTCCTCTTCCCGAGGAAGGCTCGTCACCTCAGCCGGGCTCCTAAACGGTGCTTGCGATCTCTGGTTGGCGACTCCTCCACCCCGGGCGATGGAAACGAAGATCTCCCCACCTTCATTCATGGAAACTGGTTTTGTGCCCTCGACGGCCTCCTGTCGGCTCATAAGCCGCCGGGCCGAGCGAAAACAGTCCTCCTACGCCTCAGTCCTACTCGAGCGTCCGGGGCCGGCCCTAGGAGGCCCTTGTGTCAGATTGGGACATGACCAGCTCCACTCGTCCTTGGGGTCCCCAGTCTTTCGAATTTCCCGTTTAGAGCTCTCTCCCAACTGGCCCAGTCGAAAGCCCTTTCACGCCATTCCTCCTCCGACAGCTCCTCTGTCCGGGCAGGGAGCAGCTAAGCCAGTGCCATTCCTCAGAGCATTCCTCCCCCCCGCCTCCCTCCCCGGCCTTCGGGGGAGCGAGTGCCGATGGACCCGGACTTCTTAGGCGGACCCAACCCCGCTCCAACCCCGTCTGGCTGTTCGTTCGAGCCTCCCTCTGGTGCCCGGCTGTGGGGTCCGGACTTGCCGGCGGACCTCCCCAGGACCGCTCTCGGCTCTGGGGTCCGGCTTTCCTCGCCTGGAGGGAGTGCCTTCTTAGGAATTCTCTCTGCGGCCATCTCTCCGAGCTTTGCGGCGATGAGTTGTTTTGGGAGAGCTGCCGGCAGAGCGTCCTCTGGCCTCCTGCCAGGGCGGTCTGGCCATCTCCTGGGCTTCGGCTGGGGGTCTGTCCTGAGGGCTAGCCCCCTGGTTGTGAGCCCCGGAGGCTGAGGTTCCCCTCTGAGGGAGGTGTCTTCCCTGGCATGTGGACTCCCGATGAGGAAGACGCGGAGGAAAGATCTTGATGAGACAGTCCAGTCTCCCTGCAAGTGGAATGATGTCTCATTTACCACCTCTTCTCTCCCCAGGATCCGCAGCTGAGATTTCCCAACAAGTGCCCTCGATGAGTGAGTGCTTCTCCGAGCCTCTAGAGATCCGGATGCAGAAACAGAGGTGTCTCCTGGAAGCTGATGCTCCTGGGCTGATGCCCTCCGGAGGGCTGTCTTCCACCAGATAGCCTCCCATTTGTCTCACCCACCGGAGAATTTTGTCATTTGGCCTGGATGGGAGTTCTTGTGGCGTGGCTGTGGAACCATACCTGGGCTAGCGTGCCTACATCGTTCAACGCCTGTGAGGCTGCCCTGTCTGTCCATTCCTCCCTAGCCAAGGCAGTGAGGGCTGGGACTGGTTGCAGCTGCCCACTGCGTCTGCGGCAGCCAGCTGCACGCAGTCTTCTGGCGACTGCAACATTGTCATACCCTACAGAGGTCTGGTCTTCTGAAAGGTCACCATCATTCTCAGGTGGTCTACCTGAGCGCAGCTTTGGGGTTCTCTCATCACTCCCCTCTCCTTACCTCGATTTGAGCTTAGCTCTCATGAGGCTCATTTCATGGGCACTATCAGAGGCAAGCGGCAGGCACAGGCGGAGCTGAATTATTTCATATGCTCCGAGCGGCAGGCAAGGCAACGGAGGCAGGAGTCAGTCTTCTCCCTTGCAGGCTTTGATAGGTCCCTCTGGAGCCAAGGCCAAGACTCTCTTTGCTCTTACCCCTGATGGGTCCTCCTTGTTTGGAAGGGAAAAGACTTTTACATCTGCAGTGAGGGAAGACTTTATTCTCCGAGGAGGGCCTTATCCAAGGCTAATTCCAGGAAGATATGATTTCAGGCCAAAAAGAATTGAGGGTTCCAACAGCAGGAAGATTCCCAAAAGAGAGGGGGAGATGGAAATTCCAGAGGATTCATGCAGTCCCGCAGAGACAGAGGCCCCGCAAGAAGGGAGACCTTCGAGGCAATGGTGGCTCTTCGGCAATGGAGAGAGCATGAGGATTGCCCGGCGGGTTAGCTCGGAGCCCCCTTTGCCGAAGTTCAAGCGCCTCCCGCACGGGTGAGAGATTGCCCATTAGCCTGGGAGAGGATAATTACCCACAGAAGCACCATTCCCTGCCAGAGGGGCCCACCGTCCAAAGTGCCGGAGGTTACACACTCCAAAAGGTTACCCCCCGTAGCTGCTTCAAAAGGACACCAACCAGGTCCCTAAGCACCTCCTGCCAGATTAGAAGCTTCAAAGCTGCTGGAAAAGAGAGTCATCGGAAAAGAGACCAGGGGACCGATTCCCCATACAAAATCTCAGCATCGATTTACCTCCCAAAATGAAGTCCAAGCCGACCCAGCTTCCATTTACATCCAATTGGACCAATCATTGGAGAATCCAAACATGATGTGCAACATTTGTCTATTGTTGGTTTGTATGCACGTCATCAAGTCCTACTAGATCTCAGACAGCCCATCAGCACAGCAGCTTCACTCCTTTGTGCTCTGCCCTTTGGTCTCACCACAATTTGCAATCCTTTGTTCCTCAAGTGTGAGACAGTGACTGCTCACCTGGTGCTCCACCAGTTCAAGGACTTCCCTACTCTGATGACTGGCTCCTGACTGCCACCACCATTTCCCTGACTGGAGAGAACCCTTCCACCACCCATCTCCTGGGTACTTACCTGGGAATTACATTCACCATTGGTCAAGTACTTCTTGAATTACTCTCCACTGATAGTCAGTCTAGTCTTTGAGATAGCTCAGCGCAAACTAGTCGCGGAGTTTCCTTCCCTACAGATGAATGATACAAACACCACACTCCCTCATCAAAGGACCCTGCTTCTACATCCAAAGCCCCAGCCAAGTTGGCTCTGCCCCAAAAAGGTTCAGCCGGCCTACAGCCTTTAGTTCCATGTCTGCCCACGGTTGAGATTCTTCAGTGGCTGTGTTGCGACACAATAGTGCTTTCAGGATCTCCCCACAAGCAATGGTTCTTTTTGATTCTTCAACCAAGCGGGACTTCAACACACTGGCTTCTGCCATCCAATCTGAATCAGGGAAGACCTTTGTTATGCAATCATGTGGGACTTGACCTTTTGTTATGCTCCCACGGTAGGGGATTTGACCCCGGATGCCTCCCAGGCGGGTGGGGAGGGCACAAGCTGGTAGGTGCTATCAGTCAATGTGTTGGAAATGAGGAATCACTTCTGTCCCTACAAGCCGAATTCTTGCTTTACTTCTCCCCTACAAAAATCTGGAGGTTTTTCTCATTGGTGGGTGAGTGCTCCACAACAAACAACAAGGAGGTCTAGGATCCTACCCCCTTTGCAGAGGCTATGAGGGTGTGGGAATGGGCAGTGGCTGAGGGCCTGGAGGGTGTAGAACCCACCCAAAGGCAATCCAGCTGCATGCCAGACAGACTGAGCACAGAAATTCTTTAGCCTCACGAGTCAGGACAGAGCGAAGCTTCTTTTCTCCACCAGTGTGAGTCCCTGGGGACTCTCTGCTGCGACCAGCCCCAACCTGCTACAACACCCAGTGCTGCGACCTCTTTTCCTTGTGCAAAATCAAGGTTTGCAAAGGTCTCTACCTCTGGTCAGAGGTCCACGGCAGGCCTGCAGCAGCTTTTTTGGACAAAGGGGGATGCTTTAAAAAGTTATCAGAAAGCTTCCCAATTGGGGTCTAATGATTCCTAATCCTTTGGGACTAGCATCATCTCTCTTGGTTCCCCTACCTAAAAATATGCTCTGGGGTCCCCTACGTTTTGGATACAACTCGGACCTTTCCCTTCATCAGTATCCTAACAGCTTCCCAATCTTTTCACTTACAAGACCAACCAATGGCTCTCTTCACACAGCTAGCAGTATGCATTCTACACTGGACCCTTTAGTTCAGAATCACACCTTGGACCCCCACAGTTCCCACACTTTTAATTGTATACAAGTACACCCAAGGGTAAGAAATCTGAAGCTAGTAAGTGGAAGAGGACCCCTATGGGCTCAGAAGAGAGGACCCTTGAAATTGTTAACATCCTTGTTTTATCATCCTTCTTTTATCTCCCATATTTAATTCCAACTAGCCCTTAGCCTCAGTGGAGTCCACGAGTCCAGCGATCTCAAATTGTCAGTAGAACCACAGCCCAATGCTTCTGAAAAGGTGCAATGCTTACCCTTTCCCTGGTGTGCTGTGCTTTTAAGACCCCAGTTTTCATCCTGCGGTACTTTTAACCTTTTTTTCTCCCCTCCTTAGACGGCTTCTCTGTGAGTTGAACTATCTGTCTTGACTTATGAGTTTGAAATATCTGTGCCTTCTTAATTGCAATTACCTCTGCAAGAAGAGTTTCTAGAACTTCAAGCCCTATCTATCAAGCCACCAGAGATGAGATTTTGATTTTGATAGAGTATCTTTGTTCCCTAAGCCTTAATCCATCCTTTGTTCCAAAAGTTTGTTCTAATCTCTGTCTCCAACAATCTCTAGAGCTACCAGTTTTCCAAAATTTTTCACACAAACGGATATTCACCTACAATGCTGGATGTTCAGGCAATTGGCGCTTTCTTCTGACAGGAGACCAAAGAACAGAAAAACTCAAAATCAGTTAAAACCCTTTCAAGATAATAAACTGGCAAAACCATCACAAAAGCTACCTACTATTGTTAAACTCAGAGAGTGCATAACTCAGGCTTATTCCTCCTCTTCAAAGCTCAAACTTACAACATCTGTCAAACCCACTACTACTCTAGCTAAACTCGCTATTTCTGAGATTTGTGCAGCGCGCTTTCTGAGGAGCTCCAACCCAGCACACTCTACTTGGTCCCACACTTTTTTTTCATTTTCTATTCCTAAGATGTGGCATCTGGGGCGGCGAGCATCATTGGTTCCTGTGGTTACTCAGGTGTTTTCCAGTGAGCCACCCTAGGGGCTAGGTGGTAGACGCTGTCCCATCAGCAGGCCAGGATCAAGATAGATCATTTAATTATTTTTATCATGTTACCACCCCTGTTTCCAGATGTTCAGCCTTCCTCCCATTCCTAACTCCCCTTCCCCTCCTTCTCCACCCAGAGGAGATTGAGCTTGAGGAGATTGAACTACTGTTTTTTCTTGTTTTCATCTTTGATGTTATATAGACGATGCGTGCATGTTATAAGTGCATGCGTGCATGAAAAAATAGATCTAGAGGATTTGGGAGTAGTGGGGTGGGGAATATAGTAAGCTCAGCTAATAGAGAGCTAATAAGAGGCTTGGCTCGCGTGCGAGGTAGAGAGAGGGGAGCCGAGGAACCCCCATCATCAGAATGTGATGTAAGATGGATCCCAAACATCTGAAGTTATGGTGAGTACATAACTAAAAGTTTGTTTCCTACTCTCTTAATAAATTGGACAAGCCAGTTTCCAAAGTTACTCTGGCCAAATGGCTAACTTACTGTAGCTCCTTTGTCTGTAGTGAAAGAAGAGTATCCTTGCCTAACCCTCCTAGAGCTCATGTCACTAGGTCTATGTCGGTCTTTTCAGCTTTTTGGTCAAGGGCCTCCATAGCTGACATCTGTGCAGCTTCAGCTTAGAATAATACTCACTTGACAGAGGATATACCCCTTTAATGCTCTGGTGGCACAGTGGTGCAGTGATTAGCATTGTTTCCTCACAGCAAGAGGTTCTCAGGTTTGATTTTTAGCTGGGGTGCCTTCTGTGTGGAGTCTGCATGTCCTCCCTGCATTCACATGGGTTTCCTCTGGGTGCTACGGTTTTCTCACACATTCCAAAGACATGTTTGGAGCATTTCTCCCTGGGCCTGTGCTGAAAATGAGCCCTGTCCCAGTCAGACTTTCCTGATAAACAAATGTTAAATAAAATAAATACATTTTATTGCTTATTACAAATTGTATTTGTTTCGAGGAATAATGCTAACTTTGGCTCCACAGTACTCTGTAATATCCTTCCATGAGGGCCACCCAAGGTCTGATTAGCTGGGGACTTCTGTCCCATCAGTTGAGGAAGGAATGAATGAAAAGGACAACATCAGATAAAAAAGTTAAGTACTCACCATAATGTTCCATCTTTGTTGTTCATTTTCATTCTTCCTTAACTTCCCACCCACCTGCCTCCATCCCTTTGCTTCTGGAAAGAGCTAAGAGTTCTCTTTTAAACCTTTGTTCCTAGTTTAAGCTCCAGCATCCTTTTCTTATTCTATCTTTATTAACCTTTTAAAATGTGGTCCCTTTATACCTAGGGGCAGCAAACTCAATCTGTGGTATGTTAGTCTGGAAGGGCATTAAGGGGAAAGGGAGGAGCTGAGGAATTTTGGCTCTGAGGATCTGTTAGAACTGGCCAAGTCAGATCTGAGTGTCTTATCCGAGCCCATCAGTTGAGGAAGAATGAAAATGGATAACACAGATGGAAAGTTATGGTGAGTACATAACTTTTTTTGGCGGGAGAAGCCAGTCTCAAGAAAGAATCAGGTCCTCACCCAGGAAGGGGTATATCCTCTGTCTAGTTCTACCTAATCATGATAGGGTGACACCAGGTGAGCTACGAGATATGCTGGACAACAAGGATTGTGCAACTTTGTGATTTGTTATCCCTGGAGTAATATTTTGTAATGTCACAAAAAAAGACATCTTCAAATACAGGAAAGTAGAAGCACAGCAGGAGCTGAAAATAATATAGGAGTTATATTAAGAAAGGAGTAAAGAAGGGAGAGGAATTGTGTATCAGAGAAAGAAAGTATCTGAAGAGGAGACAACTAGCTGGACCAAAGAAAGAGATGAGGCAGGTTATCAATGAAAAGAGGAAGTCATATTGAAGGAAGGCAAGCACAACATGAGAAAGGAAAGTGTATAATGCAACAGGAAATGAAGGAAGACAAGAACAATATGAGAAAGGAAAGTGTATAATGCAACAGGAAATGAAGGAAGACAAGTGCAATATGAGAAAGGAAAGTGTATAATGCAACAGGAAATGAAGGAAGACAAGTGCAATATGAGAAAGGAAAGTGTATAATGCAACAGGAAATGAAGGAAGACAAGTGCAATACGAGAAAGGAAAGTGTATAATGCAACAGGAAATGAAGGAAGACAAGCACAACATGAGAAAGGAAAGTGTATAATGCAACAGGAAATGAAGGAAGACAAGCACAACATGAGAAAGGAAAGTGTATAATGCAACAGGAAATGAAGGAAGACAAGCACAACATGAGAAAGGAAAGTGTATAATGCAACAGGAAATGAAGGAAGACAAGCACAACATGAGAAAGGAAAGTGTATAATGCAACAGGAAATGAAGGAAGACAGGCACAACATGAGAAAGGGAAGTGTATAATGCAACAGGAAATGAAGGAAGACAAGCACAACATGAGAAAGGAAAGTGTATAATGCAACAGAAAATGAAGGAAGACAAGCACAACATGAGAAAGGAAAGTGTATAATGCAACAGGAAATGAAGGAAGACAAGCACAACATGAGAAAGGAAAGTGTATAATGCAACAGGAAATGAAGGAAGACAAGCACAACATGAGAAAGGAAAGTGTATAATGCAACAGGAAATGAAGGAAGACAAGCACAACATGAGAAAGGAAAGTGTATAATGCAACAGGAAATGAAGGAAGACAAGCACAACATGAGAAAGGAAAGTGTATAATGCAACAGGAAATGAAGGAAGACAAGCACAACATGAGAAAGGAAAGTGTATAATGCAACAGGAAATGAAGGAAGACAAGCACAACATGAGAAAGGAAAGTGTATAATGCAACAGGAAATGAAGGAAGACAAGCACAACATGAGAAAGGAAAGTGTATAATGCAACAGGAAATGAAGGAAGACAAGCACAACATGAGAAAGGAAAGTGTATAATGCAACAGGAAATGAAGGAAGACAAGCACAGAAAATGAAACAGCAAGTAAATATCAAGGATGGAAAAAATATGTAAAAAGGAGAGAAAAGTGCAATCCTGCCACAATTGTCATGTATTTGCAAAAGAATAACAAGGTAAAGTGTCAGCATGGGAGGAGTGTGATGTGTGTACTGGTTGCACCCTCATACCTTGTCTGCCATTTCCTTTATTTCAGCCATCTGCATACTTATCACAGGACATCAGGTCAGTGGAAACAGTGGTCCTTGTATATATTCTTATTGTGTAACTTTTCTTTGGACCTTTGCCAACCACTCTGTATACTTATGAATGTTTACTCCTTTGCTGTGAACCTTGATTTGAGATGTAAACTCATAGCATGAGACTGTGGAGTCAGAGGGGTTCTTGTCTTTAACCTTTTTTGTTCTGTTCCCCAACTGCAAGGCTCTGACATTGTGGCTTATTGCATCCCCTCAGTGAGATTTCTTACCATTTTTTTCTGTTCCCAGACTAGAAGGCTCTGACACTGTGACTTACTACATCCTCTTCATGAGATTCCTGACCATTTTGCTCTGTTCCCCGACTGGAAGGCTGTGACATTGTGGCTTATTGCATCCCCTCAGTGAGATTCCTGACCATTTTGTTCTGTTCCCAGACTGGAATGCTGTGACATTGTGGCTTATTGCATCTCATCAGTGAGATTCCTGACAATTTTGTTCTGTTCCCTGACTGGAAGGCTGTGACACTGTGGCTTACTGCATCCCATTCATGAGATTCCTGACCATTATGTTCTGTTCCCCGACTGGAATGCTGTGACATTGTGGCTTATTGCATCCCCTCAGTGAGATTCCTGACCATTTTGTTCTGTTCTCAGACTGGAAGGCTGTGACATTGTGGCTTATTGTATCTCCTCGGTGAGATTCCTGACCATTTTGTTCTGTTCCCTGACTGGAAGGCTGTGCATTGTGGCTTATTGCATCCCCTCAGTGAGATCCCTGACCATTTTGTTCTGTTCCCTGACTGGAAGGCTGTGCATTGTGGCTTACTGAATCCCCTTCGTGAGATTCCTGACCATTTTCTAATGTTCCCTGACTGGAAGGCTGTGACATTGTGGCTTATTGCATCCCCTCAGTGAGATTCCTAACCATTTTGTTCTGTTCCCTGACTGGAAGTCTGTGACATTGTGGCTTATTGCATCCCCTCAGTGAGATTCCTGACCATTTTGTTCTGTTCCCTGACTGGAATGCTGTGACATTGTGGCATCCCCTCAGCGAGATTCCTGACCATTTTGTTCTGTTCCCTGACTAGAAGTCTGTGGCATTGTGGCTTATTGCATCCCATCAGTGAGATTCCTGACCATTTTGTTCTATTCCCCGACTGGAAGGCTGTGACATTGTGGCTTATTGCATCCCCTTGGTGAGATTCCGGACATCATATTCCTTCCGTTTCCTGTTAGTCACCTGTAAGACTTGTGACAATTGTGACTGTTCTCTTTTGCATTTGAGGGATGTTTTACATAGTTTTTCTCAGTAAATGGAATTTTCCATAAAATTTGGGAATATGGTCTAAGGTAGTGGGATTCCACAGAAAACATAACATAGGAAGACAAAACAGAACTACTTGGAGCCATAAACACTCCTAAGCTGGCTCATGCTGTGCAGCCATAAGATGCTTAGTTTAGTGCATAAAATGTAGAGATGCTGAAGGCATCTTCTGTTGTTCTAGACATTGGTATGGCAGCATAAGTAGTGCAGTGGCCTTTCTGGTGACAACATAGGAGACTGGAAATTAGTTTGGTATAACAGTGCAGAGTTAATGAAATGTACCCCTACAGACCCCTTTGATATTCAGCTCACTAGCAATCCCAGGTAAAACTCTAGAAGAAAATAAACTATAATTAACTCACTCAATATGTCAGCCAATACTGCCTCATATCAACAAAGCAGCATGGCTAATGGTCAGGCTGCAGCACTTCCTTAGCAATGGGAACTCTTACCAATGACACCTTGCTTGGAATGGACAATTAACTTTTCACAAGTGCCATTTTTCAATGGCCTTACCAAAGCATTTGAACTTGTTGACCAAACTACACTAATAGACCATGTCAAAGATATTTAAATTAGTTCCAATACAATTCCCATGGTAGAGTCGGATTTATCGAATGCATGTAAAGTATTTTAAATATTGTACAAAGAACTAATTGTTTCAGTGCTTTTTATATAGTCATATCTTATTTTGTTTGCCATTTTATGTGCTACATCGATTTGTACTCCCAGGCTATGACTGAAATAAATCCGCAGGGATCAGTACTCTATGTAAAATGTTGATAGAATTCCCGGGATTGTCAGGGATGGGATATGAGGAGATTCTTAGACAAGTGAGCACAAGTACTCCAGAAGAAAAGAAAGAAAAGTGGGTAAGAACTGCTTGTACTTCAATGACAGGGAACACATAGAACACATAGGAACATATAGTTAAAGAGGAATGGTGGGGGAGGGAAGGAAATGTGGGAACACATAGGAACATATAGTTAAAGAGGGATGGTGGGGGAGGGAAGGAAATGTGGAACACATAGGAACATATAGTTAAAGAGGGATGGTGGGGGAGGGAAGGAAATGTGGGAACACATAGGAACATATAGTTAAAGAGGAATGGTGGGGGAGGGAAGGAAATGTGGGAACACATAGGAACATATAGTTAAAGAGGAATGGTGGGGGAGGGAAGGAAATGTGGGAACACATAGGAACATATAGTTAAAGAGGGATGGTGGGGGAGGGAAGGAAATGTGGTTAGCAGGTGGAAGGGCAAGGTTCAAAACAGAGGTATGAAATGCTGAATCAAGGAGAGGGTGTAGGACCCTAGAGTGCACTTCCTAAGGCAGTGGTAAAGTGTAAGTCATTATTTGACATGTTCAAATCTATTTGAAACTTTCAAAGAAAGGAATGAAGTAAGAACTGAGGCAGGTGCATATAGACAGACACAAAGCTTGGACATTAGGACTTTCAGCACCTTAACTGTCTGTATGTTGATAAAGCAGTTTTAGAAAGGTCTCTCTATTCACTTAGGGTGTATGCATCTCTTACAAGATGGGTGCATTCTTGACTTATCTTAATTTACTTATCTCTGCAGTCTCTGACGGGAGTTACCAGCAACCCATTAGAAAATTCTGTGGCAACAGTCTTCATGAGACTCCCCTTCATCATTATTGTCTCTGGATTCTCGCTAGTATTCCCACGTGACTCATGGTGGATCAGTTAGATGAATGGCTTCTTTGGTGGTGCACCTTCCTGATGTTCATCTTTAACTCTTTTTTTGTTGCTGCTCCTTTGTGGATTACCTCCTTCGCATGTATATTGCTACTCCTTGATCTTCTCTCAACTTCACTTCTGTTTCTTATGACTTTCTGTTTGGTGACACCTTCACAGGAATCCTTCTCAAAGCAGGGTTTCACAGTTTTTTGTGTGTCCACCATATGTTTTCAAGGTAGGCTGTAGTAACAGACGTTAGAGAATTGTCAGCCTGTACATTGTCACTCTGACTGGAGAATGACTGTTCTCCAGCAGGGTGTTAATGTATAAGAGCTCAGACTGTAAGGAAGCTAACTGTGCCATTATTTTACATCTACTAAGTATCTCTTTTGCTTTTAGCGAGTGTAGAAAAGAAATAAGAAAAAACGTGTGTGTGTGTGTGTAAGTGTATGTGAAAGTGAGATTGACTGAAAAATTATTTTACAGTTGCTAAGCAGTGCTTTTGCTGTTTAGCGAGTGTAAAATTAAAAGAAAGATTATAAAGATAAGAACAGTGTGCGTGTGCGTGTGTGTGTGTGTGTGTGTGTATGTTTCTGTGTGTGTGTGTGTGTGTGTGTGTGTGTGTGTGTGTGTGTGTGTGTGTGTGTGTGTGTGTGTGCTTATTTTTCTGTGTGTGTGTGTGTGTGTGTGTGTGTGTGTGTCTGTGTGTGTTCGAGTATGTGAGTGTGTGTGTGTCTTTGTGTGTGTGTGTGTGCATGTTTGCATGCATGAAATTGGAAGTGTGTTTGTGTGAAAAAGAGAGAGTGAGATTGATCAAGCAGTGGCAACAGCAGTTAAGAAGAAAAAGCTGAGCAATATATAAGGTCTGTTGAAAGTCCATATGTACCAGTTATACAGATGCTGTCTCTCCCAATTTAAAAAATTAATTGGGCTGTTGCAGAGTCTGGTAAAAACTTGCTTTTGATTTGACTGTGCTTTCACACAAAGATGTTAATGTATTTGATTTTTAGGCAAAGAGATAGAGTTTTCTGGATTTGTAGTCTTCTGTATTTGCCAGTATTCATACTTACGTAATAAAGTATGTGCCCTTGGATAATTGAGGGAAAAACAAATGATTAATCTTTAAGCACTCTGCCCTGACTCCTGCAGTATTTGTTTTCCTGTGCTAGTGGTCTTGTACCTGTTCTTTCAGTACCTGTAGGGATCTGATGGCAATCTGGCTTGTTTGTCTTTGAGTCCATCTCGCATCTTTTGACTTCCTTACTTAGACTTCTGAGCAGGAAAAAAGTTTTGTGTGTGGCTTGATACTCCAGAGTACTTACAGTCTCCTTAACTGTAAGGGGATTTTATAATTATGTAGTGAGGCATTTGTGGCAAACCTCACAAAACTCTAATGTGATGACTATGCATTATTTATCTTTTAGGGAGTGTGCATACCTCTCAACCTGTTAGCTCAACAAATCTGGATAAAGCCTAAAATAAAAGGGAGACAAAGGCACAAACAAAGTAATGCATTTTAAATACCGCGCCTATAAAATCAGAAAGTTGCTAGAATAACAGGATTTATGTTAGCATGCATTTTCCGAAGGAAATAAAATCTGAACCTCAAATGTATGTCATTATTTAGTGATTTCAATCCCCAATGAATGCCAACAAATTGTATGAGTAAGGGACCCAAAATTTGAGGTAAACAGCTGGATATTTTTGAAGATCTTACATTCTGGATGCAAAATATTTCCTCCAACACCATTTGCATATACTACAACAAGTTTTAAACATTAGCCGGAGGAAATATTTTACATCAAAAATATAAAATAATAATATAGTAATAAAAAATAAATAAGTAAAACACAACAATTTTGCTGACAGCCCATTTGCTAAGCACAATGCCTGCCAGGGTGTGTGTCAATGTGTAAATAATGCCTTTCCATGGGTATAGAGGCCCTCCACCTGCAGTATCTGGCCTCAGAACACCCTGGGGGTGTTTTATTTGCATATTAACACACACCGTGTTGGGCATTATTGCTTAACTTATCTGTCTCTTCTTTGTTCTTGCTTCTTTCCTCCCTCTATCATCCTCTTGGCATTGTATTACTTTGGTTGTCAAGCACTATCTTTCTTTTGTTCTTTGCAAGAAATTAAAGTTAGCAAGGTTTTCTACACTTTTTTGCCCAGCAGTTACCTCACAGCAGTGCCTGCAAAGTCATTTACAAATGGAACAAGTTGTTAGAAACTTCATTCAGTGACAACTTTGAAAGCAATTTTTTGTGAGAGCAGATTAAACCCAGTCCACAAACAAATGCAAGAAACTGCGCATCTTCACTCCATCTCTTAATATAGTCAAGTTAAACATAATTGCACAGTGGAAGGTAAAAAACAAATTCCATTTGCAGTGGTTCTTTTTGTCAAATGTGCATTGACAGTTTTCATCCAGTTTCAATAAAGTGTGACTATTCCTTTGTAATAGCTTATGTAGGAGATTGTTTTCATGATTCTGTTATGGTGAGTACAAATATAACTATAGTTTTGTGATTTCATTAATTTATATTCAACAGTGTAGTATGGCGCATATTTAATGCCTGAATGTGGCTGAGGTGATAAAGCTGACATATCTCATATTTCTGTTCCTTCAGCATTTGAGTCTGTACCAGGAGAGGTGCTATACACCCCAGCCTCCATACACCTCACGAAGCAGCACCCCAAGGCTCCAGGGAAAGATGGTGAGAGAGTGCATGTTTACCCAGTTTATTCATCTCTTTGAATTAGTAGTGGAGTATGTTTATTTGAGTGCATCTCATCAGCATTTAACAACAGTTTCCCTCTTCCTCTCTTTATATACATACATACATTTGTAATCTACATTTCTTGCTATGTCCTGCACTGGGTACCATGATTGTTTCATCAGTCATATTCTGGAAATGTCTGGTGCTGTCCTGTAAATTACCTTCATTTATCTCTACAAAGATAAATTAAAACATACATGAAGATCTTGTTGAAACTGTAAAGTGTTACTAATATACAAACATGGGTGAAGCTAGAAATGATTGTACCAAGGAAAGCACACAGAAGTATCAGTTTCCTTGAGGACTGTGTTACTACTCCAGGCAACAGCTCCATGTAACAGCCTCGGTAGCATGTTTATAGAATGGGCACTCACAACAGTGCTGTCCTGGGTTCAAGAAGGACAGCTTTTTGAGGCAGTAAAACCTGAGTGGTGAAGGTACTGCGTTATCATTGGGTACACAGCTGGTTTTATTGTACTTCAGTGCTACTGCCACCTATGGGCAAGAGCTGTCACGTTATCTATTAGAAAGGGAAGATACATTTAACTGCTCTCTTATTTGTATTCATTGGATACAGGCCAACTCCAGTATTTGTGGGGTCTATATTAGTAAACCAAAGGTGCATTCTTTTGAATGCATCTTGGTCGAACTGAAAACGGAAAATATCGAAGCGGCTGTTAAGCAAATTCTTTCCCTGGGAAAGTATTTACTTGGCCACTTCAGTACTTTGCCGTTTTCAGCACTGTAGTGCGGTCTCTGAGTTGGTATATTTAAGAAGGGGGGTGTAGGGGATGAAGCCCCCCACTTAATGTAATGTTTGTACTTGATTTTTCTTTTTTGTTGGAACAGCGATTTTTTTTCCCTTGGGAAAAAAATCGCTGTTCTGACACGTCGACATTGTAAGCTTTCACTTACATAGAGTCGATTAAACACTGTTCGCATTTTTAAGCGTTCGGTGATTTAATATAGACCCTATTTTTGGGCTACTTTGGGAAAAAGAAACTACAATTATGAAGAGAAGCAAAATGGAAAGTTTCTTTCACTATGCAGTAACGCAAAGAACTATGCATAAATCTATTTAAAATGATGTGTAACTGTTACCTTAAACATATTTCTGCTCTTTGTATTTTTTTTTTTGTATCATCGCTGAATACGTGTGACCCGATGTTGTCTTTTCCATCCATTCCTCAAAAGATGGATCTTCGATCCAACCTCAGATCTGGCTTTGGCCACTTTAAAGCTTCAGATTTGATGCTTAGGCTCCTCCCCTACCCATAATCCCCATGCAGAGAACTCACTATCTCAGATCTTGTTTGCTGCTTTTGTGCTGGAATGATCTTTGGCGCTCTGGTGTAGTGGTTGATATTATCATGATTTAGCTTTTCTTGTTTCCTTCAGATAAGTGCCTTCTCTATGTCCATATTTTTCCTTCCCCCTCTGGTCTCTTATAACCTTTGATGTTAAGTTGTCAATCTCGCCTTCATTCTTGCTGGATGGGTTCGGAGCCGATCCGCACTTGCTTTAGCTCGAGAACTCCTTTTACCAGCTCGAGGCAACCCTATATCCCATGATGCAAGGCGGAACTACCCCAGATCTCGTTTGCCTCTTAGCGAAAGAGGTCTCCTTTGCCAGCTAAGGTAAGTTTTTCTTTGTAAAATAAGAAAAATAGTAGTTAGGGGTTTATTTTTCCCTTTTAGTGTCAGTTTAGTCTGTAGTTAGTTACAGCCCACCCTTTTCCCTTGTTTTCAAACTTTTTTATAATCTTAGTCTAAAGTTTTTTAGTCAGGCCTACTTCCCCACTGGTTATTCCCTTCCTGTGTGTTTGTGTAAGGGATTAATTTGTGTGTTTGTTGGGATTGTTTGTGTTTCCATCCTCCTAGGATGTCTAAGGAAGGCAAGGTCTCAAGAAGTGTGACCAGTGCTGTCAGAAAATGTCTCTGACAGACGGTCACACTCCTGTTTGCACCTGCAGGACTCCTGTGCTTTATGTCATGCTTTTAGCCAGAGAGTCCTGCAGGAAAGGAGGAATAAACGTATCCTCCGAGGCTTACTTAAGCCAGAAGGTTCTCCTCCTAAATTAGGGTTAGGAAAACCTTCTAAACCACCGAAGGCTCAGGCTACAGTGTCCAAGCCTCCTCCGGTAGCTCGGCTCCATCGGAGCCGACTGGCTGGAGCCGATACATCTACTGTTCAACTAGTGGGTTGATACCCTGACTACTGTGGCCTTGTCGGCCCGCTGGAGCCCGCCGACTTTATTCAGGCATCGAGAGAGATCCTATCCTCGCCCATCTGAGTCAAGGGGACTCGCCCGATGGCTTCCGACCGTAAGAGATCCTGGTCCCTTCTATACTGAGTATCCACTCGGGGTCTCCTCTTTGTCGGAGCGAGCCATCGGAGCCGATCTTGAGATTCCAGGCTGTCTGACCATGATTTAGAGAGGGTGGTAAGCAGGCTGTTGAAGTCTCAGGCACTGGCCCAAATGCTCCATAGCCCGTCTCAACAGACTTGGCTATAGCCCCAATCCTTGAACTTCCTCCTCCGACTCCACACCGCAGTTCGGAGCCGGAGCTTCTCAGGACAGCGACTGTGGCCGCGATACATCTCCGGGTTCCGCTGTCTCTCGCTCGATCTCCTCCTTGAGACCTTCCTTGGAGGGATCCGGGTTTCCACTGTCGGCTCCGAGGGTGGCATCGGACCCTTGTCCGCTCGGCGCCCCTTCTCTCTCTTTGGAGCCAGCCATTCCTGTTTCTTGAGCGGTGTGTTCCGACTCCGGGAGAGGAGCCTTTGAGGTGATGAGGAGTGTCCTGGCCTCTGAGCCTGGTCAACGGTCCATCCCTCTAGCTCCTCCCTCTTCAGTGCCTGCAGATGCCTCTTGCCAACCTCTTGCTCACCCAGGGATCCATCGCCCCAGGTTTCCCCTCCTCTTCGAGGTTTCTCCTGATCCTGCAGGGGAACCCCGGAAGAGGACGGTAAGAGGAAACACACAGACTCCCTGAGTCTACTACATCTGATACCGACTTAGATGAGTCGGAGGGTTCCCACTGTCCCTGTCTCTTTTCAGACATCCTTGAGCTCCTCAAACAGAGGGGAATTGTTGACCCCTCCGAGGATGAGTGGTATACCTGGCGGCTCCGACCCTCCACCTCCTGGTCTCCGCCTTCGACCCACTCATGCAGGTAGTGGCTCGTAGCTCCAGATTCTGTGGAACCTGTCCCCAGAAGACCATCCAAATTCATTACGGCCCCTTCGGACAAACAGTTCCTTTCCAGGGTGGATGCTATGGTGGTGTGGCGGCTGCCACTAAGAAGAAATTGGCGGATCTTCAGTACCTGTCCATCCTCCTAATAAGGACTCTAGGACCATGGACAGGTATGGAAGCGGATGTTTTCTTCAGCGACCTTTGCTATGCTCGCTGAATTATCTTTGTCACTTCACCAGGCTTCAACGAGATGTTCTCAAGGAACTGGGAGAAGTAGTCCAGGATCCTTCTGCTGCTGGGGCTCAGAAAGATTGCTGCAGCTTGCTATCCTGAATTCCATATCTAACTCCTCCATGCGGCTCATATCCTATGCGGCCGATGGAGCGAGCAGGGCCGCAGGCACAGGAGTTGCTCTTAGACGCCAAGCCTGGATGCGGCTTTGTAATTACTTTAAGGCGTCCTTCACTAATACCCCCTTTGATGGTTCGGCTTTGTTCGGACCTCAGGTGAAGGATACCTTGACCAGGTGTGAGAACTCTTTCTGCCGTTGGAGTCCAGTTTTCCACTCCTTCTAGACCATACCCCAAGGGTCAGATGGGGGGGAAGATGTGGTTCCAAAAAGCCCAAGGAGCTACACGTAGTCAGTTTACCCCCAGAGGCAGAGGGGGTAACAATAATAGACGCCACCCTAGAGGCAGGGGGGGTCCTCAGAACCAGGGCAACAGGGAGTCTCTTCCTGAGAAGCCCTTTCAGCATCCCTGAGGTGTTGCCCGACTGTCCACCCTTGGAGGCAGTCGGGGGAAGGATTTCGCTGTACCCAGTAGCCTGGCAATCCCTATCTCAAGAGATGTGGGTACAGTCGATTATATCCGAGGGTTACAAAATCCCCTTGAAGGTTTCCCATACCTCTTCAATCCCTTCCAGACATCTCACCCGGTCAAAGGGATTTGGCAGAACAGGAGGTTTCAAAGCTCCTAGAAAAATGAGCCGTCCAGACTGTGCCGGCAGACCAGGTAGGATCCGCGTCTACTCCAGATTCTTTTTGGTCCCCAAAGGATGGGAGATTGGAGACCAATATTAGCCCTGTGCAATCTGAACAGATTTGTCAAGAAGGCAAGATTCCGGATGGTCACGCTTCAGTCCAGTCTGCCCTTTCTGGGCAAGGACAACTGGATGTTTATAGACCTTCAGGATGCGTACTATCACACGCTCCAGAAGGTTTCTCGCCGGCTAGGGACCAGTCATTACCAATTCAGAGCCCTGCCCTTTGGCCTCACTTCAGCCCCCAGAGTCTTTACCAAATGCATGGCAGTGGTTACAGCTCATCTGAGGCCGAGGATTCCAGGTGTTTCCCTATTTGGACCTGGCTCCTCTCCGCCACCACCAAGTGTCAGCTTCTTCAGTCCAGAGACTACACTCTACAGCTTTGCAGGAGTTTGGGAATTTCAGTAAACTTCGAAAAGTCTTCTGCTGCCTTGCCAATCTATCACCTTTATAGGCAGAATTAAACACCGTAAAATGTTAGCCAGACTAACAGATCAAAGAATTCTGGACATCCAAAATTTGTTCGGCTTCTTTTGCAAAGCAACAAGATCAAAGCCAGATTTATACTGAAGGTTCTAGGTCTTATGGCTGCGGCCATTGTTCTTCTACCACTGGCTCGCTTCCACATCGTCTTCTGCAGTGGATGCTTTTCACGCAGTGGTCGTACCACAGTCTCCCGATGAGGCACGAAATCTTGGTAACACAGTCGTGCGAGCTCATCTGAACTGGTGGATATCTTCCCTCTTCTTCATCAGGGCCGACCCTTTATTCCCTCCTCCAGTTGCCACAGTCACTATGGATGCCTCTCTGATCGGGTGGGGGCATTATCAGGGCAGGATGGTCCACGGACGTGCAACCCATAGAATACCATCTGCACATAAATGTCCAGGAGATGAGAGCAGTGCTTTTAACGTTGCAAGCCCTCAACGACTTTCTTCCCACGGGGACTATTGCAGTACAGACGGACAACATGTCCGTAGTCTGGTACATCAACAAGCAGGGCGGACCAGGTCCTATCCGTTATGTCGAGAAGCTCTCAGACTTTGGCAGTGGGCGATCTCTTCTCAGGGGTTTCTGATAGCAAGGCACATCCGCCGCAGGTCCAACCTATTAGCGGACAGGCTGAGCAGATCCATTCTGATGCCTCACGAGTGGTCTCTCAATCAATCTGTAGTGGATCAGATTTTTCTGAAGTGGGGCACTCCTTGTTGCGATCTTTTGCTACTCCTCAAAACAACAAGTGCCCGATTTCTTCACTCTCTTTCCCTTCCAGGCCAACCTCTGAGAGACTCTCTAACCCAGGATTGGCCCGGGGACTTCTGTGCTTTCCTCCTTCCTGATTCCACAAGTCATTCAGAAAGCCACCGTTTTGAGAGCCAAGTTGATCCTCATTGCCCCATATTGGCCTCGACAAATTTGGTTTCCGTCTCTGCATCGTCACCTTCTGGTGCAGCCCTGGCATCTGGACCCAGTTCCGATCTCTTGATCCACCAATCGGGTCAGCAGCACCGGGCCATTCATTCTCTCAACCTCACTGCTTGGTTGCTCCACTTCCTACCCTAGCCAGGCTACCGATGATTTGCGACTCAGTGACAGACATTTTATTCTCTTCCTTGAAGTCGTCCACTAGGACTGTTTATGCTAGCAAGTGGCCGTTTAATTCCAGAAATATTGACCCCTTTACTGCTCCTGTACATTCGGTTTTAGATTTCCTGGAGGTTTTTCATTCAGGATCCTCGTCATCTACAGTCAAAGTACAACTGGCTGCTATTTCTAAGTATCATGTTGGCCTGCATGACAATAACATTATGTCTCATAGGTTATGCAAGGCCTTTGAGTTTTCCTCCTAAAACCACCTATAAAGCATCCTCCTCCGCAATGGGATCTAAACTTAATGTTGGCATCCTTGATACTACCTCCCTTCGAACCGTCTGCTTCATGTTCTTTGAAGTTATTGACCTGGAAAACTATATTTTACTGGCTGTCACTTCTGCAAGAAGGGTTTCGAGATTCAAGCTCTCTGCATCCGCCCCTTATTTGGTTTTTCATAAGGACAGGGTATCATTAAGAACTAACCCTTCCTTTCTTCCCAAAGTCATCTCAAACCAACATTAACCAATCTATAGATCTACCAGTCTTTTCCCAAACTATTCCGACAGAGCTGAACAGAAACTGCATTTTTGGATGTCCATCGTCAGCTCAGGTACTATTTGCATAGAACTAAACAATTCAGAAAATCGGACCAATTATTTGTCTCCTATGCAGAAAACAGGATAGGTCTTCCAGTATCTAAAGTGACCTTATCCAGATGGTTGACTTCCACTATTTCCTATGTGTACTCTCTCAGGGCAAACAGCTATCTTCTAAGCCAAAAGCACACTCAACCAGGAGTCTATCCACTTCTGCAGCTTTTCAGGATAGACTACCCATTGATACCATTTGTGCAGCAGCTACTTGGGCCACACCTCATACCTTTGTCTCTCATTACAAGTTGGACTTGGCCTCTAGAGATAGGGCCAGTTTTGGTTCCACAGTTCTCAAGAGTCTGTTCCATTGAGCCACCTGGGACACAGGTGCTCATCCAGCAAGAATGAAGCGAGATTGACAACTTAACATTTAGAAGTTATGTACCTACCATAACGTTGTTAGTCCTCCTCCTTCCCCTGGCCTGGACAGATCTTGGAGAGTTCCTATTAGATTGTTTCCTCTGGTACGTTGTTAGGAGGATTTCTTTTAGGAACCATTGTTCCTATTTCTGTTAGGATAGTCTTTAGCAAGGTTAGTTAGCTGCCAAACGAGATCTGAGGTAGTTCCGCCTTGCATCATGGGATATAGGGTTGCCTCGAGCTGGTAAAAGGAGTTCTCGAGCTAAAGCAGAGGATCGGCTCCGAACCCATCCAGCAAGAAAGAAGGCGAGAGAAGACAACTAACATGGAACGTTATGGTAGGTACATAACTTCTAATTAGTTAAAAAAAAATCTTTTTTTCTTATTTGCATAGTATAGTGTAGTATAATATTGTATAGTATAGTATAATGTTGGTATAGTTTTAGGTTAGGGTTAGGATAGTAATTTTTGTCTTACTGTCACAGTTGCTGTTATATGCATTTAAAAAGTGTATGTCATGTACACATAAACTCCCTAATTCTGATGCACACGATAAATGTGTGTACTGCTCTGGCCCCTCACATCTTGATGCATCCTATTCCATTTGTGAGACTTTTGGCCAAAGGGCTGTAATGGAAAGATAAAACAAATTAATACTTAAGAGTCTTCAACCTACTTCTGGAGAAAAACCCTCTTCTGCTTCTGGGGAGCAGTTGGTCTCTTCATCTTCTTCCCCTGCTTCATCTTCTAAAAAACAGGACAAACATAGAGCATCTGACAAGGATACTCAGAAACCTTCAGAGAAGGCTAAACCAAAATCTCCTAGGAAAAGGTCCCTGGAACTGACCACCTTGTCACCTCTGGCACTGAGGTCCTGGAAACATTTTATCCAATGCTGTTTTCAAATCTGATCCTTTTTGGAACCTCGACTTCTCCTAAGTTCTCTTCAGAGCCAGTCTCTCTCATACGCAGGTCTCAGTCCTACAAGACAGGTTGCCAGACTTATCCAGGCCCCTCTTTTTAGCCTCATCCTTTATGTCAGTAAGATCCTGTCAGAGCCTAACTGAAGCAGATGTGGACAGGATGATGAGGTGCTTTCTTTGGACCCATCCACTAAGAGGTACTTCTGGCTCCAAGTGCTGTCGGATGTGTTGGAACCAGTTCCCACATCACTCCTTGTCGGCTCCTTCTCCAGTTTGATCTTTTGGATCAGAATGCTTGGATCCAACTCTATCCCAGAGTAGATCTGCATCAGCGCTTAGACTACTTTGACCCCAGTGAGTTCTTTGACTCAGTCATCTCCAATCTTATCAAAGCCATTTGAGTCACAGAGCTGTAACACTGGTGCAGACTCCAATTGGTTGGGATCAAATCCAAGGTATTTGGATCCTTTCTTCCCCTTAGGAATCTTGGCGCTAGATAGTTTGGCTCTGGTAACTGCCTTGGACATGAGTTGAATGGTTTCTGGTATTGAGCTGCCTCCGTGGGTTTTGGCTGCAAAGGTTATACTCCCCAGAACCATTTTGGGCTCCACATTTGAATCTTTCAAAAAAGAACTCTCCCAACCCAGAGTAAGGTCTTCCGTCTCAGACCTGGATCTATCCCACCCCCATAGGATCTCCCAGGGTCCCCAGTCTTATGTCAGGACAGCCAGTTCTGAAATGCCTTGAAACTGCTCTCCCTAGAGAGATCTTGTATGTTTCTGAGCCCTCCCCTGAGCAACCTGAAGAGGAGTTTCATAGTAAACACGGGTGTAAATGGAGAGACTTGGATTCTCCTGGGGAAGCCTCTCCTCTTATACTTGTGTTTCCCATAAACTGACATTGATTTCAATGAAAAAGAAGGTTTCCCCCAATTCTCTCTTGAGAATGTGCCATTTGGAGACATTCTTGAACTTCTTAGACAGAAAGGAGGATGGTCTTCCCAAATTCCTTCTCCTGAGGAATTAGTCTTTCTCATGGCTTTCAGTGCTGCCCCATCTATTTTTTGAGTGTTCCCTCCCACTGTTTGATCTCATCCTGCACATGGAAGGTACCAACACAGTTGCACCTATCCCTAAGAAGCCTGATAAGTTCTGGGTTGCTCTGAAAGACTGAGCACACTGGAGTAGGGGTCCTGCAGTAGATTGCATGATTGTGTCGGCAGCCACCAAGAAGAAGCTTGCTGAAGAAAGCTCCTCTGTCCATCCACCAAACAGAGAGTCACATGCTTTAGACAGATTTAGGAAGTGGACCTATGTCTCATCTGCTTTCTGGATGACAGCACTTAATTATTTGACACATTTCATTAATTTTCAGAGAGATGCAATAAAAGATATTGCCAATTCTCTCCCAGGAACCTTGACTCTGGATCAGAAAAAGACTATTGATTCTCAGCTGGCCACCCTATAATCTTTATCCAATGCCTCTATGTGCCTTATCTCTAATGCTACAGAGGGTGCCTCTACAGCAGCTAGAATGGGCATTTCCATTAGAAGACATGCCTGGATACAGTTATGCAACTTTGCAGAGAACTTTACAATGTCCTTCGTCAATGGCCCTTATGATGTATCCACCTTGTTTCATCCAAAAGTGAAGGAAATGATTTCCTAGAGTGGAAAGAATGGCAAGTCTCTGTCTGCCAAGAGACCCCTCATCAGACGGTCTTCAGAAATCAGAAGGCAGGAAAGAGGATATGGTTTCAGAAAATCTCAGGGAATGTCACCTGACTCTCCTGGAGAATGAGCTGTCCATGGCAGAAGGGGAACCTCACATAATGAACATCACCTGAGAGGCAGAGGTTGTCCACAAAACTAAGGCTTTAGAGGTCCATTCTCTGAGAAGCCTTTCCAGCACTCCTGAATGGATGCCTGAATGTTGCACACTGGAAGCAGTCGGGGTGCTTATCTCTACATAAACTGACCCGGACATCCATCACTCAAGACAAGTGAATGGTGAGAATAATTTCCAGAGGTTACCTTATTCCTTTTCATTCCTCTCCATTACATTCCAGAAAAATTCCTGATGTTCCACCCTCACAAAGAAAGGAAGCTATTTTAGAGATAAAAAGGCTTCTAAACAATCAAGTTATACTAAAGGTCCCACCAGACCAGAAAGGATCCAGCATTTACTGAAGCTTCTTTTTAGTACCAAAGAAAGATGGGGACCAAAGGCCAATTTTGGACCTGTGTCACTTAAACAAGTTTGTTAAACACACAAAGTTCCATATAGTCATTGTTCAGTTCATTCTTCCACTGCTGAGGAAAAATGACTAGATGTATTTGATAGATCTCCAGGACATATTCTATCACATAAAAATGGGCAGGTGATCCAGGAGATATTTCTATTTCCAGATGGGAACCATTTACTTCCAATTCAGGGCTCTGCCCTTTAGACTCACCACACTCTCTTGGATGTTTATAAAATACATGGCAATAGTGGCATCTCAGCTATGACTGTAGGGGTTCAGATTGTTCCCCTATGTGGATGAATGGTTCACCACTGCACCTTCCAGAGATCTACTCATTCAAGCCAGGGACTCCTTGTTCCACCTACGCAATGAATTGGAAGTAACAGCCAGTCTATAGAAATCCAAACTGCAACCAGTTTAATTTCTGGAATTCATCAGGGCACTTTTAGAGACAAGATCTCTGATAGTAAGATACCTCAAACATAGATCTTGTCCCTCCACCAACAAGCACATCAAGTCTTGTCCTACTAGAAGCTACCTGACGGGATGATACTTCATCTTTTAGGGTTCATGGCTGCTTCTGTTATGTTATTTCCATTAGCCAGGTTCTATATGCGAGTCTTTCAGGGTATCCTGGTGATCCACTGGCCAATCAGACAACATCCAATGTCCCATCCACTTATCATCACAAACATTTGTAGGGCTCGCATACAGTGGTGGATAAGTTCTCCATATCATCAGCAGGGATGCCCTTTAATTCCCCCCCAACAGGCCACAATGACCTTGGACACCTCCCATTTAGGGTGGGGGAGCATTATCTGGGAAGGACTGTCCAGGGTACATTGTCTCAAACAGAGGCCAGTTTCACATCAGTATTTTAAAGATGAGAGCAGTCCTCCTAACGTTGCAGTCCTTTCAGGACGCTCTTCCCTTGGATGTGGTTTCTGTTGAAACAAACAATATGGCTGTGGTTTGGTACATCAGTAATCAGGGAGGAATCAGATCTTACCCCTTGTGTCAAGAGGCCATTAGAGTTTGGCAAAGGGTGATATCTTCTCACCCTTTCTTACAGCAATGCATATCGTGGGAAGTCCAGCATTCTTGTGGACAGGTTGAAGCAGATGCATTCTATCCCCTCACACATGGTCCCTCAATCCATTGGTAACGAAGTAGATTTTCAGCCACTGGGGCCAACCTTGTTGCCATCTCTTTGCTTCTACCATAAACACCAAGTGTGACAAGTTCTTTGCTCTAATACCCTATGAGGGGGAGTCAACACAGGATGCCCTAATGCACTTTTGACCCCGGGACTCCTTTATGACTTTCCCCCAGTACCATTGATCCCAAAGTTCCTACAGAAAGCATCAGCACTCAAGGTCAAAGTCATTCTCATACCCTCCCTTATTGTTGTGTGGTTTCCCTTCCTCTGGCCTCATCTAGTTCACCCTCCCTTGGTGCTGGGCTCAGACCCAAACTTAGTCACCTATCTGAACATTCAGGCCCTCAAATTAACCACATGGTTTCTCCAATCCCACTGATGGTTGGACAATCCAGGTTTTCCTCCTCCTTTTCCCACATTTTATCTTACTCACAAAGACCTTCCACCAGAAAACTATATGAGAACAAATGGAAAAGTTTTTCTTTTTGGTTATGGAGAAAAACACTGACCCTTTTCCAGCCTCTCTCCCTGGAATACTAGATTTTCTGGCATAATATTTTCAAGGCCAGCTACTGCACTGTCAAGGTTGAATTCCCCACAGTCTCTTCTTTCCATATGGGAGAGGAACATACACCTATAGATTCTCCTAGGTTATCCAAGGCTTTTCTGTGGGGCAATTTTCTTCCTCACCCTCTGCTTAGAGATCCACTTCCTCAGGAGGATATTACAACTGTTTTGCAGGTTCTGGCAGCCCTCCCTTTGAACCTGCTGCTAAAGCTCATATAAGATTCCTGTTCTGAAGACTTTGTTTTTGTGGCTCTCACCTTTGTCAGAATTTCTAAATTACATGCCCTTTCCTCATAACCTCCATATCTATTTTTTCACAAAGACAGTGTTCTTAAGAGGCAGTCCATGTTTTCTCCCTCTAGTGAGTTCCAAATAATCATGCATTAATTAGGGCATATATTTGCCCATTTTTTTCCCAAATGTCTCAAACAAGGGTGAATATAATGGTTCCTTACGTGATCGAAACCTTAGGTTATCAAAAACCTAAAGGTCGACCACTAAATGTCAAAATGTGAAAATTGCGAACAGCTGTTTCCACACAGGGAAATGAGTCATTTGGCCGTTAAGCGGATTTTGTTCTTTCTCTGCTGTAGGGTGATCTCGGAAATGGTATATTTAGTTAGGGGGGTGTTGGGGTGAAGCCACCCACTTCATTTCTGTTTGAAACTTTTTTTTTTTATTTGGCCAATGGCATTGTTTCCCTATGTGGAATATTTCATGATCGACCTTTAGATGTTGGATAATTTAAGGTTTCGATCATGTAATATAGACCCGAATATAATTTACATTTGTTAAATGCTTGCCATCAGTTGTGCTTTTATTTACATCAGACAAAATCTTTCAGAAAATCTGATCTGTTATTTCTCTCTTTTCTAAAGTCAAATTGGGAAAAGCGATACCTAAGGTCATACTAGCTTGTTGGCTGGCCCAGTGGATTTATTTTGTTTACCAAGAGAAGGAGTTATCGCTCCCTTCAACTCCTAAGACTTAATGTGAAATTGTTCAATCTCGCCGTTTGTTCTTATGCATGGGTTCGGAGCCGATCCTCGGCTCCGAGACGGCCACTTCTACAGCTCTGCATCTTGAGAAAGCTTGAGGCACAGTCCTATCCCACAATCCCCTAGTGCTAACCCTCAGATCTAGTTTGCCGCGGCAGCAGATGCATCGCAGAAGCTCGGGCCAGTAAACTTTTTCTATTTTTCAAAGTTTTCTATAACTTACCTTATTAGTATAAATAGTTAGAAATATATATATATATATATATATATTAGTCTTTTACTAGTGTAGTTGCAGGGGGAGTTATATATTCTTCTTCTTATTATTATTTTATAACTTTTTCTAAGGCAATTTTCAGGCCTATTATCCTGTCTTTTTAACAGGTGTTTTTTTTCTTTAAGAAAGGCTTAAGTCCATACTCTTTTTGTGTGTAGTGATACCTTTAATTTTTTTCTTGTTTTCAGGTTTTTATAGGTATATGTCTGATTTTTTGAACATGTCTGAGAAGCAAAAATCAGGCTTTAAGAAATGTCTATGCAGACAGAAAATGTCCATCATGGATAACCACTCTTCCTGCGTCTACTGTCTTGGCCCTCTATACTTAGAAGGACTGCTCTATTTGTCATTCCTTCAGTGGGAGGGTCATGATGGAGAGACGCAGGAAGTTAGTAGACAGGGGTTCATTAAAGCCCAAATTTCAGGAGGCCCTTGGCAAGGCTAAATTGGTATCCAAGTCTTTGAAGGGGTCCAAGTCTTCGAGAGTGTCGGAGCCAAAGTCATCGGCTCCGAGCACCTCTATTAAAATTCGGACACTGGCTCCACAGACTTCGGAGTCAGCTGTCGAATGTATATCTTTGATCGAGACTCCGGTCTTGGAGCCGGTCTCGGAGGTTCTGCCGCCATCGATCCTTCACTCGGTGACGACTTCGGCCCCTTCGACCCACTCTTCGAGATCCTTATCTGATTCGGATGTGGATCGAGTGATACAGAAGTTAATGGAGAATTCGGCCCTTTCTAAATTGATCGAAGTTTCGTCCCAGCTGGTTTCGAAACTCGAAGCCCTCCCTGGGTCATCTACTGCTCCTCCTCCGAGACCTGTCGAGTCTTCGGAGCCAAGAGTCGAAGTTCCAATGATGGTAGAACCATCGATACCGAAGCCTACAGCCATGCTTTCAGTACCGTTGACCTTGACGCCCTCGGAATGGATCAAGGGGTCCCGGAGCCGACTATCGTTCCTTGGTTCCGGGGCGGACAGTCGAACCGAGATTTCAGTACTGACTCTCCCCCTAGGAGCCTCTGCTCAGATTAGTTCGGCACCGTCCTCTGGGTCGGAGCCCGGACCCCCGGTCTTGGGGATTGTTCCTGGTTTCTCGAAACCAGGAAGGTCTTCGGATCCGGATACCGGTGCCTTCGACACCATGAGGAAGGTCTTGTCGAAACAGACACATATCTCATCGGATTCTTCTTCTCCTCCCCCTAAGGGTCCACGTTCGACTTCTGTATCCTCGGCTCCTACGAAGCGTCGAGACCCAATGCCTCAGTTGCCCCCAGAGGGTGCTCCCGGTTCCTCGGACGCTTCTCCAGAAGCCCCATCTGAAGAAGTACCAAGGAAAAGACTGTGCAAGAGGAGGCACATAGATTCCCCACAGGAATCTCTTACATCAGATACAGATTTAGATGAAGCAGAAGGGTCCCCACAGTCCCCCTCGGAGGATGTCTCCTTTGCGGACATCCTGGAGATCCTAAAACAGAGTTGAGATTGGCAGCCACTTAACCCTTCTGTGGATGAATCAGTATTGCTGAAGGCATTCGGGGCTCTACCTTCTACCTCCTGGGTGACCCCTCCCTTTGACGAACTTATGGACCTGATAGCTCATAGGGCTTGGGAGACACCTGACATGGTGGAACCAGTTCCCCGCAGGCCGAATAAGTTTATAACAGCCCCCCAGGACAAGAGTTTTCTTACCAAGGGTGTTCCAGTGGATACTATGGTGGTGGCGGCAGCCACTAAGAAGGACATGTCAGAGTCCTCTTCTGCTGTCCATCCTCCTAATAAGGATTCTAGGATGATGGACAGATATGGGAAGTGCGTTTTCAGTTCTGCGACTTTTTCCATGCGATCGCTGAACTACTTGATGCATTTTACACGTTTACAGAGGGATCGGTTACCGAGAAAGTGACAGCACAACTTAATACCCTTAACTCTATAGTCAACTCCTCCATGAGGCTCATTTCATATGCGGCCGAAGGTGCGAGTAGAGTGGCAGCTTCAGCGATTGCTCTTAGGAGACAATCCTGGCTGCGGCTGTGCTCCTTTGTGGAATCCTTCAAGTCTTCTTTTACTAACGTCCCGTTTGATGGTGCCTCTCTTTTTGGCCCCAAAGTAAAGGAGACCCTCACTAGGTGTGAGCAAGAAGGGAAGACCCTATCTGCTGTAGGAGTCCGTTTTTCCGCACCTTCCAGACCATACCCCAAAGGGCAAAGAGGCGGAAAGATGTGGTTCCGTAAGACACAGGCTTCCTTTCAGCCCACACAGAGTGATAATGCCCCTTCCAGAGGCAGAGGAGGAGGAAGGAATGGAAGACGCTGTCCATACGGCAGAGGGGGTCCGCAAAACCAGGGCGACAGAGATACTTTCTCTGGCAAGCCTTTCCAGCACTCCTGAGAGGAGGCCCGACTGTCCTGCTCTGGAGGCATTCGGGGGATGCTTAACTTTGTACCTGCTGGCCTGGCGAAATTTAACCTCAGATGCGTGGGTACAAACTATAATTACCAGAGGTTACGACATAAAATTAATAAACGTTACCCTTACCACCAAAAGATTCCCAGACATTCCACCCAATCTGCGGGATCAGGCAGCCTTAGAGATCCAGAAGCTGCTCAGGAAAAGAGCCATCCAAGCAGTCCCAGCAGACCAAATAGGATCCAGAACTTACTCAAGGTTTTTTTAGTTCCAAAGAAGACAAGGGACTGGAGACCAATTCTGGATCTCAGCAAACTAAACACCTTCGTTGTGAAGGAGAAGTTTCGGATGGTCACGCTACAGTCAATCCTCCCTTTTCTGCAGGAAGGAGACTGGATGTGCTCTATAGATCTCAAGGACGCGTACTACCATATAAAAATGACCAGACCGTCCAGAAGATTCCTGCGCTTCCGGCTAGGAGCCAGTCATTTTCAGTTTCGGGCTCTGCCGTTTGGTCTCACCTCAGCCCCCAGGGTGTTCATCAAGTGTATGGCAGTAGTAGTGTCTCACTTGAGACAACAAGGATTCCGGGTGTTTCCGTATCTAGACGACTGGCTCCTCTCCGCCACCACCGAGTATCATCTGCTCCAAGCAAAAGATTACACAATCAGTCTTTGTTCCCGTCTTGGCGTTACAATCAATTTTGAAAAATCTACCTTATCGCCATCACAGCGTATCTCATTTATAGGGGTAGAACTGGACACTACCTTGGTCACGGTCAGACTTCCACCAGAAAAGGTTTCAAAACTAAGGGAGCAAATTGCAGTACTCCTTCAAAAGACAAAAGCTACAGCAAAAAAGGTTTTGAGAGTCCTGGGATTAATGTCAGCTGCACTGGTTGCAGTCCCTCTAGGAAGAATGCACATGAGGATCCTACAATGGCTACTGTTCGCCCAGTGGTCCTATCAGCACCTGCCATTGTCACACGAGATTCTAATCACATCCTGCTGCAAGCAGGATCTACGATGGTGGATGCTGTCTCAAAACTTGACACAAGGTCGACCGTTTACCCTGCCAACCCCGATAGCGACAATAACCACGGACGCTTCCCTGATCGGGTGGGGGGGTTTGTTCCAGGGAAAGATGGTCCAAGGTCAATGGTCCAGAACAGAATGCAAACTGCACATCAATGTCCTAGAGCTAAGAGCGGTGTTTCTAGCATTGCAACACTTTCACGGCGTCTTACCTCAAGGAACAGTGGCAGTCCAGACAGACAACATGTCAGTGGTCTGGTACATCAACAAACAGGGAGGAACAAGATCTTATCCACTATGCAGAGAGGCCCTCAGGATCTGGCAATGGGCTGTCTCCACCAGACGCTTTCTGATAGCAATGCACATTCCCGGGACGTCCAACGTAATTGCAGACAGGTTGAGCAGAGCCATCCTGTTACCTCACGAGTGGTCTCTGAAATCTCAAGTGGCAGAAGCGGTATTCCGCAAGTGGGGCCAGCCTTGCTGTGACCTTTTTGCATCGCCGATGAATGCCAAATGCAGAAGCTACTTTGCCCTTCTCCCTCCACCAGGGAGTGTCCCTAGAGATTCACTGGTTCACGATTGGCCCCTGGGTCTCCTGTATGCTTTTCCATCCAATCTGTTAATCCCCAGGTTTCTACAGAAAGCCAAATGTCTGGAAAGGACCATAATTCTGATAGCTCCATTCTGGCCTCGACAGATCTGGTTCCCCTTTCTTCAGGCCCATCAAATCGAGGAGCCATGGATTCTGGACCCAGTTCCAGACCTTTTGACCCATGCGTCTGGAGCCCCTCATCAATCCCTGCAGGCCCTAAAATTGACAGCTTGGCTGCTCCTCTTCCCATCCTAGCCAGGTCAAACCTTTTGTCCCCTGCGGTTTAACGTATAATTGTTTCCTCTCTTAAACCATCCACTACCAAGACTTACCGGAGCAAGTGGACACGTTTTTCTTATTGGGCATTACAACAAGGATTAGATCCAACAGAAGCACCGGTGCACAAAATTTTGGAGTTTCTGTCTAAGATCTTTGAAGAAGGAGCATCATCGTCCACAGTTAGAGTCCAACTGGAGGCCATATTGAACTTTCATGTGGGTTGCAAAAATTCTTCCATCATGTCCCACAGACTTTGCAAGGCGTTTTTGAAAGGCACTTTTCACCTCCTCCCTTCCATTCGTAACCCAGTTGCTCCTTGGAATCTTAATTTAATTTTATCCCAGTTAATGTTACCCCCTTTTGAACCAGCCTCCATAGCCTCTCTTAAGTTCGTGTCATGGAAAACATTATTCTTGGTGGCTGTAACCTCTGCTCGTAGAATTTCGGAATTACACGTGCTATCTGTTCAACCTCCCTACTTGATTTTTCACTCGGATAGAGTGACATTACGCACCAATCCGTCTTTTCTCCCAAAAGTTTGTTCACTTTCAAATATTAACCAATCCATCGAACTTCCCACCTTTTTCAAAGATCACACTAACAAGTTGGAATATATGCTGCATAAGTTAGATGCCCACAGACAACTCAGGTTTTATTTGCAAAGGACAAAAGATGACAGAAAATCAGACCAGCTATTTATATCCTTTGCTGACCAAAGAAAAGGTATGGCGGTTACCAAAGTTACCTTGTCTAAATGGCTAACAGATTGTATTAAATTTATCTATTCACAGACGAAACAACAATTATCTTTTCAACCCAAGGCTCATTCTACCAGGGCTATGGCCACATCTCTAGCCCATGCAGCCCGTTTGCCATTGGATACTATTTGTGCAGCAGCAACCTAGGCGAAGCCTCATACCTTCATTCTCCATTATAAGTTGGACAAGAACTCCAAAGATATGGCCTCCTTTGGTTCCACAGTCCTCAGGAATGTTCTCCCATGAACCACCCAGGGTAATGGAGCTAGGGACGCTACCCATGCGTAAGAACAAACGGCAAGATTGAACAATTTCACATAAAGAAGTTATGTCTTACCATAACATTCCATGTGAATTGTTCATCTCACCTTTGTTCTTACTGCCCACTCTCCATCCCCCAGCCTATGTTTTTTTCGGAGAACGGGATGATTTGGATTCCAGTTCAGCTTGTCTTCAACAACTTCTGTTAGTGTCTGGCTGCTCCTGTTGTCAGGGTACTCTTTTCATTATCTAGCTGTTTCTCTTCTCATTATCTAGCTGTTTTTGGGGCATTGCTGCCCCCTTATCTTTAAATTTCTGCTAGTGCCTGGGGCGCATTGTTATCTTCTGGTGTTAGCAAACTAGATCTGAGGGTTAGCACTAGGGGATTGTGGGATAGGACTGTGCCTCGAGCTTTCTCAAGATGCAGAGCTGTAGAAGTGGCCGTCCGAACCCATGCGTAAGAACAAAGGCGAGATGAACAATTCACATGGAATGTTATGGTAAGACATAACTTCTTTTTCTACCATATCTGTGGCTTCTTCTATAGGCTTTTCTCCAGTTTTTCAATTTAGGATATTTGTGCTGCAGCTATCTGCTCAAAAGTCCATACCTTCATCTCACATTATAAATTGGATATTCAGTCCAGATCCAGGGCCTTTTTTTGTTCAGCTGTGCTCAGGATTATCTTTCCATGAGGACTCTGAGGACTCCCATGTATAAAAGAAGCTAGTGACTCTGTCCCATCTGTTGAGTAATGGATGGAAAAGACAATATCAGATACGAAATTTATGTACTTACCAGAATGTTAAAGTTGTGTTATCATATTCCATCCATTCCTCAACTACTTGCCCTCCATTCCTCTCCTTATTTTTCATAAATAATTTTTCTTTATCCTGTTCTCATTCTGAGATGGATCTAGCTGACGTTGCTTAGACTCCTGAAGGTTAAGCTTGTCTTTTTACTTATTGTTATTGTAGATAGTCTTTTTTTCCTTTTAAAATATATTACTATGTTTCCATTGTGTGCTCCTAAAAATTTTTCAAAAGTTTTTGGAAGGGCAAACTCGATCTAGGGTACCGTGTTCTGCTCATGGGGATTGTTGGTAGGGGTGGGCCTAAGAATGAGATATGAAGCTTTGAAGTGGCTGAAGCCAGTTGGATCCAAGATCCATCTACTAAGGAATGGACATAATATGATAACACAAATGTAAAGTTATGCTAAGTTCATAACTTTTGATGTGATGTCTTTTCCGGCCATTCCTCAAAAAATGGGTTTTGGATCTGTCTTCAGATCCATCTTCAGCCATTTTTCAATACTTAGGAGCCATAGCTCAGGCTCCTCCCTTTACCCATAATTTTCAGCAAAGCCCAAAATTACCTCAGGTCTTGTTTGCTGCTGTTTGCATTCTGACATGGTTTCATGGCTCAAGCTCAGAGATGTGTGAACCTTTTGTTAGCTATTATAGTACTATAGTACTTTTTCCTTTTATCTATTGTATCTTGTCCTCCTGTTTTATAAAAATAAGTTAGTTAATTACAATAGATATTGCCCTTTTTACTGCCACTCTGGGCTTTCTCTTATTTCTGCCTATTTTTTAGCACTAGTTTACCTGTACCTCTCATTACCACTGTTGTTATTATTCTATCTTTGCCCCTTGTTCTGTAGGGTATTCTGCATTTTCCATTGCTGGCTTCCTTTCTTCTTTTTCCCATTGTAGTTGTCTTGTAATACTTGGAGTTCATTACTGTGTGGTTGTTGTTTTTTCTTGACCAACATGTTTTAAGAAGTGTATTTCTTGTGACCATAAGACGCCAAATTCCAACTCTTACATTAAGTGCATGTATTGTTTGAGAGCTCGACACTTAGACAAGGATTGTGAAATCTGCACTGCCTTTGGGCACAGAGCAGAGGTTGGACATCAGAACAAATTATTCCATAAAGGTCTCATTCCTCCACCTGCCACTGGAGCATCTCCATCTGGAAAGAAGCCTTCAGACAAACACAAAGGGGACAAGGGAGATAAACAAAAAGACAAGGCTAAACAATCTAGAACGTGATTCCCTAACCACTGTCATTCTTTGGTTCTTACTTTGGCTCTGACAGCTAAGGTGTCTAAGGCATCGAATCGTCTGCTGCCTTGGATCAATCTTTTGCCTCTTTCAGGACTTCACCTTATAGGGAACCAAGATTTTCCCTGGAGCTGGTTGCTTCCAGGTTACATTCTTCCTTCTTACAGGATTCACCAGTCAAGAGAGCTTCTAGACCCCCTTCCTCATCTTCATTTATTTATTATTTTTTTATTTAGCATTTGTTTATTGGGAAAGTCCAACTTGGAACAAAGCCAATTTTCAGTGGAGGCCCAGGGAGAAATGCACCAGCCGCATGTCTTTGTAATGTGGAGGCAACTGGAACACCCCTAGGAAACTCACACAAAAGCAAGGAGGACAGGCAGACTCTGCACAGAAGGCAGTCCAGCCAAGAATCGAACTGGAGAACCTCTTGCTGTCAGATGACAATGCTACTGCTACATGACTGTGCCGTCATCCTTCAGGTCTACCAGAAGTTTGCTGATGTGGACAAAATTTCTCAGGACCCAAATTCATTTGGAAGTTCTCTCCAGACCCAGATTCAGTTAGGAGTGCTCCCTGCTCCCTCTCCCATCAGACCCATGAGATTTGTACCATCTCCCATGCCTTTTGCCATCCCTATTCAGATATGTCCCTCAGTTTTGGAGCCCTTAGACCCAAGACTCTTAGGATTGTCATCTTTGGATCCAAAGTTGTGGATTTCTTCAACTCTAGCATCTTCTCTGATTCAGCTGGCTCCAATCTTGTTGGAGCAGGATGGATCTCGGAGCCAAAGTTTTGGTGCCAAATCTAAGAGGAGTGGCTTAACCCTAAGAATTTCATATCTGTATCTTCCCCTTGGAGTTCCAGCACCAGACAGTTTGGCACCAACTTCAGTTTTAAGGCAGGGTCGGGAAGATATTCTTGACCGTCCAGGCTACGGAGCTTCAGTCTGACTGGGGAAGTTTTGAGTTCTGCTTCTGCATCTGCTTTCGAGACTGTAGGAAGAGCCTTCTTCAAGTCAGAAACAGGGACATCCTTGCCCACCCTTGCTCCACCTCCTCCACAACCATTGACTCAGAGTCCTGATCCTAATCATGCTGTCCCTTTGGGGAAGCCAGTGCAAACTACCTTCAAGACAGTCCTTGTTTACTGACTCTCATCTGACTTCCGAGTCTTGCCCTGAACATCCCTCTGTAGAAGCTTCTTGGAAGCATAAGTGTAATAGGAGGCAATTTGACTCCCCAGAGGAGTCATTAACAGAAGATACAGCTTTCAATGAAGGGGAGGAGTCCCCAGATCACTCCTTGAAATTATTATTTTTTTTTTTTTATTTTTATTTTTATTTATCATTTGTTGACCGGGAAAGAGACAGAGACAGAAATGTTATTGAGACAGACATGTGGCTGGTTGTCTAAAGCCCCTTCTCAGGAGAAATCAGTTTTCCTCAAAGCTTTTGGCACTGGCTCAACTACTTCCTAGATAAATTCCCCATTTGATGAGATGATTGACCTGATCTATTGCTGGGCATGGAAGGAACTGAATGTGGTGGAACCATTTCCAAGGAAATCTGATAAGTATTTAGTAGCCCTTAAAGACCATGCTCATTGGCCCAAAGGCCTGGGGTAGATATTGTGTAGTAAAAGCAGCCACAAAGGGAAGCTTTCTGAGGAAAGCTCGTCTGTTCACCCTCCTAACAGAGACTCTATGGCTCTGGACAGATATGGGAAGAGTATTTATGCTCTAGCAATGTCTGCCTTGAGATTGCTAAACTACTTGGTACACATGATGAGGTTTCAGAGGGACTTAACCAATGAATTTTGTAAGTCCCTCTCTGGGTCCATGTCTGTGGAGGACAGAAAAACTGTGGCTTCACAACTGGCCATCCTGCAGTCCCTTTTTAATACCTGTGTACATTGGATTTTAAATGCAATGGAGAGTGTTTCTAGAGCTGCAGACACAGGCATTACAGAACAGAGGCATGCCTGGATGCACTAGTGTGATTTTACAGAACCCTTTAAGATGTCCTTCATCAATGATCCTTTTGATGGATCGACTTGTTTTGGCCAAAAGATCAAGGATACTCTGTTATTAAGTGAAAAGTATGGGAAAACTCTTTCTGCTGTAGGAATACTATTTTCAACCCCTCAGAAGACATTTTCCAGGAATTAGAAAGGGGTTAGGAAAATGTGTTTTTGTAAGTCTCAAGGCTTTTCCCAAGGCTCTTATGGAGATAGATCCCCCAAGGCAGACTGGGATACTCTAATGGCAGACATCATCCTCATGGCAGAGAAGGTCTATAGAACCAAAGCTTTAGAGGTCCCTTCATTGAAAAGCCTTAGCACTCCTGAAGGGTTGCCTGACTGTTGCACTCTGTCTGGAGGACGTCCATCATCGAAGATGTCTGGGTGTAGTCAGTCATCCCCAGAGGCTATCATATCCCTTTTCTTTGCCCACCACCAACAACAAAAGCTTCCCCAACATTCCATCCCCACTAAAGAAGAGCAGCAGCATTGGAACTAGTAAAGCTGCCATCAAAAAGAGTCATCCAAAAAGGTCCCATCAGACCAACAAGCCTTCCGAACATACTTGAGATTCTTTTTAGGGCCACAAAAGATTGGGGACCTCAGGCCAATCCTGGACATAAGCTGTCTAGCTCTATTTGTCAAACACTCAAAGTTCCGAATGGTCATGGTACAGTCCATTCTCCCATTACTACAGAAGGTTGATTGGATGTGTTCAATAGACCTGCAAGATGTTTACTATTACATCAGAATAGGCAAACAGTCCTGAAGGTTTCTACATTTCTGGCTGGGAGATGGTCTTTTCCAGTTCACAGCCCTACCCTTTGATTTTATCACCACCTCTTGGGTGTTGACTTAATGCATGGCAGTAGTTGTAGCTCATCTCAGACTGCAGTGGTTCCAAGTGTTCACCTGTCTGGATGACTGACTCCTCGCTGCTCCTACCGACTATCTTCTAGCTCATGCCAGGGATTGTCCTCTTCAGCTTGGCTCCAAACTACATATTACAGGGATTGTCCTCTTCAGCTTGGCTCCAAACTACATATTACAGGGATTGTCCTCTTCAGCTTGGCTCCAAACTATATATTACAGGGATTGTCCTTTTCAGCTTGGCTCCAAACTACATATTACAGGGATTGTCCTCTTCAGCTTGGCTCCAAACTACATATTACAGGGATTGTCCTCTTCAGCTTGGCTCTAAACTACATATTACAGAGATTGTCCTCTTCAGCTTTGCTCCAAGCTACATATTACAGGGATTGTCCTCTTCAGCTTGGCTCTAAACTACATATTACAGGGATTGTCCTCTTCAGCTTGGCTCTAAACTACATATTACAAGAATTGTCCTCGTCAGCTTGGCTCCAAACTACATATTACAGGGATTGTCCTATTCAGCTTAGTTCCAAACTACATATTACAGGGATTGTCCTCTTCAGCTTGGCTCCAAACTACATATTACAGGGATTGTCCTCTTCAGCTTGGCTCCAAACTACATATTATAGGGATTGTCCTCTTCAGCTTGGCTCTAAACTACATATTACAAGGATTGTCCTCTTCAGCTTGGCTCTAAACTACATATTACAGGGAATGTCCTCCTCAGCTTGGCTCTACACTACATATTACAGGGATTGTCCTCTTCAGCTTGGCTCCAAACTACATATTACAGGGATTGTCCTCTTCAGCTTGGCTCCAAACTACATATTACAGGGATTGTCCTCTTCAGCTTGGCTCTAAACTATATATTACACTGAATTACAACAAGTTGCAACTCTCCCCTACACAAGTTCTGCAGTTCATAGTTGTACATTTGGACACTACTTCCCAAATAACAAGGCTACCAAAAGCCAGGTTGTCCACACTGTGGAATCAAGCCAAGCCTTATAACTGCTTTCCTTTCAAACCCATCTGGCAAGATTGGTTCTACAGCTTCTAGGGCCAATGACAGCATACATCACTTCTTGACTTTACCAAAAACCCAAAGGCACATTCAACAGGATCAGTTATCACTTCTTTTGTCTTTTTGTCTAGAACACTAATTGATGATATTTGTGTTGCTGCTACCTGGTCCATTGTTAATACATTTATTGCTCACAACAAAGTGGATATTTTTTCCAGGGATGGGGGGCTTTCAGTTCTAACATCCAGAATATCCTTCCCTGAAGACCATCCTGGGATTCAAGTAGCTGGGGAATCTGTCCCATTGATTGAAGAATGGACAGAAAAGACAACATCAGATACAAGTTATATACTCGCCATAACTATGCATCTTTATTGTCTCTTTCCATCCTTCCTCAATCTCCCTCCCTCCATCTCCCCTTCCATTTCATAAAAGACCTTCATTTAGATTTCTGGTATGTCCTTTAGGGCAAGTAGAATTTTATTCTCCCCTTTACAGTAGGCTGTCTGATTCCCTTTATTCTATGTTTCATTGTATATATATATATATATATATATATATATATATACATATATATATATATATATATATATATATATATAATACATTAGTTTGATCGAGCTAACATTGCTCGATCGGGTATAACACAGAGTGTTATTACCGAATTTCTCATTGCCGAACAGTCGGAATATCATACCAAACACCAACTGTGATATTTCCCAAAGCTCTACCACCTAAACAAACGCTGCCATGGGTCAAAAAGGGGAGGTGTTTTGCAATTCGCAACAACTACATTCGCATTTGTGAGATTTTGCCACACTGCTTTCGACCGTATTACAATCAAATGTATACCTATACATATATATATATATATATATATATATATATATATATATATATATATATACACACACACACACACACATATATCTGTATATATATATATATATATATATATATATATATATATATATATATATATATATATATATATGGATCTGCTTTTTAATGTTGAATGTTCATAATGTCAAACATCATAATACCAAGACAATAATGTCTAAGCTTCATTACATTGAAATGTCATAATCCCGGATATAATTTATTTTATTTATTATTTATTTATTTTTACATTTGTTAACTGGGTTAGTTTGACTGGGCCTAGAGTGCCCTTTTTCAGCAGAAACCCAAGGAGAAAAGCTCCAGGAAAGTAATTAAAAAATAAGAAAAAAGCTAACAATTCAAGTTGTAAGATACTTAACAGTGCAAAAAACAGACATAAATATACAATATACAATATCAATATATACAAGGCAAAAGTACAGTATTTTGGGAATGCAGTAGCAATAAGTCTGAATAATTTGGTTAGCATTAAGTTATTTACAAGGAATGTAGCAATGCCTAAAAAAAACAAAATTCAGAGTAACATGATAACATAGTACAACAAAAGATGCATTTAATAGCATAGGTACTAACTGCAGAGAGACAGTTTAGGTAGATACCAGGCAGACATGTTAATTGAGAGAAGAAAAATTCATTAGGTCATTTCCTAACAAGTACAGATCCATGCATGTTAGAAATGAATTTATAGTTCCTTTTTGAATTTGCCACTTTTGATAATGGACAATGGACGTTTGTTGTAGGAGTGTGCAATTGAATGGCTGTAAAGTATATTTTCATATTTTCGTTTGGATAATGATAACGCCGAAATCTCAAAATATCATATTTTGTTAAGCTGTCATTGCATCTTACCATGTACACCTTGTGTATACATCAACAAAACTGACTACTTTAGTGCAATTTCAAATAAAGTCAATTTTATTGTGAATATGTTCAGTTTTAGCTATAATAAATGTACCTTTTCCTCAAGGTAGTGCAATCTCGCAGTTGGTATATTTAATTAGCGAGGGGGGGAGTGCAGGAGGGCTTTCCCCCCTGCTAAAGCAAAGGAAAAAAACCACTTGTATAATGTCCAGCAGGTCTGTGTTTTAACTTGTTATATAGACACTATTTTTAACTTCCATAGGGTCTGCTTTGTAGGTGCAGATTGTATCCGTTCTTAAATGTTATGTAGAGGTAAAGTGATAGGCCTTCATTTATATTTATGCACCTATTTGTATGTACAGCGGTAATAGTTTTTTAATTTAGTTTTCCTTTTTAATGGTACACTTAAAGTTATATGAGGAAGAATTGCTTACTTTTTTAAGAATTTCCTGTAGCATTCATCTCTCCTGTTGTTACTAGAGGTTACTATGTAACGGTAACCATTTTTTTTTTGTATAATGTGCATCGTCTTAAAGGCATAGACTCTTATAGCTTTACAGGTGTTTTGGTATTTAAACATTTAGGATTAGGATTATAACGTTTCATTGTATTAAAGTTTTGGCATTATGGTCTCGGTATTGTGTTCGGCATTGTGTGTGTGTGTGTGTGTGTGTGTGTGTGTGTGTGTGTGTGTGTGTGTGTGTGTGTGTGTGTGTGTATACATACATGCATATATATATATATATATATATATATATATATATATATATATATGGTTCCACTTTAAATAATCGAATGTTCTGATCATCGAGACCAGAACATCGATGTTCAGAACATCGAAGGTTTAAAGTGGAAGTGCCAGGTAAGTGAGATTGTGGAATGTTGGGTGTGTTTGCAGGGCAGCAAGGTATAGAGGTAAATGGGAGATTTCCCTTACCCCACTGTAGTGCGATCTCTGAGTTGGAATATTAAAGTAGGGGGGTGTGGGGGGCACAGCTGCCCACATGGGGGGTGCAGGGGGCGAAGTCCCCCTGCATAACATAATTTTTGTGATTTTTTTTGTTGTTTTTATGGTTCATTTTAAACCTTCGATGTTCTGAACATCAGTGTTCTGCTCTCGATGATCAAAACGTCGATGTTCTGAACATTCAATGATTCAAAGTGAATCTCTCTCTCTCTCTCTCTCTATATATATATATATATATATATATATATATATATATATGTATATGCAGATATATGTATACTAGACAGACATGATCTGAGGTAATGTTGGGTTTGAACAGGATTATGGGTAAGGAGAGGAGTTGAGCTACAGATCTTAAGTCTGAAAAATGACTGAATTTGAATCTGAGGATGGATCAGAAATACATTGGTTGAGAAAGGACCGAAAGAGGCAACAGAGCTGCAATGTTATGGTGAGCACATAACTTTTGTTTTTGTGCACACAAATCTAAATGTGTGTGTTTGCATGTCTGTTTGTAGTAATATATATGTACCTGCATAGAGACATGAGAGACATACGATATGCATGTTCGTGTACATTTGCATCCATTGCTGCTTGCACACTTTCATATTTGCTCACCTGTTTATGTGAATGCAGACATATGTGTATATAAATATAATTATTTCTGCTGTGCCCTGGGCTGGCCATGATTTCTACTATTTACACTGTTTTGCAGCTCTCGACTCACAGCTCTTCTGCTGCTTATGCCCAGCTACCTCCCCTCCCTCCAGTAGCATCACGTTCCAGCACTCCAGGGCAATCTGTGAAGCGACTATCTCTTTCTGTGGTAAGCTTTAAAGTTTGCATTGAGCATTATCTGTTTCTGTGACAGTAAAGATGAACTCCTAACATTTAGACCAGCTTAAAAAAATTTGTTAGCTGTACCTTATTGTGCATTTCTGAATTAATGATTCATTGTAATAGGCTAAGGTTTTCTTTTTCAGCAAAAGTAAACAGAAACTTCTTGTCACCTGTGTCTGAACTAATTAAAAACCTAGCAAGCTTTATTTTAACCAGTGTTTCAACAAGCAAGCTAGTATTAAAATCACACAACAGAAAACTTGTATGTACAAAATATTTCTAATACCTGAACCATTCTGTGTTGCAAACCTGACAGGAAAATAATCTGGTTATAGCAAGGATCACCCACTAGAATCTGATTATAGCAAGGATCACCCAGTAGAATCTGGTTATAGCAAGGATCACCCACTAGAATCTAGTTATAGCAAGGATCACCCACTAGAATCTGGTTATAGCAAGGATCACCCACTAGAATCTGGTTATAGTAGGGATCACCCACTAGAATCTAGTTATAGCAAGGATCACCCACTAGAATCTGGTTATAGCAAGGGTCACCCACTAGAATCTGGTTATAGCAAGGATCACCCACTAGAATCTGGTTATAGCAAGGATCACCTACTAGAATCTGGCTATAGCAAGAATCACCCACTAGAATCTGGTTATAGCAAGGATCACCCACTAGAATCTGATTATAGCAAGGATCACCCAGTAGAATCTGGTTATAGCAAGGATCACCCACTAGAATCTAGTTATAGCAAGGATCACCCACTAGAATCTGGTTATAGCAAGGATCACCCACTAGAATCTGGTTATAGCAAGGATCACCCACTAGAATCTGGTTATAGCAAGGATCACCCACTAGAATCTAGTTATAGCAAGGATCACCCACTAGAATCTAGTTATAGCAAACCTGTTACAGTGAGCTAGATAGATAGCTAGATAAATAGGTAGATAGATAGACAGATAAGATAGATAGAAATGTTGCTGTAATACATGAAATTGTTTGATTATGCTGCCATATGTCACTTTGTTATAGTGAGTGTTCTTACATACACACTGTTGTAACTAAGAGAACTTCATCCTCCCATACAACAGTTACCATATAACTGCATCAGAAATGTACTAACAATTTTAAAAGCTGTTACTTTCTTAACTCTGCTAAATGAACAAAAGTCAGAGTGATGTGAACCTCTAGTCAAGAAACAGCTTTTAAAACTGTGAGACACTTCACACTGATTCACTTTTTTAACTGACAGTATATTAGATATTGGGGATAGTTAAAAAGTCCCCATATATCACAAATAAGTATGACTGGCTGTTTAATCATAACTTGTATGGTATAAATCTCAAAACATTGTCAAGAAATTCATCTCTAGAGCAATTTTTTGAAACTCTTTTATCACACAGATGACAGTTTGCTTGTGATTATAGACCCACTGTGATAAAGAAGGTCATTGTTATCAAAATGTGATGACCAGGTGGCAGGCATAGGTTTTAAATACCAGCAGTATCAACCATATGTGTGAGGGACGGTGGCCCACACTGCCACCAGATATAAAGAAAAGGTTCTAGCTGCCTTCAGCAGGTTGGACTTTGAAGTTGCACTTCTGGTACCCAGCAGGTTAAAATAAAAGAGAGTGCTGACAAGTCTAACTTAGTAATCAAGTCACAAAATACAACCTGGCCTTAATAGCATAAATGGAATATTAATTGATGTCCTGGGTAAGCGGTATCAATACCCACCCCCAGATTAGTCTGCACATGGGCCACTTTTACAGCTAAGTATTTGACCTAGCACCCTGACCCTTTTCTCATCACTGTCAGTGTGAACCACAGTCTGTTCTTTTGCCCCTTGCGTATGATAACTGCCTTTCATACAAGTTATTTTGACAGATAAATCTCAGGGAAAGTTGTCAGAATTCTCCAGCTCTTCACAGCTTTCCTCCTGGCATAGTAGTACTAATACAACCCTGGAATGGTCAGGGACATCCAGTTACCTGCTGGTCTTAAATAATCCAAATATGAAATAATACACGTTCTTATTTTCACTGGTAGTAGGCTCAGGTGATCTAACTAAGTGGAGACAGGGAGCCACAGTCTGCTGATCTGCAATGGTAAATGATAATCCTCCTCAAATAATAAAGAGTGATATAATAAAAAGAACACCCCAAAGACATTAAACTGAATAAATAAGTTTTGCATAAAGCAAAGAGGAATGAAAATGTGCATATTGTAAAATAAAATAGCATGCAGTTAATCACACAATAATATTAAAAAAAATCTATAAGTTAGCTACATTCATGTAACTGTCAAGAGTACTGAATTGTTTACTGTTAGAAGTTCGTAAAAGATAATAAGCAGTAACTACAGATGGGAAAATTACAGAGAAGTGGTCACTTCAATATCTTCCAAGCAATGACAAACAGAACAAGGGCCACTATCAAATATTTATACACATTCCAGATCCATTGTTGTGTTCCCTGTAAAGAATTGCATCACATCCTTTAGAAGAAAGCATTACATCAATGTTTTCCTTAGATGATTTGATTTCCCACAGCAAAAGTAACTAAACCAGTATTGCCCCTTCTAAAGGACAAGGACTTAATGATACCAGCCCAGAAACAACAGAGAGTTCCAATACCTCTCTTAACTATCTACGTTTTAAGATCTGATTTCTTTACATAGCTGTAGTCAGCTATTTCTTTGAAGTGGAGTGTGTTTGCACTTTTTATGTGCTAGTAAAGGAGATGCAAGAAATTTTGTCTTCAAACAGATTCATGCATTTACATTTATTTCATCCTGTTTACATTTATGGGAGTAAACATCACATTTTCTTAGGCAATAGGGAGTACACATTTTGCAGACCAAATGTGATACTAATAGGAAGCAAGAAAAAGTGAAAAAACATAATGCATTTAAATTAGTTTTCCATAGCCTGGCATCAACCCTGGCACCATACTCCTTTAATGTTTTATCTGGTCTGAAACTAAATGATCATTACTTTTTATCTAGTGCGTACCAAAATGTTATGGCAGATGGTGAACATATTTATTTGATAAGATGGATAGAAGTAGATTATATCTATTTATTAGATCTCTGGAATATTCAGGACGGTAACCCTAAACAGATAGCAGGACCTCAATCAAAACATGTACTGAGGAAATTTTCATTGCGTCAGTATTTTCAAATTAAATTTGTAATACCCAGTGTAGCTGCTTCTCTCAAGATTAATAAATGGTTCTTTAAGTTTGTAGATGGCTCTGTTCATAATGAATCAAGAAACAGTATGGTTACCCTTGTGTTAAGAGTATTGCATTGTGATGTAATGGAGTCTTCTTCATCAGAGTGAAATGACATCAAAGAGAAGTGGAGCATCCATGACTCAATCTCGGTATGTTTTTCAGGAGCAGTCATAAATTCAGCTTAGTACTTATGAATGTTGATCCTACCTGACAAACAGAGATTCAGGCGTGAGATAGATATAAGGAAGCTCTAATAAATTGGCAAATGATTTTTTTAGATGATAAAAGACAGTTACTAGATACAAAACTAGCTAAGTTACATGCAAAGTTACTGAAGGCACAAGAAGGATTAATTCCTAAAAAAGGAAGGGGCTGTATTCAAAGTACTAGTACTACAGGATAATCTAGGTAAAATTCTAGGTTACAGTGCAGATTGAGCTAAGAGAATGCTTAAAATATTAGATCCTAAAGTGATAACTGATCTTGAAATGCTATCAGCAGTTACTGAATCCCCAAAAGACTTAGCCATCTTGCAGAAAGGTTTGTCTCAAATAAATAACTGGTGACAAAATCATGGACTGAAATTAATTGCCAAAAATACATTATTGTATCATTTGGGAAATCATCTACTCCCAGGGAATTACCATATTGACATTATGTCCCTCAGAGTTGAGCCAGTTGGTTGGGATTTGGGGACTTACAGTATGTGGAAAGTGATCTAATTTTTGACCAACATCTGTCTGTTGTTGGAAGAAAGTTCTTCTGTTTTACATAGCTTAGAAACAAAGGGATTGTGTCTAAATCTAGGGATGTCATTGTTCCCCTTTACTCAGCCATGTTTAGGCCATTCATTGAATATAATGCCCCCTTTGACATGTATCTGTCCAGGCACATGCAATAACTGGAACATCCACAGAGATACCTTGCTAAAACAGGTCCTAAACAAAATGCCCTACATAGACAAACTCAAAGCTCTGTCACTATACTCAGTATTCTACAGACTGCTAAGAGGTGACCTGTACTGCATAAAAGGCTTCCTCCAACCCATTACTGATGGATTTGGTGCATGTTAGCAAGTCAAATAGCATCAGAAATACATCAACATAACTGTTTGGAGGGACAGGTTGATCTGGAAGAGGATACCGATACTGTAGAATGTACTCCCAAGTTCATCTTTGCCCGTATTCAACTGCAACTTAGATCTATGTATGGAAAACAGAAAAGTTACCGCAGGATTGCCACTTGTACTACTAATTGACAGAGGAAGCTCCTAAACACTTTATCCCATGCATGGGTCCCCTAAAATTGTCTATGGTATGATCTCAGTTGTTGTAGGGGTAGTATGTAATTATTGGCCATGGGATGGGTAAAACCAATCTATGAGCAAATGGGACAGGTTATTTCAAGCACAAAAAGGGAAATTGGCTAGGCTTAAAATGACCTGCGAGGGCAGCTAGCCTAGTACTTACCTATGAACCTATAAGGGCAGCTAGCCTAGTACTTACCTATGTACCAATAAGGACAGCTAGCCTAGTACTTACCTCTGAAACTATAAAGGCAGCTAGCCTAGTACTTTCCTATGAACTGATAAGGGCAGCTAGCCTAGTACTTACCTATGAACCTATAAGGGCAGCTAGCCTAGTACTTACCTCTGAACCTATAAGGGCAGCTAGCCTAGTACGTACCTATGAACCTATAACATCTCATCATCACCATCATCAACCCCCTTATTCACATTTTCTACATGGGGTCGGGGTGTCGTGTTTACTGTTGCCATCTCTCTCAGTTCAATGCTACATTCCTGCCTTCTTTGAAAATTATGGCTGACTGTTGCAAACCTTTTCTCACACAATCCATGCACCTCTTTGTTGGACACTGTCATTTCCGGTTACTTTCTTGTCTGTCCCAAATCTTCTTCACCAGATTGCCTTCTGCTATTCAGCACATGTGCCAAAACCACCTTAGTCTATTCTCCTTAATTTTTTTCTGCAGTTGGAGCTAAATTAGTTTCTTCTCTTACGTCTTCATTTTTTCATCTGTCTCATAGTGTGCATCCTACCACCTCTCTCAGGCAATTCATTTCCATCACCTTTAACATCTTCATCTGCTCTGCCTTTACTTCCCAGGTTTCTGTACCATACAGTAGTACAGGTTGCACCACTGTTTTGTGCAACTTACTTTTCACTTTCTTTGTCATTCTTCTGTCATACACTACACCTGACAGTCTATGCCAGTTGGCTGTAGCCCCTCTAACTCTACCTTTGATCTCTTCATTCAGTCTTCCATTCTCCTCAACCACCTCTCCCAGATACTTGAAGCTATTAACCTGTGCCACTATCTTCCCTTCTATTTCAGTTCTCAGCTTCTCCTGATTTCCCCAATTTGCTGCCATTACCACTGTCTTATCTGTGCTTAGTTTCATCCCATGTGACTTGAATTTTGCATTTCATTCCTATATCCTTTGCTGAAGTTCTTCCTCAGAGTCTGCCTGTAATGCCAGATCACCAGTATGAACAGCAGTGGGCTCAAAGCTGAACCCTGATGTATACCCACTCCCACTGGGAACCCCTGTGTGAGACTGAATACTGTTCATACTTGAGTCATTGGGTCCTTGTACATAGCCTGCACTAATTTTACCATTGTTTCTGGGACTTTAAATCACCAGTACTGCCCAAATCAGCTTTCTTGAGAACTTGTTATATGCTTTCTCCAAGTCTAGGAATGCCCAAATGGACTCGTTCCTCATCTCTAGCTTCTTCTCAACTATCTGTCTCACTGCAAACAATGGGTCAGTTGTGCTGCATCCTGTTCTGAATCCAAACTGCTCATCTTCCATCTTACTTTCTACTACAATGCAAATTCATATACAGTCACCCTTTCCAGAACTTTCATGCAGTGTGAAAGGAGTTAGACACCTCTGTACTGGCCACAATTGTGGATGCCCCCTTTGTTCTTGTACACTGGCATGAGTATGCTTATTCTCCAGTCATTTGGGATACACCTTTCTCTCCACATTACTATGAGTACCCTCAGGAGCCATTTCTCCCCTATCTCACCCAGCATCTTTGTCATATCTACTGTGACCTCATCTGACCCTGCTGCTTTCCCTGACTTCATTTTCCTTAGTGGTATTCTTACTTCTTTTAGGGTGCGTTCCACTTCTTCTCTCATCATAGTCTGTGTCTGGAAGAGTAAAGCTTCTGTGGGGTTTTCTTCATTTAGAAGCTGCAGGAAATACTCCATCCATCTGCCTTTGATGTCCTCTGGACTGGTGAGCAGGTCGTTGCTGGCATCCCTTATGAAGGGTGTCTGACTATTTTCTTTATCTTTCTGTGTCTGTCTTGCAACCTGATATAGTTTCTTTGTGCTACTTACTGAGTCATTTTCCAGAAACTGGGAGAGTGCTTCCAATGCCTTAATCTTTGCTATTGCAACTCCATTTCTAGCTTCTTTGTTAGCCAACCAGTATTCCTTTCTAGCCTGGTCTGTCTTTTCTATCTCCCACATTTTCCTGTACTCTTCCTTGAACTCCACCTATGTCCTCCTCTTCTTGGGGTGCTAGAACTCTGAGTAATTCCTTGAACTGTTGTGTTTTCTCTCCAGTCAACTTCCAGGCCATTAGCCTGGTCTCTGTTGGTGTTACTGCCTTCTCTGACCACTGCTTGCAGCTGACTGTGGCAATCAGTGGTTTATGCTATGGGCTGACTATTTCACTAGAGATGATTTTGTAAACACTGATTCTACCCCAGTACCCTTTCCTTACTAAGAGGACATCTACCTGAGTTGCATGTTGGCCACTCTTGTATGTGATCTTGTGAGTATCTCTCTTTTTGAACCATGTGTTGGCTACAAGCCATTTGTGAGACAGAAGTCTAGAATGGCCTCTCCTTTATTCCTGTTGCTCCACCCATGTGGATTCAGGCAGTCTTCATATCCTGTTCAGTCTGTCTCGATGTGTGCATTCAAGTCACCCATTGTCAACAGCAATTCAATAGGTCCTGATTTATTTAGCTGGCCCTACAACTGCTGTAGGAATGTACTCTTTTCCTCACTATCACAACCCTGCTGTAGGGTATAGGCTGAGATTATGAATACTGCCCTCTCATTTACACTGGAGTCTGATTACCATGAGTCTGTCACTAATTCTGATGACATCCCTTACTGCCTTCTGAAGCCTCTCTCTTACCACAGCTCTGACACCATTTCTAGTCTGTCCTCTTCCTCAGTAGTAGATCCTGGATTTCAACCTAAGTGGCTTTCCTACACTGCCGTTCCATACATAGGATGTCCAGCCTCCTCCGTACTATTATGCCATCAATTTCTAAGCTTCATCCAGTCAGTGAACCTACACTGAGCATAGTTTGATTGGTTTTATGTCCAGCTTTCACAAAACAGAGCTATCCCAGGTAACTGAGCAACTGGACATCAGCCAGCCAGTACCTTATTAATCCAGGGCTGGGCAGGAACACACTGGCTGACACTGTGCACCACAGTAGATGCCCAAAAAAGTTGGTCTCTTCAACTTTTCCCCCTGCAGAGCATCATGTAGAGTCTGTGTTGCTGTCCACAACTTCATTCACTGGTGAGTTTGAGACGGAAGCACTCAGCATGTTTTTCAGAAGTGGGGAGAACCTATAGAGACACAGTGAGAACATGCAAAGTAAAAACAGGCATTGGCTGGAGGTCAGGATCAAACCTTATACCTTGTGCATGGGAGGCAAAGACCTTAATGATTATGGCAACTGAACCTATAACACCTAAAGGGGAAAAAAAGTATCTTTGTGGTTTAGACAACAGAAAGTGGAGAGGTCAATATTCAGGATCATAGATCAAAGGATGGGAGACCAAGAGATGTACTTGGAAGTTTGTTTATTTGTATTAACAATTATTGGGCACTGAGGAAAAGTGGGAGGGAAAGAAAACAAAATGAGGGACTTTCTAAGCAAACTTCCATTAAAATGTTTGAACCATGTCAGGGGAACAGCTTGATGCAATAAATTGCAGAAGATGAGGTGGAAACACTATTTAGGAATCAAAAGAGTGTTAAGTACCCAGGTATAATGGTCTACAATTAGAAATATATGTAATTTTTAAGGACAAGTTTATTAAGGGTTTTATTAATCTAACTGATTATGTGATCGATGGCAACTGGAAACAAAGTGAAACAGACATTATCAATTACAAGCCTGGATGTCACAACGACATTTGACAAGGTTTATTGGCAGTATTTATTTGAAATACTAGGACTGATGCGATTTCTTGAGAGATAGGTACATTTAATAAAATGTTTGTGTTATAATTTCTCAGCACAAACAAAGACAGAAAACAGAGTTTTAAAATAAAGGCACCAAACAGGGGTATCCTATTTTGTCTCTTCTATTCAACTTTTATCTTGAACCCTTGGCAAGTAAGTTGAAGCAAATATAAGTAAGCAGTTATGAGCTGCAGGCATTTAATCACAATTTGGCATTATAATATATACAGATGACTTGTTTCTTTATCTGTCAGATCCTGAAAAGGATTTGGAAGTAATACTTCAGGCATTTTGACAATATGATAAAATTGCTGGATATAAGAAAAACACACAAGACTAAAATCATAAAGTCTGATTATATATCTAGCGACAGGCTGAGTGAAGTGTATAACTTTCTTATTTTCCCTCAAAATGTTTTTTATTTTCAATTAAAATAACATTTACATAATATTTTTAAAAATCATTTTAAACAACTATTTACAATATTTACAATAGCCTGACTTTCAATTATATACATTGTATGTTATTAAATATAGCATTAACAGATCAGTTATCAAAGATACAATATTGATTATTGCAGAGTGTCCAACAAAGATATAACTTTCTTCTAATGATTATTTACCAATGGCCTGGGATAGATTCATAGTTCTTTGATTTTTATTTCCATCAATGCAGTTGTCTTCAGTAAAGTGTAGAATTCTTCCAAGGTCAGGGGTGTATTTGAATTCCACCTTTTGGTTATGCATTTCCTTGATATAGCAAGTATTGTCCATAACAAATTCAGGTAGGGACCTTCATTTACATTTAATACAATCAATGCTTTAGTTAAGGTAAAGGATTCATTAAAGCTTGTAAAAAATGATTGATTCCATTCCAATATGATTTAATTTTATTACATTCATAATATATATGAATCCAGTCTGCTTTATTTGACTTTTCACACCTCCAGCAAAAAACATTTGTAGTAGTACTGATCTTTTTAATTCTATCTGGCATTAAAAATGTTCTATGTAAGTATTTCCAGTTAAATATTTTCCAGTACTGTGTGTTAGAGGTGTAATTAACTGATAATACGTTTTAATTTCTTCTGTTAACTGCAGTGACTACCTTTTGTTAAGAACTACCAGTATGATGGTTTGTTAATTGTTTTGTATGCTATTAAGTCTTTATATAGATTTGAAATGGAATTTTTCTTTTCACAACTATTATATATAAATTCATACAGAAAACCTGTTAGATTTGGAATATCTTTAAATGAGGAATTATTAATTAATCTGTACAAATCTTGAGTGTACATTAAAATGCTTTGTAAGGTTAACCAGTCCTGTGTTGGAATATTGTAAGCAGTTTTTATTATTTATTTATATATATATATATATATATATATATATATATATATATATATATATATATATAAAAAACATTTAATTTATTTACACATTGAAATCAGCATAAGAATCCATTTTGTTCCCAGGAGGTTATTGTTTCCCTATATATTTTGCGAGGAAAGTTCTTAGTGATGGTAAATGGGGTTAAAAGGTCAAACCAAAGTTTTAGATCTATGTTTGCATTGATACGTTTCCTAAAGGAATTGATGTGATAATTAATCAGTATTGTTTCAGAAGGCTTTGTTATATTATGTTATATAGTATGTACCAGGGTTTGTTTGATTTGTCTACTATTAAAAAAAAAATTCAACAGATTAAATTCATTTGTTAATATAACCGTTGTTAATTCTTTCCAGTTGGCAAAATAATTTGGGTTTATCCAGTCTATTGTAGTTTTAAGCACAGATGCTTTCATATATGTTTCTATTTCTGAGAAGTTCAGTCCTCCTTGTTTCCAGGGTCTAATGTGATGAGTTAGAGCTACTCTGTTCTTTTTGGGATACCATAACATTTTATTAAACATGAGTTTATTTCTTTAAGAATGCATCTTTCAGGAATTAACTGTATTGCTAATGCTACATATAGTATTTTTGACAATAAGACCATTTTTATTAATTACAATCTGTCTTCAAAAGTTAATATAATTTTATTCCACTTTTCTATATATTTTTTGATTGTTTCAATAATGTTTTTATAATTTATTAATATTATTTTATTTATATTTTGCATAACACTATTCCTAAATAATTTAGTGTAAGTTCTTGTTTTCCTATGATGGATTTAACTGTAACTTGTAGTTCTTTTTTTCTTATTTAAAAATTGAAATTTTGATTTTGATCTATTAAAGTGTAGACTTGAAATCTTATAAAATTTCTCCATTACTTCTTCTAGCTCTCCCAATGACTCTCTGGAGTTTGATAGGGTTAAAAAATATCATCAGCAAAAAGCATTATTTTAGATATGTACTGGTCATAGACTTCTTTTCCTTTTATTCTTGGATTATTGCATATTATTTCTGCAAGTATTTCTATAGCCAAAGCAAATAAAATAGGAAAAAGGGGGCATCCTTGTTTAGTACCTTTCTTTTTATGGATAGATTCTTAGGTGAAAGGACCTAATTTAATGTAGCTAAGTTAATATATATGTTTTTTAGTAATAAGATAAAGGTAGGAGGAAATTCAAATAATGATAAAGTTTAAAATAGATATTCCCCGTTGAGGGAATCAAAGGCTTTTTCTATGTCTAATCCAATTACACGTGTTTCTCTATATTCTTTATTTACATAATCTATAAGAGTAAGTATCCTTTTAATATTATCATACATGTGTCTGTTATATAAAAATCCAGTTTGATCATTAATTGTCTTTGAAAATGGGATTTTTATTCTGTTAGCTAGGATTGACTTGAATATTTTGTAATTATTATTCAGTAATGATATAGGTCTGTATGAAGTGCAAAGGTCTAATGGTTTATTATCTTTTAGAATTGGTGTTATGAGAGAATATTTCCATGAGGGTGGTATTTTTGCTTCTGACTGGACATCTTGCAAAGTTTTATGAAAAAGGGAGATTACTGTTGAAGGGAAGAGTTTGTAAATTTCCGTAATTGTACCATCTATCCCTGGAGCTTTGTTAGATTTACTTTCTTTTATCTTGTCAGCAATTTCTTTGTAGGATATAGGTTTTTGTAGGTCTAGTTTAAAGTTTTCGGGAATTTTCTTTATATTGATAAGGTTTGTATCTAAGTTTATTTGGTTGGTATCTAAATCTTCTTTTTTGAAGTGTTCCATATAATGGAACCAAAATGCTTCAAGGATGTCTCCTATATCTGATACTTTTTCCCCTTTTTTATGATATATACTACTAATGTTATTTGCTTTAGATTGTATCTTAATTCTTGTAGAGAAGTTATGTAGATATCTGGGAGAGGTGGCTAAGGAGTTTATTTTTAATTTTTCCAAGGCTAGACAAGTTTTGTGTGTTAGAATTTCATTATATTTTTAATTTAATTCCTCTATTTCTTTTTTGACTTCTGTGCAATTCTGATTTTTTTTTGATTTTTTTCTCGAGTCTGGTTTGCAAGTCTAATGATTCAGATTCCCACTCTCTAACTTTGTTTTCGTACCAGCTAAGGGTCTTACCAAATAAATACACTTTTAATGAGTCCCAAAGAATGACTCTACTGATTTCTGTTGTATTATTAATTTCAAGAAATAATTGTAGTTCTGACAACATCCAGGGTCTGAATTTTTTAATTTTTGTGATATATGATAGAATTCTAGTTGAGAGGATTAAAGGTTTAAACTCTATTTGGAGCTTCATTATCAGAGAGTCATGATCTGAGAAGGGGCATGGAACTATTGAGAAGTTGAGGATTTTTGTTTGTAAATCTTGAACTATGAATAATTTGTCTATTCTGGTTTGTGTTCCAAATCTATGGTCTTTATGGGAAAATAATAAAGATTTATCATCTTTTACTTTAAAAGTGTCTATTAAATGAAATGAATCAATCAATCTTTTTAAGGATTTTGAAATTCTTGCTATGTGAAAAGACTTCTTGGTGGTTTCAGAAGCTTCTAAGGTAGAATTAAAGTCTCCTCCCAGTATAAGATTTCCTTTATAATTGTTGGAAATAAAATCTAGGTGTTTTTTAACTGTTCCTGCTCCAATTCCTGGGAACCAATATAGATTAGCTAAGGTCCATATTCTGTTATTAAATGTAATTATAACAAATGCTAGTAGACCTTCTTTGTCTTCATATTTATAAATAACATTTGGAGTGATTATGTTTTTCTTCCAGAGGATTGATACTCCTTTTGTCTTTGTTCCGTAGGAGGATTGAGCGAAGACTGTATAGTTCTTAGGGTTCCAAATAAAGTTATCATTAGTCTTAAAATGTGTTTCCTGGAGAAATACTACTTGTGCCTTATTTAGATTTAAATATTTAGTAAGTCTGATATTTTATTAGGTTCATAGGTTCATACTAGGCTATCTGCCCTAGGGCATTTATAAGCCTAGCCAGAGTGTGTTTGGCTTTCGCCACCCATTTTAAATTAATTTTGCTATGCCCTTTTTCGAGGTTAGTATACTGTGCCTCTGTCTAACAGTGACACAGAAGTGATACCCGGGGTAAACCTACGATCTTGCATTATTTAAGTCATATTTGCATTATTTAAGTCATTAGTATTTAATGATAAGAATGTTTAATCCATTTCAAGTTATTGTTGGAAGAAACATTTTGTTTCTTTTTATTATTTTCGTTATAGTAGTTATACCATATCCTCTGATAACATTGAATGTTATTTTTAGGTCTGTAAACCTGGGAGTGTAATTTAATGTTCTTTCTTCTTTAAATACAAGTAGGGTAAAATTCTGGTCAGGCTTTAAAAAATGTACTTCTATAAAACATTAATTCTAAAGTATCAAATACAAGTAAATATGAATTTCCCATTAAACATGGAATGAAAGTCATTCCTAATCCAATAGATAAATATAGATCTATTGGATTATCACTCATACCTCTAACCAACAATATCAACTGAGCTCCATATGTTAAATTATTATATGGAGAATTTTCTTAAAAGAGATATGAAATTCTATATTATTCTATTATTATTCTATAGTATTTTATATATCAGGATGGAATGCTAGTAGTGAAAACAATTATTATGTTGACTTAGAAAATATTGAATATTTAGTTATCCTTAAGAGATCCCAAACATGTCAGATATGTCATTTTGGATACATTAAATGCAACAGAGGAGCATACACTAAATAAGCCAACAACAAATAGATTATTACTAAAATAATTTGACTAAAAGGACTCTGTAAGAGACAATGAAACCAATGAAATATGAATTTACTGTAGGTGTACTGTCTTCCTTTACTTTCCCACTCTTCAGCTCACCACCTTCAACTTACGCTTATGAAAAGACATGGCTTATCAGTGGTATCCTGACTCTGAGTAGAGGCGCCCTACATTCTAGTGTGCAGTGCTTTTACATATTTATAAGCCACGGTGGTGCAGCAGTAGCATTGTTAACTCACAGCAAGAGGTTCTCCCATTTGATTCTCAGCGGGAGCACCTTCTGTGTGGAGTCTGCATGTCCTCCCCGTGGCCGAGTGGCATTAGAAAGAAATGCGTAGAATGGACATGTCTTCGTTGAAGATTGGGCATTGAGCTGGCACCTCAGCACCCATAAAAAATCTACTGCCAATCATTAGCGGACCGGAGTTGCACTGTGGCGACCCCTAACTGGGAAAAGCCAAAAGAAGAACAAGTGCTTTTACTTATTTATAGATTTACAAAGCAGAGTCTAAGAATGAACTATGATCACCCTGACAATTCCCACCCTGTATAGGGCAGCTCCTGCTTCCAGAATGGGTAATCACATCAGGTCTAGAATGAATGTGTAGCTACCCATATAGTAATCAAGACTTACCTTAGGTAAGTTTTAATCAGATAGTGTTTAGAGCCTCTTAGACAGCTCTCAGGGCAGTTAGAATACTCTCAAGCCTCTCCTCCCTTGACCAAAAACAGAGATTTCCCTTCCCTTTCTTTCCCTTGTTTTAAATCAGTACTAATAAAAAAAAATTCAGCAAACATAGGTAAACAGAAATAACATTCAGTAGTCCATCTTTTACATGACTTGCAATCCATTAAACAAGCCAGTGACTAATATCACTTTAGTAAACATTATAAAGACAAATTAGAAATAATTTCCTAGCTCTTTAAATTTTCTGATAAAGCAAAAAGCTAACAATAAGCTATTTTAACTAAAAGTGTTAAGCATTTCAATTTTTCCTTGCATGTATACATTTCTACTTATATTGTAGTGTCAATAGCTGTCTTTGAAATCTGTACAATACTTCACTTCTTCAAATCATTCCTTTTTCAATTCAGGTTTTGTTTTGTCAAAATGGCAACAATATTTCAAGGGCACAATTAATATTTAGATTAATGTTTCAAATAAATAACTTGTCAGTTGCCGATTGAGTTAGTTTAGAATGTATGGTTAGTGCAAATATAGCATGCTGCAAAAATAATATGTATTTTTTCTTGTGCTCTAGAGACTGCCATATGCAAATGACATAAATAATGTAGCATATATAGAGCAGATAGCTTATGGATTCAGGTTGTTAAAGTAAGTTATGCTTATTAATTAAGCAGTTTCATTTAAGTTCACAAGTAATTTGGGGGACATTTCAGTTAAGTTTCCAGGAATGTGTAGTCCAATCTGAGTAATTTATAAAGTATTTACAAGTTGTTCTATTAAGTTATCTAATTTACCCTTCCTTAGATTGTAATTCAATTTAATAGCTAAACAACATTACTTTTTTATTTATCTGCGAGGCTAAATGCACTTTGCAGATTCACAAAGTCCATAGAAACTACCACAGTTGTTTTCTGTTGCCATGACAACACAAATATAGCGGTTCCTAATCAATGAGTGTTAAAAAAAAAACTGAAATAGTTAACGGGGATTAGAATGTAAAGAAAGCTTCACTTCTCACAAGCAACAGTACATTTTTCCCTCCTTTTATATATTATGTTAATATTATAGAAAATAATTCAACTGACAGTATGTATATAAACAACACATTTCAGAGTTAATCGCTAACATGCCCCGTAACCCATTAAGCATAACAATGTCCACCATTAATCTAATAACTATTGTAATAACATCTAATTGAGTCCACTTTTCCTCATAAACCTGTGTCACAATTCATTAAACAAAGCAGAGTCTAACATCGGTCTAATAATCATTAAAAGACAAATAATAGTAATTTCCTAGATCTTCAAACTTTCTGATATCGCAAAATGTTGACAGTAAGCTATTTTAACTGGAAGACTAAAACATTTCAATACTTCCTTGTGAATATATATTTTTACTTTTACTGTAGTGTCAAGAACTGTCTGAAACCTATGCATTACTTCACTTCTTTCAAGTCATTCATTTTACAGTTCAGATTATATTTTGTCAAAATGTCAGTAGCATTCCAAGGGTACATTTAATATTTAAACTGATATTTTAAATGAATAGCTATCAGTTGCCAAGTGATATTGTACAGAGAGTGAGGTAACTGCAAAGGTAACATGTTGCAAAAAGTAATATGCATCTTTTCATGTGCACTAGAGACTAGCAATTTCAAGTAACATATAAAATGTGACTTTTACAGTGCAGACAGCTTGTGAAATCAACATGTTAAAGTGAGTAATATTTTTTAATCAAGTAGCTACATTTAAGTGCACATGTAGTTTGGGAACATTTCAGTTGTGTTTCCAGGAATATGTAATCCTATGAGGATAAATCATAAAATATTACAAATAGTCCTATTATGTATTTTACCTTGTTTAGGTTGTATTTCAATTTAATAACTAAACAACATTACTTTTTCTTATTATTTGTTATCTGTGAGGCTAAATGCACTTCGCAGGTTCACAGTGTCCTTAGAAACTGCAGCAGTTTACTGTTGCTATGGCAACGCAAATAGAATGTGAAGAAAGCTTCACTTCTCTTAACCAACAAGTACATTTTCCCTCCATTTTTATGTATTTGTTAATACTAAAAGGAAATAATTCAAAGGACATATATACATGACTGGGACATCTCAGAGTTAATCACGAACATGTCCCCTATCATTAATCTAATAAATATTGTAATAATTAAGTTCACTATTCCAATTAGTCTACCTTAAAACTAGATTATTTTAGACTATTATTTATCTATGTATAGATAGTGAGATATTAAATATATACAGACTATATTAGTATAGTAAATAGGAGAGAATTTAGAAAGGGAGATCAGATGCAGTTAAAATAAATAATGAGAAAAAAGAGAAGAGAGAAAGAAAAGAGAAAATTAAGAGAAAATACACATTTACTATGTATGTTGATTTACAGTATATATATTTTATGTGCTGTATAACCCTCCTTCTGTGAAAGAAAAGTACCCTGTTTTACATACCTGAGGTAATTTGAACTCTCATAAGTCATCTATTTTCAAAAAATATAGATAAAGATCCCATTAGTTAGTTACCTTTGTTTTAAAATTCTAAGCAGTAAATTTGGTCCTTTAAAGTAATGTTAAAACAATTCATATCATAGTAGATGCTTTGAGAGATTTGGCTGTAACAGTATATATCTTTTGCTTCTTCTTTTTGAAGTCTGTCCAGACATTTGTTTCTTTTGTTCTCTTGAGAGAAGGTGACATCCAATCCATATATTCTGCTAAAGTAATCACATTATTAGTTTTAATAAATGAAGAGGCTTCCTCTAAGTCAAAGTCCTCATCTCGTTGGCATACAGTATTCTTATCGTAGCTGAATATGCAAGTTGTGCCTTGATGTTATTTTGTTTCAGAAACTTCATCATTGGCCACACTTTTTTTCCTTTGTTCCATTATTCTAGATGAATAGTCATTATCAAATCTTATCAGGCTTTGTTTATATTTTAGAGGTGCCTTCCTCCAAGCAGATCTTAAAATCAGTTCCTTGTCCAAGTATGAAAGAAATTTGATAATTATTGACCTAGGAGGAGAGTTTGAGTTTGTGGTAGGTTTCCCAAGATCTCTGTGTGCTGTTTCAATGCCAAAGGAAAGTCCTTCTTTTAAATTTAAAAAGTCAGGGATCCAGCTTGATAAAAAGGAAATAATATGCCCACCTTCTGTGTTTTCAGGTAATCTGAAAATCCTGATGTTATTTGCCCTCTCTCTATTTTCCAAGTCATCCACTTTATTAACCAAATGTTTTGTTTAAGAAACAGTTCTTTATGGGTTTCCTCTTCCTTAAGTCTGCTTTCTAAGTCATTTAGAGAAACCTCTATTCCTGTTATCCTTGTCTGGTATTGTTGTAGCATTTCCGTGACTGCTTGTTTTAAGATTTTCTAGGTTCTCTTTAAAATCATCCATCTTCAAAGACAACTCCTGCAGGGTAGATGTTATCTGTTGTAGTTCCTTCTTTAAGGCAGCATCCTGGTGAGAATTCTTTGAGTTGCTCATTTTAACAAGTGAATATATCTCCAAGCTTTTTGACAGGAAATTATTTGTAAAACTTCACCAAAGTTTTTAATTATGTAAATTAATCCTTTATCTATAAGATTATATACTTTGAAGGAAAAAAAAGAATTTTTTTTCCTGTCTTATTTAACTAGTTATATGGAGCTCCAAAATACTGCTGCTTTCAGTTAGCCATTCAGGCTCCACCCCAAGTGTATAACTTTCTGAATGACTCCATTCATCTAGTTTCGTTTGGATTGAGGTTACCAGAGACAACTGAAGGGTTATTGTCCTTAACATTAGAGAGTGTTTTAAGTAAAGCAAAAAATATAGATGAGAAATGGAAGAATATCTATCTAGATATAACACAAAGACTTCAGGCAGTCTTATGTTTTGTTCCGTCACTAGTACAGTATATGCCTTAGGATTTTGCTTTTCCTCCCTGAGATGATTCTTTTTTAATAAATTGAGAAATTGTACTACAACATTTATATAGGTAGAGCAAAAACCTCAGTTGGTATAAAGTATGAAATTTTATAATTTTACCAACAGAAGCAGGATTGGTTGGGAGCCCCTTACTTTGAGACATGTTGCAAGGTAGATATACTTAAAATGTTACATAAGATGTTGGACCCAAACCACCATTGTAGAAGGAAAGCCATGCTAATACAATAATTGAGAGGGTTTAAGAGAGATGTAATCTCTATTAATGACAGATAGTGGAAGGGAAAAAGGCAGAGGGACATTGGTGGTGAAGATGATAATGATAAAAAATAACTTGAAAGAAGCAAACACAATAACTTGGTTGAATAAGTTACCTGCAGTACAAATGTTACAAGCAAGGGGGCTGCAAGCAACACACTGTCAGAAGCTTGAATGTTTATGGGAGATTAATGTACTGGAATCAGTTAATGACAGGTGGAAAAATAATAAGAACAATAAGGGACAGGGGTGTAGAACATGATATACCCATAACAATAAGGGACAGGGGTGTAGAACATGATATAAACACAACTATAAGGGACAGGGTGTAGAACATGATATAAACATAACAGTAAGGGACAGGGGTGTAGAACATGATATAAACATAACAATAAGGGACAGGGGTGTAGAACATGATATAAACACAACAATAAGGGACAGGGGTGTAGAACATGATATAAACACAACAATAAGGGACAGGGGTGTAGAACATGATATACACATAACCGTAAGGGACAGGGTGTAGAACATGTTATAAACATAACAATAAGGGACAGGGGTGTAGAACATGATATAAACACAACAATAAGGGACAGGGTGTAGAACATGATATACACATAACCGTAAGGGACAGGGTGTAGAACATGTTATAAACATAACAATAAGGGACAGGGGTGTAGAACATGATATAAACACAACAATAAGGGACAGGGGTGTAGAACATGATATACACATAACAATAAGGGACAGGGTGTAGAACATGATATAAACACAACAATAAGGGACAGGGTGTAGAACATGATATAAACACAACAATAAGGGACAGGGGTGTAGAACATGATATACACATAACAGTAAGGGACAGGGGTGTAGAACATGATATAAACACAACAATAAGGGACAGGGGTGTAGAACATGATATAAACACAACAATAAGGGACAGGGGTGTAGAACATGATATACACATAACAGTAAGGGACAGGGGTGTAGAACATGATATAAACACAACAATAAGGGACAGGGGTGTAGAACATGATATAAACATAACAATAAGGGACAGGGGTGTAGAACATGATATAAACATAACAATAAGGGACAGGGGTGTAGAACATGATATACACATAACAATAAGGGACAGGGGTGTAGAACATGATATACACATAACAATAAGGGACAGGGGTGTAGAACATGATATAAACACAACAATAAGGGACAGGGTGTAGAACATGATATAAACATAACAATAAGGGACAGGGGTGTAGAACATGATATACACATAACAATAAGGGACAGGGGTGTAGAACATGATATAAACATAACAATAAGGGACAGGGGTGTAGAACATGATATACACATAACAGTAAGGGACAGGGGTGTAGAACATGATATAAACATAACAATAAGGGACAGGGGTGTAGAACATGATATAAACACAACAATAAGGGACAGGGGTGTAGAACATGATATAAACATAACAATAAGGGACAGGGTGTAGAACATGATATAAACATAACAGTAAGGGACAGGGGTGTAGAACATGATATAAACATAACAATAAGGGACAGGGGTGTAGAACATGATATAAACATAACAATAAGGGACAGGGGTGTAGAACATGATATACACATAACAGTAAGGGACAGGGTGTAGAACATGATATAAACATAACAATAAGGGACAGGGGTGTAGAACATGATATACACATAACAATAAGGGACAGGGGTGTAGAACATGATATACACATAACAATAAGGGACAGGGGTGTAGAACATGATATAAACACAACAATAAGGGACAGGGGTGTAGAACATGATATACACATAACAATAAGGGACAGGGTGTAGAACATGATATAAACACAACAATAAGGGACAGGGGTGTAGAACATGATATACACATAACAGTAAGGGACAGGGTGTAGAACATGATATACACATAACAATAAGGGACAGGGGTGTAGAACATGATATAAACACAACAATAAGGGACAGGGGTGTAGAACATGATATACACATAACAATAAGGGACAGGGGTGTAGAACATGATATAAACACAACAATAAGGGACAGGGGTGTAGAACATGATATACACATAACAATAAGGGACAGGGGTGTAGAACATGATATAAACACAACAATAAGGGACAGGGGTGTAGAACATGATATACACATAACAATAAGGGACAGGGTGTAGAACATGATATAAACATAACAATAAGGGACAGGGGTGTAGAACATGATATAAACCCAACAATAAGGGACAGGGGTGTAGAACATGATATACACATAACCGTAAGGGACAGGGTGTAGAACATGATATAAACACAACAATAAGGGACAGGGGTGTAGAACATGATATACACATAACAATAAGGGACAGGGGTGTAGAACATGATATAAACATAACAATAAGGGACAGGGGTGTAGAACATGATATAAACATAACAATAAGGGACAGGGGTGTAGAACATGATATACACACAACAATAAGGGACAGGGGTGTAGAACATGATATACACATAACAATAAGGGACAGGGGTGTAGAACATGATATAAACATAACAATAAGGGACAGGGTGTAGAACATGATATAAACATAACAATAAGGGACAGGGGTGTAGAACATGATATACACATAACAGTAAGGGACAGGGTGTAGAACATGATATAAACACAACAATAAGGGACAGGGGTGTAGAACATGATATAAACACAACAATAAGGGACAGGGTGTAGAACATGATATACACATAACAATAAGGGACAGGGGTGTAGAACATGATATAAACACAACAATAAGGGACAGGGGTGTAGAACATGATATACACATAACAATAAGGGACAGGGGTGTAGAACATGATATAAACACAACAATAAGGGACAGGGGTGTAGAACATGATATAAACATAACAATAAGGGACAGGGTGTAGAACATGATATAAACATAACAATAAGGGACAGGGGTGTAGAACATGATATAAACATAACAATAAGGGACAGGGGTGTAGAACATGATATACACATAACAATAAGGGACAGGGGTGTAGAACATGATATAAACATAACAATAAGGGACAGGGGTGTAGAACATGATATAAACATAACAATAAGGGACAGGGTGTAGAACATGATATAAACATAACAATAAGGGACAGGGGTGTAGAACATGATATAAACACAACAATAAGGGACAGGGGTGTAGAACATGATATAAACACAACAATAAGGGACAGGGGTGTAGAACATGATATACACATAACAATAAGGGACAGGGGTGTAGAACATGATATAAACACAACAATAAGGGACAGGGGTGTAGAACATGATATACACATAACAATAAGGGACAGGGTGTAGAACATGATATAAACACAACAATAAGGGACAGGGGTGTAGAACATGATATACACATAACAATAAGGGACAGGGGTGTAGAACATGATATAAACACAACAATAAGGGACAGGGGTGTAGAACATGATATAAACACAACAATAAGGGACAGGGGTGTAGAACATGATATACACATAACAATAAGGGACAGGGGTGTAGAACATGATATAAACACAACAATAAGGGACAGGGGTGTAGAACATGATATAAACATAACAATAAGGGACAGGGGTGTAGAACATGATATAAACATAACAATAAGGGACAGGGGTGTAGAACATGATATAAACACAACAATAAGGGACAGGGGTGTAGAACATGATATACACATAACAGTAAGGGACAGGGTGTAGAACATGATATAAACATAACAATAAGGGACAGGGGTGTAGAACATGATATAAACATAACAATAAGGGACAGGGGTGTAGAACATGATATACACATAACAATAAGGGACAGGGGTGTAGAACATGATATAAACACAACAATAAGGGACAGGGGTGTAGAACATGATATAAACATAACAATAAGGGACAGGGGTGTAGAACATGATATAAACATAACAATAAGGGACAGGGGTGTAGAACATGATATAAACACAACAATAAGGGACAGGGGTGTAGAACATGATATAAACATAACAATAAGGGACAGGGGTGTAGAACATGATATAAACACAACAATAAGGGACAGGGGTGTAGAACATGATATAAACACAACAATAAGGGACAGGGGTGTAGAACATGATATAAACACAACAATAAGGGACAGGGGTGTAGAACATGATATAAACATAACAATAAGGGACAGGGGTGTAGAACATGATATAAACACAACAATAAGGGACAGGGGTGTAGAACATGATATACACATAACAATAAGGGACAGGGGTGTAGAACATGATATAAACACAACAATAAGGGACAGGGGTGTAGAACATGATATAAACATAACAATAAGGGACAGGGGTGTAGAACATGATATACACATAACAATAAGGGACAGGGGTGTAGAACATGATATAAACACAACAATAAGGGACAGGGGTGTAGAACATGATATAAACACAACAATAAGGGACAGGGGTGTAGAACATGATATAAACATAACAATAAGGGACAGGGGTGTAGAACATGATATAAACACAACAATAAGGGACAGGGGTGTAGAACATGATATAAACATAACAATAAGGGACAGGGGTGTAGAACATGATATACACATAACAATAAGGGACAGGGGTGTAGAACATGATATAAACACAACAATAAGGGACAGGGTGTAGAACATGATATACACATAACAGTAAAGGACAGGGTGTAGAACATGATATACACATAACAGTAAAGGACAGGGTGTAGAACATGTT